>NC_136514.1:30936614-31119114 GCF_053919585.1 Euprymna scolopes | reverse complement strand
ATTACGGCTCAATGATATATAATTGTTGTTCATATATATATATAGTCATCCACATACAGTACTGTTTCACAGTTCAACAGTGCGACTAGACAGGCAACTACTTCAAGCCAGGATTGAAACCAGACCGCCTGTACGACAGTCAATGCTCCTAACCACTACGCTATCGGCGGCCGCTGATCGATTCGTGAGTTTTAACGATGTTTTTTTTACATCGTCCGAAATACCTAAGCTCGATTTGTTTACACAAACAGCATCGCTTTATACGCCAATGGTAATTCGTGTATCACTTCTCAATATGCTTAACTCAAGATGAGGAGATAACAAGAATTTTTTTATATTTCAAAGACCAATCTTTTATCGATCTTAACGATAAGTTTTTTCCAAAGTAAAAAAAAAATCGGTACATGTTATAGACATATTTCGTTTACTGAGAATAATCAATATTTGCATGGCAACATTGGATATTTTCTTTTAGTTGATGCGTCAGAAAAGAAGGAAAAGTTATTAGATAGAAAAATGCATAACATTGTAATATGGAAAATTTATAAAGAATTGAAAACATACAATCACGTCGAACTGTATTCTATAAGCGGTCATCTTGTTTTCCGGAGAAAAACTATCCTATCACATTATTATTAACGCATCAATTTAAATTGTATAAAATTACTTTTTGGTTACAGATTACAATGAATTGTATATAAAACTTTATTTCATTTTAAACTAATAATTATCATATGTTGTATGCCAATTGGAGACATTTTTAAATCATATGAGTACGAAATTAATTGTGCATGTATATATATATATATATATATATATATATACATACATAGTAATTTATAAAATATATATGGCGATTAAGCTACACTGAATATTCGGCGTTTCATCCACTCTAGGATTCCTCAGGCTTATGCGCGAATTCTGTGGTTGTTTATCGTTTTTATATGGTCCTTTTCTATTGAGGATGTAGTTGGCCAATCAGCTTTCTTGTATCCACCGCGCCCCTTCCTATCAGCCAATGGGTATGCATTTTATCGGACAAAGGATCTGTTTTAAAACTAGGTTAGTGTTTGTTTTTTATTGTTAGTTTATATATAAATATATATATATATATGTGTGTACATACATATATGCACATATATATACATATATATTCATACATATATGTGTGATCGTTTATGTATATTCATGTTTTTTTAATTTATTTATTTGTTTATTTTCTATTATTATATATATATATATATATATATATATATATATATATATATATATATATATATATATATATAGTGATTTAAAGGTTATGGGGTTTTTTTGAAGCATGAAAACGATGTTACTATTTGTATTTACTATTGGTCACAGAAATGTATCGAAATGACAAAGAAAAAAGAAAGCCGTTGAAAAACCTGGAAAATTGTAATGTGGACAGAGTTCATTCCTTGCAATCATGTTCGAAAAAGTTCACGTGGATTATTTTAGCCGTTTGTGGAAGATTGTATTTTTTATTTATTTTTTTATTTAAAATTTTTTTTAAATGTTGCAACGTACTAGCGTTTAACTGAAACGGCAAAAATGAGACGCAATTGATTTCAATATGTATATTGGAATTGAAATGAAATTGTTAAACAGTAACAATAATATAATTAATAGTTATGAATAATGATAGTACAGTGAAGTATTAATAACAAAGGTGATAGTTTTAAATAATAATAAGAATAATAATGAAACTCCCAAAGAGGGCAGAGTTAGAGACAATATCGGCTGTTTAATGGGGAGTAAATTCCGTCCTCTCCTCTATAGAGATGGCACGCAGGATAGGGACGAAAAAAATAAATAAGTTAATAAATAAATAAATAAATAAATAATAAAAATAATAATAATAATAATAAAAATAATAATAATAATAATAATAAATTATATAGTAGAAATCTAATAAAAGGTATGAATACATGGGCAGTGTCACTAGTAAGATACTCTGGACCGTTTATAGGATGGACAAAAGAAGAACTGAGACAGTTCGACCAGAAAACCAGGAAACTCATGACCATGCATAATGCACTACACCGAAAGGACGATATTGACAGACTCTACGTGAAAAGAAAAGACGGCGGGAGAGGACTAATCTTTATAGAAGACTGTGTGAAGGACACAAAGAAAAAGAACTAGAAAAATACATAATGCAAAGCACTGAAAGGATAATTATGGCAGCGAGAGACACGGAGAAAACCAACAAAATCTTGGGGAGGCTTAGTGCCACTCAAATTCTAGTATAAACCAATGGCCACTGCTAGTGAGAGGCTGTTGCGATGATGCAAATTTATTTGCAAATGCTATCGAAGGAGAAGGAGAGAGTTGGACGTCTGATGAGACTTGTAACTCAGCTTCCAGAGAGCACCAGAGGTATCCAATCAGATCGTTTGTTGACTACTGTAAAAGCTCCATGTGAGCCAATAATAATAAAATCAATATAAGTAATTAAATGAGAATAAAAATAGTCACGGTCCTGAAGGAAAATTGTCTCAGTCTCGAAGGAATTCTCATGCATAGTCCGAGGATAATATCAGAGCAAGTACTTAAATGTATGTGCTCTTGGCTCGAAAGTCACTCTGTCTGTATTGATAATAATGATATATATATATATATATATATATATATATATATATATATATATATATATATATATATATGTGTGTGTGTGTGTGTGTGTGTGTGTATACTCCTATAAATTTGTTTTTGGGGTATTGATATTCATATTAAAAAGCCTTTGTTCTATATATTTCAAAAGAAAATACAACTTTGATATATATGGCTCGTGGAATTGCATATATCTGCAAAAGCTCTAGCCAATTCGCATATTCATTTAAAAATTCATTTTAATTAATTCCCTAGTAGTTTTTTCGGTTTTCTTATGGGACGATCATCTTTAGTTAACTATTACGTGTAATTATATTCATGCAGATAGTCTACATGAGTCATACTTGCATAATATTTGAGTAAAACGGTTATAGTAAACACTAACCTCTTTATATATATATTTATGTATGTGTATATAAATTTGTTTAAAAATAGTTGCCTACTAAGCTCCTCTCTCAGTTTTATAATTTTAAATTTTGATTGTAAATGATATATATTCAAATAAGGTTTCGTTATGATAACTTCATTTAATATGTCATTTTTAAAAGCGTTTTTCGTTCTATGTAATCGTTTAAATTACAATCGTTTAAAACCAATTATGTTTTCTTTTCAGAACGTTGAATATAAGATGGATGGCAGCGACGAGAGTCTTGAAGATGATGAACGTAGTGATCGACTATCAGATGTTGACAATGATCAATTAAGAGCGTTAGTCGAAGCCAATCCACCAACAGACTGAGTTGTGACTTGCGATGAAAGGTGAGCTCTTTGCGACAACCGGCGACACTCAGTTCAATGGCTAGATGCCGACAAAGCTCCACGACACTTTCCGAAGACAGAGTTGCACTAAAAAGAAGGTCACGCTGACTGATTGGTGGTCTGCAACGGGTCTAATTCATTACAGACTTTGAATGCAACCGAATGCATTACAGCGGAGAAGTACTGTCAACAAATGGATGAAATATATCAGAAACTTTGACAACAACACCCAGCATTAGTCAACAGAAAAGGTCCAATTCTTTCAACTACGACAATACCCGACTGCACGTTGGTAAGCCGATCCTGCAAAAGTTGAACGATTTGCGTTACGAAACTCTGCCTCATCTGCCATACTTTCCGGACCTTCTTACCTACCGACTATCACTTTTTAAGCATCTCGACAACTTTCTGCGTGAGAAGTGCTTCAAAAGCCTAAACGGTATCAAAAAACCCTATCAGCGACTTAATCGCCACAAGAACGCAAGATTTTTACGTTACTAACATAAATACACTTATTTTGTATTAACAAAAGTGTGTTGATTCTGATGGTGCTTATTTCGATCAATAAATTTTGGGTTGAGTTAAGATATGTTCACCTGAATTCAAAATTTAAAAACCGCCAGAACTTTCTTGCCAAATGAATTTTCGAATTAAAATTTAACAGACTTAAACTTCTACTACAACTTCAGTGTAACTGACTAAAGATGACATTTTAAACTTAAACCTGACAAGCAAAAGTGCTACTTCAAAATTTAGCATGGCAGTCCAAAGCTATTCTTTCCGACTTAAACGTGACAGACCAGAAATGATATTTCAAACTTAAGCGTGGTAGACTACAAACGTAATAAAAACGTGGCAGACTCTACTAATAGATAAAGATTTTCACAGAAATGTGAAGACGCTTCAAACAAAGTCTAGCATACGTTCATTCTGTTCAAATATCGATGTGTCTCCGTCAAGATACATGACGATACAAAACTGTCTTTTTTTTTTTTTTGCCAGAACAAATCTGTCTATTATCGCCGCCATTTATCGCAAAATATTTACGGTGAGAAAATAGCAATTATTGGATTCACTCAATTCGACTGGAAATAGTTCAAGGTAACTCGGCCGCTTACGGTAATATAAATGATATGGATAATTCAAACCGCTATTGTGGAGGTGGGATACAGTTCGTTTTAATGAACGGACAATTGCGCCGTTGTCTGAAATACTGTATTTCTTTGGTTTAAAAATAGAGAAAGAAACATATCACGTGATTGTAACACTAACACGTACACATCATTTTCAGCCGTACATGCGAAACGGTTCTAAGGCCTTTGAATGTCTCGCGTGGTGATCATTTTTATCTACAGTTATAATAGCCAATCCAGGAGGGTAAAATTAATTCCCCGCACATGAAAATTAGAATGAAGATATTATACTACTAAACATTATGTCTATAATCTTTACCAATATAGTGATTGAAATACATTATATGACTTTTGATTCTAGAAAATGTCTAAGCCTTAAGCTAGTAAGTCCAAAGAAGAAATCGAGATTCAGGGAATGTTTAATTACGAGATTCTTTCAATATATTCCCAAACTTTTTTCATATTGGTATTTTTTTTTTTTTTGCGGACAAACATATTTTCTAGTCTCCTTCGAAGTTATACCCTCCGGCTGCAAGGCACTTTTTATATCGTTCAAACAACTTACATAATGCCCTACGAAAGTTCTCTTGTATGAAAGTGTCAATGACTGCAGATACACTCTCTTTAATCTCCTCAATTGTCTCATAACGACAGCCTCTAAGGTTATTTTGGAGCTTAGGGAATAATCAAAAGTTACAGGGAGGAAGATCTGGATTATAGGGAGAGTGAGGAACTGTCTCGATGCTCATAGTCTTTGGCAATGGTAGAATTGTGGACTGCATCCTTGGGACAAACTTCGTGCAAATTTTCTACATCTTCAGTTCCTCTCGAATAATTGCGTGTACAGTTCCCACACTGACATCAAACTGTGCACTTATTGTCTCCATACACACGATGGTCTTTATCAATGAAATTCTTTATTTGGCCAATCAACTCTAGTGTTCTGAATTCCTTACTCGTCCCACATCTCTTATCGTCCCTCACATACTCCCTGCCTACATTGAATCTCTTCTGCCACTTAAAAACTGATGCTCAGTTCATACAAGATGGTCCAAAAGCAGTCTGAAGCATTCCATACGTTTTTGTGGCATGCTTTCCAAGTTTAAAACAGAATGTTATTCTTCTAAGGAGTCCTTGCGTCTAATTGTTCTTTTGAAATTCACCAGACGTGACAATCAGACTTTAGTAAGGTGTATTCCAATTCCTGATGTAGTTGCGACACAATGGAAAGAAAAGTCAAAGTTGGCAACGTAGAGGAAGAACACTTTAGCCTACAAAAAATACCTGGGCAGCCCTGTCAGCATACCCTGGTAGATGCACCTTAATAAATAAACTAACCACTTCTTAAAGGCAAAATCTGGGAGAGTTTTTTTTTTTTTTACACAGTGGTCACCACTTATCAAAGCCCGGAAACAACTCAGGGATAAGGGTTATAGTAAATACATTACGTTTGTGTGGAGATTTGATGAAGTGTTTACTTAAGGGCTCGGTTCATTAGGAATTTGTTAACGTTGGACTTGAACACATCCAAGTTGTAGTCAGGTGGGAAGCAGGCAGACGGAACAGAGTTCCACAGGCGCACAGTTCTAAGAAAGAAGCTTTGTTCATGGAATCCACGTTTTTGATTTAGGCACAGATAAAGAGTGGGGGAAATTTTTCACAGTGGATTCGGCTAGACGGGTGTTTTTCGTGAAAGATTGGCGAGAGGGGACCAGAGATTGGAGTTCAGACGAGCACCTGCCATGGAAATAACGATAAAACAAGGATAGGCTCGCAACGTCTCTTCTGTGGGAGAGAGGTTGCAAGGGAGAGTAAAAAGCATCCCCCAACTAAGCCACGAAGTCTATTTTGTACTCTGTCAAACCAGGATAGGCTGTTTTTAGAAGCTCCTGCCCAGATATGGCAGCAGTATTCCATCCTTGGAGTACTTGGCTTTTATATAGATAGAGGATTGCATCAGTAGTGATATATCTTCTGGAGCGGTAGAAGGATCCCACCATCTTTCCAGTGACCTTGGCAACAGACTTGATGTACGTGTTCCATTTCAGATCAGGAGTAAAGGTCACACCCAGAAGCTTGTCAAAACACGAGGCCTCTCCCAGACGAGAGCCATCCATCCCAATTGATGCCAGATGGGGATCAGAGCGTTGATGATGTAAGGATAGGAGTTTGGTTTTAGATGCATTAAAGGTAACCAGCCACGTCTTCCCCCACTGAACCACGCGCTCGAGATCAGAGGAGAGAGAATCAGAGAGAACTTTGTCATTTACAGCCTGTAAGTGATTTCTGTGCGCGATAGCAGCAGCGCATTCTGGGGAGAACCATTCTGGGAGATTATTGTTGTGGCAATTTTTCTAACCACAGTTGCTGGAGGGTCTTCTGTCCATGTTGCGACTGTCAAGCAAATTTTTCATTTTCCTCAAAGCTGGGAGGGATATCGATCACCGAGACTGGGATGGTTGAAAAGCTGTTTTAACCTGGCCGCCTCCGATGTACCTGTTCGTTTTAGAATGGCTTATTTCAGTGTCTCGTATGAATCTTCACTGGGAGGTGCTGCGAAAATATCCTTGACTTCCTCAGCGATTTATGTAGGCAGAGCTTCCACGACGTAGAAGTATTTCTGAACCGAGACTGAGATTTTCTATTGGTAAAAATAGCCTCCGTTTGAAAAAATATATATATGGGTTGTTTTTTTTTTTTTTTTTTTTTTTTTGTGGTGTAGGCAGGCGTTTTAAACAAAATTATGCTTTCATCTTTGCCTGCGGTAGACGTGTTCTCGGCCATGCTAATGCAGTTACGAAAATCAAATAATGTTAAATGAGGTTGTTCTTTTATTATTTTTGTGTGTTTCTGTAGGAAAATATGAACCCTTTTTATTTTATTTGTTTATTTTTATATATATAATATGTATTTTCTATTTTTCTGCATGCATGGGTGAATATAGTATCGCGAACATTACATAAAAATCGTGGCACGTGACTGAACACCTGGGAAAGGGTGCCTGTGTTTGTGTCGCCATCTCGGAAAATAATGAAACGTATATATATATTTTTAGCATTGAACTCAGTAACAAATTCGTTGGTGTGTAATTATCAATGTGAATAATTGAAATGTTCGTTTTGATATTTTTATCGGAGATCGGGAGTCAGAGCCGAAAATCAGAGGTCATCATTTATTGTTGACCTCTGCGTTTGTGCTCACTAATCTTGTAGAGGATAAATACGCGTGTCCTCGACCCCGACATTAAAATAAGACAACAATTTGATCGAATTACTTACATACAAACGGAACATTTGCTATGAACAACGAAAAAGCATTAGAGTATATATGTCTACAAGTGTGATCAGGCATAGTTCTGAAATTTCATTAACGTTGTTGCGAGATAATACATGCTTATAGAGTTGTTTGTTCAGTGTTCATGTTTATAATTAGACAATGTCTTACCTCGATAAGTTTGAACTTGTACATACGAATAATAATTCGATGGGATTATTTCGCGTGTATTTCTTGCCACAACGCGTGTCGCGTGCGTTCTTGATTGTGCCGAGGTGTAAATAAAGAGAAAAAAAGAAAGGAGAAACGGAATGGAAAAGGTCAAAAGGAAGTGACTTAAATGCCTTAATGATAGATTTTGGCGGATTAGAGAATCTATTGACAAAGAAGAGTGAAAGGTTAGTTTTATGATATGGGCCATAAGAGACTGCGTACTGATCCATAATTTTTTAGATCCACATTTTGGGGGGTGGGGGGCGGTCCTCTTGTCAACGGTTATACAAGTGAAGAATTCACAAAGAAATAATTCAGTTCATTAATTGTCTTGTTCTATCTCTAGTGATGCTGTATAAAAAAAATCGGCATAATCACGTTAACACACCAGTTTTCGTCAGATCACCGAAGTTAAGTAACGTTGAGACTGTTTAGTACCAGGTGAGTGACCATTTGGAAATTCTAGGCGCATTTGTTTCCAGTCGTCCTGTACATACACTTCACTTGCCACTGGTATTTAACAATATCGATTCAGGATAGATGTGGTGAGTATCCATAGTATGTTACAGACTGAAAGAACCTTCATCTCTAGTGATAAATAGTGCGTCGTCTCTTATAGACCACTTTGCAAATCCCTATCTTTCAGCTCCAAATGATTTTTGGTTTTGCCAGCAACGACAAATTATTCTGGTTTAGATTTAACTTTTCTAATGAAGACATTTTCTGATTGTTTTGCCTGTTTTTCTTAAACTTAATGCTTTTAAATAGGTTAATTAGGACATTTTCAAATTTCCGCAACGATCCGTGGCGCAGTGGTTAGAGTAATTGGAAAAATCAATTGTAAAAGTGATATTCTCTTGGCCTTTTTAAGTTCAATTCTTAGTGTGGGCGACTGAGAAATATAATTGCGAATTACTTAGGACTTCTATCCAGTCATGGTCGACGTAATGAAAGCATGCTATTTCTGTGAAGAAAATAAAGGATTTAGTTCAAAATACCGTCTAAATTATTGGAATCGAACAATGTTTTGCTTATTTTCCGATGCCAAAACGAAGCTTTTAATGTTCTTTTTTATTTTATTTTTTAAAAAAAATGTTTCACTGTTGATAGTCCATGCTTCCGTTCGGTCTTGAAAGACAAAGGATACCCAAAACAAAGGCAAGGGTTGCGCAATCACTAACCACATCTCTCCTGAATCGGTATTGTTTGAGTCCAGTGGCAAGGAGAAGACCAGGACGACTGGAAACAATGCCGAGATAAGTGGAGAACACCTACAGCACCTGGAAGTCCCAAATGGTCACCCATTTAGTACTGACCAGGTTCAACGTTGCTTAACTTCGGTGATCCAGCGGGAACCGGTGTGTCAACGTGATTATGCCGTTGATAGTAATGATAAAATTATAAATATTGATAGTAATTATAAAATTATAAATATTTATTGATTTTAAGCTTCAAGTAAAAATAAAATCGATAGATTATTTTCCCACACGTGTGTGTTTTAAGAAAATATCTGCACAATTCACGTGTATTTCTTGCGATATACGTGAAAAATTACCACATTATAATTAAATATTTAAAGATTTATAAAGAATCGAAATCGGTAATTGTATCGGAATCGGCGAAAGTATTGGAATCGCTCTATCACTGATATATAACTATCTCTCTGTCTCCCGGTGTCTGTCTGTCTGTCTGTTTGTCTGTCTGACTGTCTCTCTCTCTCTCTCTCTCTCTCTCTCTCTCTCTCTCTCTATATATATATATATATATATATATATATATATATATATGTATGTATGTATGTATGTATCTTGGACGTTTGTAACCTTTAAAACTATATAAAAAATCTTATTTAATTTTTTTTATCATTCGGTAGAGAACTATTTAGTCAGTATTATCTGGAATCAATGCATCAACTTGCTCTCTAGAAGTCACTATAATACTAATCTTAATTTAATGGATCATCAGTTGTTTACCATGAAACACTGTTTCGGGATTTAAAAAAAAAACTGTATATTAAATCATGGCTCTCTATCAGTGTTGATCAAACACCACCTCCCTTAATCTTAAGAAGAAAAATATTACAGATATTAGATCTAGTTTCCTATTCTTAATTAATTTGGATATCCTATTCATGTTATAAAAATAAATTCCTTACCTGTGAGATCAGTCCGTTTCCAAATTCAAAATAAACATATTTTTTAATTTACCAGTCTTGTATTTATAAGATTAGGATTAATCCGTTTGCCTACATATCACCCCCTACTATGATTGTTGCTTTATATATTTACATTCTTATTTATTGAAAATTATCTTAAATTATCCTGATCTTAAATGGAACACATACATTAAATCCGTTGCCAAGGCCGCTGAAAAAATGGTGGGATCCTTCTATTAATCCAGTAGATATCTGACTGCTGATGCAATTATCTATCTATATAAGAGCCAGGTACGTCCAAGGATGGAGTACTGTTGCCACATCTGGTCAGGAGCTGCTAGAAAGGACTTATCCTGTCTTGATAGAGTTCAAAATAGACTTCGTAGCCTTGTGGGGGATGTCCTTTTCTCTTCCCTGCAACCTCTTTCTCACAGAAGAGATGTTGCGAGTTTTTCTCTGCTTTATCGTTATTTTCATGGCAAGTGCTTGGCTTAGCTCCAATCTATGGTCCCCTCTCGCCAAACTTTCGCAAGAAACACCCGTCTAGCAAAAAACACTATAAATAATTTCCACCACTCTTTATCTGTGCCTAAACCTAAACGTAGATTCCATGAACAAAGCTTCTTTCTTAGAACTGCACGCCTATGGAATTGTCTTCCGTTTTTCTGCTTTCCAGCTGACTACAATATGGTTGTATTCAAGTCTAACATAAACAAGTTTTTGATGAGCCGTTCCATATAAGTTTACAAATTTACCGAATCTCCATTACTAACGATTACTATATTGTCCAATTTCTACTGTACACTCTTTAACTCTTATCCTCGAGTGGTCTCTGGGCCTACATCAGTGGTGATGCCTATGTAAAAAAAAATTAAAGATATATAAGCGTTAAATATATTTATAAATATACACACCTTTTTTATAATTTTTTTTATTTTATACGTTATTAATATAATTTTGGATTTCCTTTATTAATATATTCTGGTTAACTTTATACGATTCAAAAGCATCAGGATAACGAACAAATGATTTATTTAACTCTTTAAATATTTTAGATTTTTCTATACCTTGTTTTATCATCCTTATTACAAAGCTAGAATATATATATATATATATGTATATATATATATATATATATATATATATATATATATATATATATATATTCTAGCTTTGTAGTAGTGTCATAATTGCTGGGGGATAGGTTTTGGTTTTTTCTTTAGTTTAAATATAAACCATTAAAAAGTAACTTTCGAATAGAAGACCAAAATACACTTCTAAAGTATATTTCTCCTAAATTTGCCCTGACCGCTACATGGACGAAACTTTCTCGCTTTTACACAGAGCGCGTTCGAGAATTCACTTAAAAATTCTCGAAGTTTATCCATTTATTTGCACCAACCATCTCTGCGTAAGCAAAGATCAACCCATAATTTAGAACTTATGGGTATTCGCTGATATTTTTTTTTTCTCATATTCTGTATACAATTTCTTTTCCTTTTTTTATCCACCGTTGCCAACGTTGAAAAGAACTGGCTGAAAGACGTCTCGATAGATTTTTTTTCTGCCCTACCCCTTATTTATCCCTTTCATTTAATTTATGCTTAGGAGAAATATACTTTAGAAGTGCATTTTGGTCTTCTTTTCGAAAGTTTCTTTTTAATGGTTTATGTTTAAAATCTCTCTCTCTCTCTCTCTCTCTCTCTCTATATATATATATATATATATATATATATATATATATATATATGAATCAGATCTTTATATCCCTTATTCTTTATCTACTTATCTATCTATCTATTCACATATCTAACAAACATTTAAATCGTCTTGATTACAACAATGGGGCAATCAGCTTCAGATACAATCGCATCATTCATTCGAAACGATTGGCAATTTACAAGCTAATGGCTGCTAGGATTAAGATGAAAACTTGGAATGGCTAATCTGTCGCCGATCAGAATTTATGATCAATTAAATTCGAGACGTGCAGACATTTATCAATTCTGATCGGTCTTTATGGTTTTGCTTCGCGCGATCACTTTCTTATTGACTCTATTTGTTAGATCGAATCGATGACTGGAAGTAATAGCGTATTGCGACTTTTGTCGAATTGGATATGGAAATGTATTGACGCGTGTTCACATAATGGTATACAATAGAACGTTGACACCATCTTCCGTGTTTCGGTATTATATAGTCCAAGAGGCGTTGATATGCAGTCAAAAAGATAAGCAGATATTATTGTTTCAGTTTTTTTTTTTAAGTAGGTTAGTTGTTTTTGTTTTACGGCATATCCATCCTTTTCAGGTTATTTAATGCCGAATCCAGTGATTTTAAAGAGGTTTTTTTGTAATAGAATATATAGTTAGGTTCCTAATGACATTATGTGGGATCTTTTAAGAGATTTACAAACCTATACATTTTTGGAAAGTTTTTGTCTCAGGAATCCAACTTATTTAGAGGCCGGGATATTACAAAACATACATCTTACGGCAGCCATTTTGTAAATTCCGATATGGTTGCTATATACACAATTTTATAACTACCACCATTGGCTTCCTTGACCCTGAAAATGTAGGTTTAGCACTTAAAATCAGTGTTCCAGCTTATTTAGAAGCCGAGATATTACAAAACGTACATCTTACGGCGGCTATTTTCTAAATCTAATATGGCCGCCATATACGCATCTGGGCAAATGCAGACAATGATTTTCTGATTCCTGAGTCAAAACCTTTCCAAAAATGTATAGGTTTGCAAATCTCCAAAAACTTCCCACAAAAGTTAAAATTGTGCCATTAGGAACCTGACTAATATTTGTTTTTGTTTGTTTGTTTTTTTCAAGTTGGTTGCTATTTAAACATACTATCACTCCGGGTCAGAGAGGATCTGGGAGAAATAGCAATTAAAAGGTGGCTCCACACTCCCCAAAGCACACAAGCTAGAGCCTCACCATCGAATATATTTTAAGGTCATATCCAGGACCTTTTAAAGTAGGAGTAAAAATTTATATATTAATACGAAGCTGTGTGCGTTATTTTGTGTTATGCTTACATCATTTTTTCTTCCGAGTGACTGTCGTTCAATTGTTATGACCTCTCATTTCTTTTAATATATACCAATAATTCTTCATAAGTTTTGGTTTCGGTTTCGATTACAGCTGATGGCAGTTATGTCATCTTTATATATATATATATATATATATATATATATATATATATATATATATATAGAGAGAGAGAGAGAGAGAGAGAGAGAGAGAGAGAGAGAGAGAAGATTTTACCAAGAATTCTTTATAAGTTTTGGTTTCGGTTCCGATTATAGCTGAAGGAACTACAGCTATATATATATATATATATATATATATATATATATATATATATATATTTTCTTCATAAGTTTTAGTTTCGGTTTCGATTCAAGCCATAGGGATGTATTTTTGAAATTTTGAAATCATAACTTTATAATATATAAGAATCGATAGAAAATTGATTCTATAATAATAAATACAAAATCCGCATGAATTAAGATATCTAATTTAAGCGTATTTTACGACCGGGCTACGCAGCAGCTTTAGCAGCTTTAATAAAAGAGCTATAAGAATTTCAGAACGTCTCCATTTACGGTAAACATCTACAGAATACCAACATCTTTATATTACATACGAATGAGTCTGTTGTAGAATTTTCACAGGTCCTGTTTGTTAGTATTATTTGAATAAGTCGGATTACTCATGGATATTATACAATATGGCGACAATTTAATATTAAATATTAGATTTCATTACCATTAAAACATTGACAGGATGTTTCTGAATTTTTTAGATGAGGATTGATCATTCATATTATTTGGATTCTTTGGACTACTGTTCTCACTTTGAGTGTTATTTGCACAAATTTTCAATCAATGTAACCTCCAACGTTCTTTAGGTGTATCTTGTTGAACTCGCGAATCTTTCTTTAAAACTCGGGAATCTTCCTGTCGAACGCGAGAAGCTGCATGGTATTTCGAACGGAACCTTATCTAATTCACAGGGATAGCATGATCTCGTTCCGTCAGCGATGACTGGGTAGAAGTCCTAAGTAATTCGCAATTGTATTTTTTAAGTGTCGCCTGCGCTCGAAATAGAACCTGTAACATACAGAAAAATGTAACTTACTACTTAATTTTAACAACTGCCCTATCCACTACGTCACGATGCTTTCCCAAGTTCGACAGAAAGATTCCCGAATTCGACGATATATGACTGAAAGATATCAGAAGTTAGATCAACCGAAACTCAGTGAAAAAAAAAATCAAGATAAGTACAATAGTCTGATATATAAAAATGATCCGATTAACGGTTCGGTTAAAAAAAAAGCGTCCTATTTTGTTTTTAATCTCAAATGTTTCCCGGAGGAGATGTTTGTTTTTTGTTTTTTTTAATTTTCACAAAAAAAAAAAAAAAAAAAAAAAAAACAGCTGAATAATTAGAGATTTTATCCTTCGAATCTGATGGGAATTTCAACCTTATCGATGCGGGAATAAACTTCGTTCGCATGAGTGAAATGTGACAGCCAGTGTCCAACGCTATTCGTTTTTCATTTTCCTCCTAAAATGACTATAATCCAATAGTGTCATTAAGATGGCGCATCATACACTCATAGTCACGATGACTATGTTAATTGGTCTGAACCTGAAGCCAGAAGCATATATTCGGCTTGTTGATGTCTCCACTCAAGTGATAGTGGGCCTCGTCACCTAAGAAAATCAAATCCAACAAGATATGATCATTTTCAATTTTTTTACTGTTAATTGTATTATTATTATTATATACTAGCAGTTCGGCCCGGCTTTGCTTGGGCCCTATGCACTTTTCATAACTTGCTCTACGTGTGAATACACTTTATGTAAGATTTCAAAGTTTTACACCAAAATTTGTCTGAGTAATTTCGTAGAAACCGCAGAGGTCAATTTTTTAAACTTTTACCCCAATTTTGACCCCTTTAACTTTATTATTTTGGTCTCAAATCAAATTACAAATGGCCAAATTACATACACTTAAAATTTCAAGGGTTTACACACAAAATTGACGAAGGAATTTGGTAGAATCCGCAAAGGTAAACTCTTTCAACATTGACCTTTTGCCAGCCAAATTTTCGCACCAAAACTTATTAAAATGCTTGCCCTATCTTTGAAAATGTACAATTTCAAATGTTTAGACCAGAAATTGGCTGAGTAATTTGGTAAAGACCAGAGAGGTCAATCTTTTTAAAACTTTGACCCTAATTTTGACCCCTTAATATTTATTTTTTGGGGCTCAAATCAAATTAAAAAGTTTGATCCATGTCCAAGTAATCTACATTCAAAATTTCAAGCGTTTAGACCCAAAATTGGCGGAGGAGTTTGGTAGAGTTTTCAAAAGTCAAATCGTTGAAATTTGATCTCTAGACAGCCAAAATTCTGGCCGAAAACCGATTAAAAAGATTTTTCAAAATCTCAATACTCCTTGTGTCAAATAACAGAGTTATTTGGTACGGAAATGTGCACAGACACACATACAGACATCTTCACTTTTTTAGATATATAGATTATTATAGTTAGTAAGGATATTGTTAAAGTAACAAACATTGTTTACGTTGTTCTTTATTACGATCGGTTTGTCTCTGCAAGGTCAGAATTTTGTAAGGAAATAAATGACGGTAATCCTGGATGATCCTCAAAACTTCTATACTCGAAATGAGAGCTTGTTGATTTATTGAAGGATTCCTCAAGGCGTTCCTGTAAAATCAGAATGTTGTCACTAATTTAGGCTGAATGATGTCGACCACTGTGATCTCTATGGCCATCTGATATATTTACTATTTTCCTGTTTTTCGAAATTTGGAAACTAAACATTGGTACACTGTTCCCACCAAAATATTTCTTGCATTGTCGTTGCGTCACAAGAACTGATTTTGTGGCAAAGTACGCCTCGATTATTTTTTATTCGCTATTGCGTCATATAGCTGCAAATTGGATCTATATTCGTGTTAAAGAAATCTGCCGGTGATTTCAAAAGTTAAAAAAATATTACTTGGGTGCCATTACCACGAATCGAAACCAAAACATTTAGCTACCCAGCAGTAATAGTTACCATATGATCTGAGAACACATATCAAAACTTTAAAATTTAACCTATTTAAACGTATAAATGTACACTTTTGCATGCGTAGAATGTACACGCTAAGTCGACTAACCCCTGTCAAGTTCAAAATTTTTAATTTTGGCACCTTTTTATTACATGAAAGTCACAACTTATCAAGGCTCGGAGGCCACTCGGGGATAAGGGTTATTGCGTCTACAGTAATCAATGGGACAATATCGTAGTAATCGTTAGTAATGGAGATCTGATAATGTGTCTCACTTAAGGGGGCGGTTTATCAGGTCAAAGTTGTAGTAAGGTGGGAAACAGGCAAACGGAAGAGAGTTGCACATGCGTGCACTTCTAAGAAAGAAGCTTTGTTAATGGAATCTACGTTTTGATTTTGGTACAGATAAAGAGTAAGGAAAATTACTGGCAGTGGTTTCAGCTAGACGAGTGTTTTTTCGTGAAAGATTGGCGAGGGGGGCAGAGATTGCAGCTATTTTGTTCCGACTAAAATGCAAATCGAATCCGCTATATATCAAGTTTTAAGTCTGTAGACCAAAATTGGGTAGAGTCATTTTTTTAGAGACTGTTCCACACACAGAGACAAGGTCACACGCACGTGCGCGCACGCACACACACACACACACACACACACACACACACACACACACACATATATATATATATGTGTGTGTGTGTGTGTGTGTGTGTGTGTGTGTGTGTGTGTGTGTGTGTATGGTACTTGGATTGAGGATAAGAATTGCGCATCAAAGAAGAAGGAATACAACGCATGTAAAAGCAAGGTCCAGTAAACACTAAAAAAAAGCATCGTTATCGTCACATGTTAAATCAGTGCACGAAGCCTTTTATAGGAAAGACTTGAAAGCCTTTTACAAAAGTATTAACAAAGTTTTTAGGCCATACGAATCTGGCGTTTTTCCCATATCTACAGATGATGGCACACTGCTGACTGACAGGACTGATATTTGGGATCACTGGAAGAAGCACTTTGAGTTCTAAACAATGCTTCCACAACTGACGGAGAAATAATCCCGTCTATCTCTGAGTGACCTAAAATTCCTGAACTCTTTTTCCTTCCGGAATTACATAAGGTTTTTGTTGCTATCAAACAAATTTCTTCAGGCAAAAAATCTGGGAAAGACTCCTTACTTCCTGGGGTTTTTAAGTTTAGTGGTCAGAAACTAATGGAGAAGCTACATTGTCTCCTTGTGAAGATCTGGAAAACTGGAAATTTCCCTCAGGACTTCAAAGATGCATTTATTCAACAGCTGTATAAAAATCTGTGACGACCATCGTGACATTTCAGTTTTATCAATTGAGGGAAGATCTTTGCAAGACTCATTCTCAAAAGGCTAATAAAAAAAAAAACTTGTTGAAGATATCTACTCCGAATATTGGAGAAAGTATGTAAAAATAATAAAAACACCAGGAAAAAATAAATAAATATAACGAAAATAAAAAAGAAACAACGACCTACCTTAATATTTGTTTTATTCTTATAACATTTTAAGTGAAAAAACATAAACAAGTTTGAAGTAGAGATTTAGAAGGCTATCACAATGCGAGGAATGAAATATAGTCGTTGTTGGTAAAAGAAGACGAGAATAAGTGGCGATCTACAAATCAACAAGTACATACATATATGTCTATATATTTACATATATATATGTATATATATTCACGTATATGTATGTACTTGTTCATTTGTAAATCGCCACTTATTCTCGTCTTTTTTTTTACCAACACCGACTATATCCCATTCCTCGCATTGTGATAGCCTTCTAAATCTCTACTACATACCTATCCAACACAATGCTTCAAGCAAACTACATATCAATCATAAACAAGTTGCATTTTTCTTGATTCAATCATTTTTTGTCAAACAAAATTGAACAAAATTAATAAGAAAACCATCTTTTGTGTGTTTTTCATTTTTTTCACACAGGTTCAAAAATAAAACACTTTTATGTGCTTTTAATGTAATACAGTTTTTTACTATTTTTGTAACTAATGTAAAATAATTCACTCCAGTTGTCTAATGTTTCCCCAAGAGTCTGCTTTATATCTACATCGTTTTCTTTCAGCCTCTGCTTCTAGGCTGAGTTTTGGTGCAGGCAGTCCCACATCCGACTGGTTTGCCGAAAACTCCTAGACTGATTAAGACCTTGTTTTTACCTGTCAGTTCCGGTACGTCATCCGCAAAAGGACACGTTTTATTCGTGAGTTTCGGTGACGTAATCGATTAAAGAACACGTCACCTATCTAAAGGTGGCGTGATCAATTCCACATCGATTATTGTTTTGGATTTCTAAATTATTATGTTTATAGCTAACTATCACTAAACATATCATTTAACTACTATTTACATAATTAACTGTCAGCTAAAGTTATTTTACCAAAACAATATTTCGTTTCTCAGCCTAGCAAGGTGATTTGTGTTGTCCGGACAGTTTTTTACAACACACACACACACACACACATAAATATATATATATATATATATATATATATATATATATATATTTATTTATTTTTTATTACATTTTCACCCCCAAACAAGACACGTTGCTACTTTGGCGCAGGGGGCTACTATCAGGGACAACAACTACTGGGGTACTATGTAGGGATTTGGGCAGCAAGATGTCTGTTCACATTGCACTTGAACTTCTGCACGTCAATACAGTTGGGGAAGCAGGGACCTGGAATGGAATTCCAAAGTCTAGCGGTTCTGGGGAAGAAACTACTGGAGTAGAAAGATCTTTTACATCTAGGGATCTCTACAGTGTGAGAGTGGGATTTAGCTGCCTGTCGGGTTTGTCGAGGGTGTCTATGTCGTGGGGGCACTAGTGCTTGCAATTCGTCAGAGCATTCACTATTAAAATACTTGTAGAACAGGCAGAGGGATGCAACATTTCGTCGATGGGACAGAAGCTGAAGCTTAGATGACAGTTCAGGGCCTATCAGATTTGCGAATCTCTTTTGAACCATGTCAAGGAGCGAGATACTAGTACCAGATGCACCAACCCAAATATGACAGCAATACTCCATACATATGCGAATGGTGGCTTGATAGAGGTAGAGGATACTTTCGAGTGTTAGTAGTTTTCTAACACGGTAGAGAGAGCCCACCTTCCTTGCAGCGGCCCTGGCAATGCCTTCAATGTAATTGTTCCAACTCATGTTTCCTGTGAACGTTAGGCCAAGGAGTTTAAAAGATGTACTCTCAGATAAAGAGTCGTTGGCCATTGCTATAGGTGGTAGAGAAGGTTTCTTGTAATTATTGAATGAAACTAGTTTTGACTGTGACCATCCATTTTTGTTCCCATTCCACTACAGATTGGAGGTCATCCTCTAGTGTTTTTGCCATTTCATTAGATATGTGTTCATTTGTTTTCCTTTCGTGACTGTTATAGAGTGTGGTGTCATCAGCATATATACCCATCTCAGAGGCAATTTTGTCGGAGAAGTCATTTATGAATATCAGGAACAGTAGAGGACCAAGGATAGACCCCCTGGGGCACTCCCGCATTTATATAATATTGTTTAGATGTACGACCGTCAAGGACAACCGTGATTTTTCTCTTATCTAAGAAGGATTTAATTATATTGAGTATTCTACCAGTGATACCGTATGATCTAATTTTCCTGAGGAGACCCTCATGCCATACCCTGTCAAAAGCCTTAGATATATCTAGAGCTACCGTTATATATATATATATATATATATATGTATATGTATATATATATATATACATATACATATATATATATACATATATATATATATGTATATATATACATATATATATATATATATATATATATATATATATATATATATATATATATATATATATATATATATATATATATATATATAGTCTAAAGAAGCTTCGAATAAAAAAAATGCAAAAATAAAAATAAAGATTCCCGGAAGGAAAAAAATATTAATTCTAACATATCGCAGACTAAGCACTTACATAATCCGATTTCTAAAATGTTTAGAATGACCAAAGAGAATTCATTTATATATGGATGAAAAAAAAAAAGACTTAACAAAAATTATTAAATAGAAATAGACTTAGCGCTTGCATAAGCCGATTTAACAAAATCTTCAATTTTAAAACTAAATTTTACTACATAAGGATGAAAAGAGAAGACCTTAACTAAAATTTCGTACATAGAAAACGGGAATCATCAGCTGCTTATCATGTAGCTGTTTCGGAGATTTAAAAACATACAGCTGTTAAATACATGGCTCTCCAGTGGATAATATCACTTCCCCAATGAAAAAGATGTAAAATAATACGGTCACTATTTTTACTAATATATGAAAAAAATATAGATAAATAAAATATAAAAATGTATAAAGATAAACTATTAATAAGTAAGTTTCAGATTACAAGATCCGTTCTGCTACATGTTAATTGCATATAAATGCTATGAGAATAAAAAAGTATAAAACTTCAGTACCTTAGGTACCAGAAAGGCAAATAGATAAGAGGAAGGAAACCTATCATACATATCTAAACCTATATATATATATATATATATATATATATATATATATATATATATATATATATATATATATATATATATATATATATATAATAAATTTTTTATATATGTAAAAGACACCATAAATAAACCTAGCAATTTTTAAATAAAGCAGATGTATCTTTTAATTGTTCGCCTTTTGAAAACCGCAATTATCTTCAAAGCATTCATTTGGATGTTGACTGTAGCTTATAAATGTACGAAAATTATTGACTTTGTTGTTGTTCCTTCTTATGAAACAGATTTTTAATTTTTAATTCTAATTTGAATTTTAAATTATCAATCACATTACTAAATATTAAAGTAGATCTAGGATATTTGCCTATCGAGCTTATTATATATCTGAATTACAATGATCACTGTTCTTTTCTTGTATTTTAATTAAATTAGTAATTTTATTATCACAATAAAATACACTCTGCTCTTTAGACTACTGTTCTAACCCCCTTTAAATTATATATATATATATAATATATAATATATATATATATAAATTTTTTTGATTCATCCAGCCTTGACAGACGTGTTTTTAAATATTCTCTCCAGTGCTTTTCTTTTAATGATTTGGAATTCATTCCATTTGCGCTTTTTTCCAAGGAACTCTGCCTTTTGGATTATTTTGGACCATTTGGAATTTACCCATTGGATTGAAATTTTAAATTCGACCGTTTTGGATTTTACCATTTTTGGATTTTTACCCTTCAGCGGCCTATCCATTCATGTGAAATCTTTTTATCATTTTTCTTTTGCCTCCTGTTCCCCTTACCTCACCCTTTTTTATTTTAACCAAGTAAGATCTGTGACTTACTTGTAGTTTCATTAAATACTTTTATATCAAAATCCTATCCTGCATTTTGCTAATTCCTGCCCTCTGATGAGAAGGAGAGTATTTCTTCGAAACTCCGCGGATTAAGGACTATCCACTTATCTTGTGTTCCCTTTTTAAAATTAAATATGTTTTTAACTCTTTTTCAAGATGTCTTTTAACATGTTTTATTAATCATTTGTTCATATTATAAGCTCTATTTCCTTTTCGGTTTTATTAAGCTTTTACATCTGGCTAAGTTTATTTTACTTGTAAATATTAACTCTTTAATATTTATAATATATTTTTAGTTTACAATTTTGATTACCTTGGTAAACTTATTGTAATTTATATATATATATATATATATATATATATATATATATATATATATATATATATACACAGATATATATATATATATATATATATGAGTCCAAATGAGGGCGAAACTCGAGTCTTGGACTTCCGGTTCTTTGACTGTCATTGCTCTTGTGGGCTGCGACGTTGTTTGGCTGTGGAATTTATTATATATATATATATATATATATATATATATATATATATATATATATATATATATATATAAAGTTATAAACATATGTGGCTATTAAACTACACAGAATCTTATCTAATAAACTTTGTTTATCAAAGAAAGAAGGATAAAAAATAAAAGAAAAGAAAGATAGAAGAATACATACTGGAGAAAAACCATATTCTTGTAAAGTATATGGCCATTCTTAAATCACGAAGCATCATATGTTGCGACATATGCGAACATATATGACAAAGAAACTATGTTTATAAACACTGTTTTCTCATGACGCATATGACGCAATTTTCCAATAAAGAATACATACAGTAGAATGTGTAAGATAAAAAAGGAAAGAAAGAGAAAACAAAATTGGCGAAAGCAAACAAAACAACGAAAACAACTAGGGAATTTTTGCGTAACGGATTTTTGTAAATGTCCGTTAGTGCTGGATCTGAAAACTTACGCAAACTGCCGGAATATGTCGAACGGTGGTGAAATTTATCAGCCAATCAGAAAGCGATAACTAATGGGATTACTCAATGAGAAGCTATTTTTAATACATTGGAAGAAAAGGGAGAAAAACAGTTTTAGTTATTGATGCTAAATCAGTGAGTAGCACGGTCAGTAATCAAACTATGCTGGACAAGTTAGTACAGACGCCGGAGAAAGTTGTTGAGCTTTTGTAAACTGATAGCATTTGAAATGAGGTCCATGACATGGTAAAAAGAAATGTGAAGAAGAGAATATAGGGTGGGCTCGAAACATACCGTTACCTATTAAAGGAACTAACCCTAACCCTAAATCCTCACCCCATTCATAAACACTAACCCTAATTCTAACCCTAACCCTAACCCTACCACCTCCAAATAGGTTTAAATCACACACACAAAAATATGTTTCTACTTGTAAAAAAAAACAATATTTATTCATAAATCTTTATTTTATTTTATTGCGTTTTATTTTATTTTATTGCATTTTATTTTATATTATTGTGTTTTCCATTTTTTGTAAATTTTTTCCGTATTCGATGAATGTTGCTATTTTCTTTTTCCGAGCGTTTTTATTATTTGCAAACCCGGGCAAACATCTATAGGAATCCGATTCTCAAAATGCACTAGTAAAAATACATAAATACAGTGAAGAGGGCAAGAGAAAAAAAAAAGATAAAACAGAAAACAGACGAAAACCAAAAAAGCAACGAAAACAAACCCGTAAAAGTTTATAATTACTAGAGCTGGGACAACAGCATGTTCTTTTCATTGTTTTGACTCTCGAGTGTGTATCCGTTGATATCTTGCATGCTTTTATATAGAATGACGTGGTTCTCCGTTGATTAATTGTGTCTGTGTCGGATATATACTTTAAAGTAAAAAAAAAAAATGATAAGAATATTCTATTGTCATAATCTTAATAATTACATATTTATCTCTTCCTACAGCAAATCAAATCCGATTCTTACAGTCAACTGTCATCTCACAGGTTCGCATTCACAATGCAGCTTACGGAAAGTTACAAGTGCAGTAAATACATGCCTACACATATCATCTCGACGGTGTCACGATAAATTTACTATAATAGAGATTTCGTGTCTGTAATTTCGTACCATGATTCGGGCTATAATTAAAACGTAACATGATGTTCGAGAAGGGCGTGGTTAGAGTCATTAGGCTACATAGGTTCGCCGGATAACGCAAGAACAGGGTGCAAAGTCCTATGTGGGTCTTACTTTTCATATTCTCTTAAGTTTTCCCGAAATCATGCAATTCAAACGTTGATAACTCAAATACTATTAATCTAATCAGGTTGAAATTTTACATAGGTTTACTGTTAGCAAATTGCATCAAATCTATAATATTCTTTTTTAAAATAAAAATTGTTATTTCATCAAAACTTTGACTCTAACGAACGCTTTTTATTACCAAATCTAAGGCCATGTAACAATTTGACTTTCTGTGACAAGGTACTTCATTGGCTACAATACTAATCAAGTATTTAATCTTTATGATTAATAGAAAACATGATATGGCCCAGCGTGTGATGTTCACCTTTTCTGTGACGTTGATCTCCAACACTAATCTAGATGTCAACCTGATAAATTTTAATATATGCGAAAATAAGTTGTATTATTAACCACTAACAATTTGATCACCCACTTGATCCCAATTGAAATGAGTGACGCTCGTTTTGAGAAAGCATCTTACTTTTACAAGCTTCTGGGACTGGCCTTCTCTCCTGACCTGAAATGGGAAACTTACATAAAATCCGTTGCTCAGGGCGCTGGATAAAAAGTTGGATCATTCTACCGCTCCAGAAGGTATCTCACGCCCGACGCAATCCTCTATATTTACGAGAGTCAAATATGCCCTCAGATGAAGTACTACTTCCACATTTGGGGATGAGATGTCGAAAGCAACGTTTCGGCTTTGAAACCCAGTAGGCGATGTCATTTTCTCCTCCCTACGACCTCCTTCCCACAAACGAAACCTTGCGATTTTCTCTCTGATCTATCATTATTTTCATGACAAGTACTTGAATGAGCTTCAATCTGTGGTTTCACCATGCAAAACATTAGCAACAAACACTCGTCTAGCTATTACCACTGTCAAAAATTTCCCCTGCTCTCTTTTTGGTTTTTAAACTTAACGTAAATTCCACGAGCAAAGTTTGGGAGCGATTGGACAAGCGATATCGACGTTAGATTGTACACAGACAAGAAAATGACAAACCAACAAACAGATTTGATCGAACGTATAACACCGTGTACATAAGTAATAATCACATTAAAATCTACTTATTTTTCTCCACATTAGGAAAAATTTAAACACAAGGTTTTTTTGGGGGGGGGTTATGTTACAAATATCCACAAACCCTAAAAGGGAAGGGTATTTATTTCGATCCCACTGTGAGAAAGTGGGATTGAAAAGTCAGCGATCCAAAGAAGGAACACTTTGACCTTGAAAAAAGTTCCTCGGCAGCCCCGTCGCTAAAAATCACTTTCGACAAATATGAAGAGCAATGATCTTCATTGCATCTGACCACGTCCAGACGGCGGTTTCTGTTCTTTACAGACATTATTGGCTTGCGTCTTACAACACAGCCTATCAAATTAAATTCATTCAATGTGTTCTTAAAGGGAGCACTTTTCAACAAGACTACACTGTTGTTGGATTTGGGGAGACGTTCCAAATCTGTTTCTGAGTGTGCGAATCTTGATAGCATTGTTTTCCCTGTAAGAAGTAACTCTAGGACAACCAGATTTACTGCCGATGTTTTTAGTGCTTTTGCACAGGCATTCGTACCGTTTTCTCATCACATTTCAATCTGCGGCTGATTTCTCGATTAGATAAACCAGAAAGGTAGAGATTAATGAGCTTCGAACGATCACTAAGAGAAAGTCGAGGCATATGGACGAAATGTTAGATTTTATTACCTTGAACAACAACAATTACGGTTAAAGATGCTTTGTTGACTAAAAAGTGGATATTTTAAGCTGGTTTTAGACTCATTTGTTGCTGTGGAGTTTCTTTTTGCCTTCTCTGGATTTGAACTTAATTTTTTTTAATTGATGTGGACACTAGAATACTTCAATTAAAATTCAAATATACATAGGTGAAACTATAGAGGAATAAAAGGCGAATCAAATGAGGTATATGTTGTTTAAACAGTTACATTCAATTTAGCTTAGATTTGCGGTTTTGGAAAAAATGACTAGTGCGGACTCTCTTTTTGGCGCCATTGTATACTATAATACAGTTTACTGGTCAGATAGAGAGAGGAAAATTAATGGTTTTTACTTTTTTAATAACTAAAAATTTATGATATTAATCTTACAGATATTTATGTATCTCTTATAAATATCCGGTGTTAGCTCCAGGAACGCCCCTCCCTTAATTTTTTAGAACTTACTGAAGGATGAAGTCTGGAGTCGAATCAGTAAGAACGTCTTAGAACCAACACTAGCTTACCTTCAAGCTGAAATTTATTCATCTAGCGGTGCGTAGCTAGTAGCCATGATCACATCAGCTGTCTTGATCTAACACAAAAAGGACCAGTCCAGTCTCCGTCCTTCTATGTGGGTCTCTCTTCAGCCTCTGTTTGTGTACAATCTTATCTTATGATATAAACAGACGCTTAACAGAGTCAGACATAGACAGCGAGAGACTGGCCTCTTTTGTGTTTGATTTGAAACAGACAGTACCAAAGTTCTTCTGACTTTCTGTAACGCATACATAAATTAATATAATAAATGAAATATTGAAATACTGTAGGATTATAGATTGTATAATACTGTAAACATAAAGTCAAAATAAATATTAGTGCAAATATCTATAAAACGATTCAAAGCAGATGAAGAAATCTCAATATACATGTACTATTTTTTTACGAAGGAACCACCACTTATCAAGGCTTAGAGGCCACTCGAGGATAAGGGTTAAAGAGTGTACAGTGGTCAAAAGGGCAATATCATAGTAATCGTTAGAAGTGTAAATTTGGTAAATTGGATTACTTAAGAGGAACGGCTCATCAAGAACTTGTTTACATTGGACTTGAAGACGGCCATATTGTAGTCATCTGGAAAGCAGGGAAACGGAAGAGAGTTCCATTGGTGTGCATCTCTGAGAAAGAAGCTTTGTTCATGGAACCTACGTTTAGGTTTAAGTACAGATAAAGAGTGTGGGAAATTATTGATAGTGTTTACAGCCAAACGATTGTTGCTCGTGAATGTTTGGCGAAGAGGGACCAGAGATTGGAGCTCAGACGAGCACTTGCCATGAAAATAACGATAAAACAGAGACAGGCTCGTAACATCTCTTCTGTGAGAAAGAGGTTGCATGGAAGAGAAAAGGGAATCCCCCGCTAAGCTACGAAGCGAACTCTGTCAAGGCAGGATAATATCTTACTAGCAGCTCCTGCCCAGATGTAACAGCAATACTTCATCCTTGGACCTACCTGGTTCTTATATAGGTAGAGAATGGCATCAGCAGGTAGGTTTCTACTGGATCGATAGAATAATCCCATCATTTTTCCAGCGAACTTGGCAACGGATTTGATGTACGTATTCAATTTTAGACCAGGATTAAAGGTCAAGCGCAGAAGTTTGTCAAAACATGGAGCCTCTCCAGGACAAGGGTCATTCATTTCAATTGATGCCAGATGGGGATCAGAACGTTGATGATGCAAATATAGAAATTTGGTTTTAGATGCATTAAAAGTAACCAGCCACATTTTTCCCGTTGTACCACATGCCCAGAGGAGAGAGAATCAGAGAGAACTTGCTCGTTTACGGCCTTTAACGTGCTGCCATAGATGGTAGTGTCGTCAGCATAAATGTCTACAAATGATGTAAGGATGTGATTTGAAAGATCGTTAATATAGATCGGGATGAGAGTTGGATCCAGGATGTACACTTGAGGGACTCCAGCATTAATACTATGAGCTTCTGATTTCTGCCCGTCAACCACTACTCTTATGAACCTATCAGAGAGAAATAATTTAATAATTTAAAAGACATTTCCAGCTATACCATAGCTCGAGATCTTGTGAAACAGACCTTTATGCCATATCCTATCAAAGGCTTTTGATATGTCAAGAGCAACTTCCCTAGAAGGGAAGCCTCCGTCGAGTTTCGCTAATCCTATGGGATATAACCTTAAGCACATCCGCTGTAGATCAGAACGAAAACCATATTGCATTTCACTAAGAAGGTTATTTTTGCTGAGGTGGTTGACTACTTCTCTATTTAACACATAATCAAGCAACTTACTCTTATTGGTCTGTACTGAGAGGGAGATGAGCGATCACCTGAATTCTTAAATACAGTGCATACTGATGAGATTTTCCAGAGTTTTGGGAAGCAATTCTCCTTAAGACGATGCTTAAACAGCTTTGTAAGTATGGGAGCTAGTTTTGGTTGAAGCTTTTTGAACACTATAATCGGAATGCCGTCGGGGCTAGTTGCTTTACTGGAATCAAGATTTTTGATTAGCTTGGCATCACGCACAGATATTTTTATGTCGCATAGTGTGTTTTCTGATACAGGAGGAAATACGGGGAGGGTCGGCCTTGGTCGCATAAAGTGGAATTAGCTGTAAAGTTCTTGGCAAAGAGTTTGGTTTTGTCTGAC
Organism: Euprymna scolopes; assembly: GCF_053919585.1. Classification (NCBI taxonomy): domain Eukaryota; kingdom Metazoa; phylum Mollusca; class Cephalopoda; order Sepiida; family Sepiolidae; genus Euprymna; species Euprymna scolopes. The sequence continues at coordinate 31,090,793 of NC_136514.1, read as the reverse complement.
GCTGACGAGATGACCTCAGGTCCATTGATTGTTGTTGGGATAGAGAAAACGCTTCTGTTCCGGATCTTGTTTGCTATTTGCCAAAACTGGTGGGAACTAAGCAGCTGCTCAGCCGCTTTAGATACGCAGTTCATTCTGGAATATGACAGTATTCATAGGATTTTACAACTGTTTTTCTCCACTTGGATTATTCGTTCGACACTATCATTTCAAATTAAATTTTCAATTTATGTGCTAATAAGCAAGCTATATAATTAACACATCTATTTTGCTATTAACATTTCCTCCGATGATATGAGCCATTACTTGGAAATCAATGGAGTAAACGTTAATAATTCTTATACATATACACACACACGCACACGCACACTATATATATATATATATATATATATATATATCACTATATATATATATATAACTACTTAATTTACTCACATAAAATTAATATACGAAAGTATAGATTTATGCGTAAACTTTAAGTATTTACTTCAAAAGTGCTCAATACGTAGGTAGAGCTAGTTAGTAATTTATAAAATATATATGGCGATTAAGAGTCCTAGAGTGGATGAAACGCGGAATATTCAGTGTAGTTTAATCGCCACATATATTTTATAAATTACTTTATATATATATATATATATATATATATATATATATATATATATATATATATATATTTAGGGAGAGAGAGAGAGAGAGAGAGAGAGAGAGAGAGAGAGAGATCAACTACGAAGGAGATGGCCAATTCTGAACTAAATTTGTTTCGAGTTGCAATCGAACAGGAATAATTTGCGTTTATAGTTGGGATACAGTTTCACACTTATGAATGAGAGACATTGAAGAAGGAAAAATAAAAAGAGAAAGAAGAAAGAAGCGAAGCTTTCGAAAGTCTGATTCTATTTTACAACATTGAGTTCACTGGACTCTTCACCTCATCTCCGAATGATAGTATTAATATCGCCTGCCATGAAAAGAGTGTAACGTGCAAATGAAATGACTCCAGCTATTTGAGTCCGTTCCGAAAGAGAGTCTATAAAAGTGAGATTATATCGAGATAAAGCAGCGTCGTAAAGAGGCGAAAAATAATTAGGTGCGCTTTTAGATGGTTTTCTTTTAGAGTAAGCGGGCGAGAGTCGTACGTTTCGTGACGGGATGGGAGAACAGAATTAATAATCACAAGAGCTGATATTTTTTTAAGACGTGTCCGCCCAATCTGCGCGGTATTCGACGAAAGTAGTCATTACAAGGTAAAGTGTGACAAACTGACGACCGGCCGACGGACAGAGCATCCAATAGACATACGTGAGTATGTCTAGAGAAAAAACGCATTTGACGAGAAAAATTATTTTTCAAACATATAGCGTGACATTGCGACGCACGGAACGATTGACGGGTCATGTTGTAGAAATGTGTCGACATACCAAACGCTTAGGCGTGTGTGGACGTCTGTGCATCTATATGAAGGAAGTATGTTTTATTTTTTCTTTATCTCTCTCTTTCTCTCTTTTTTCTTTTCTTCTCTCTCTTTCCCTCTCACTCTCTCTCTCTCTCTCTCTCTCTCTCTCTATATATATATATATATATATATATATATATATATATATATATATAAACTCAATTATATAAATGCATTTTTGTGTGTTATGTGTGAGTTCTTTCCTTATAGACTCCGAAACAGCTGAACAGATTTTCTTTGAAATTTACAGAACTTTAGTGTATAAGTCTGAGAGTGAGCTTAGTTAAGTTTTGTCTCGGAACATCCCCGATAATTACCGATAATCGATAATCGAAACCGTTATTTTGATTTATCTATCATCGGTAAAGCCATTTTTTCCATGTCGTCGCTTAGCAACACTGATAGAAAAACGGGCCGTGAAAATTCCACTGTGGGTAAGTTGATAGCGTGTTCTTTTTTCTTTTTTTTTTGTTTGTTTTTTGCATGACGTGGTCTGTAGGTTCAAACTCCGCACGTAAATTTCTTAATTTTTTTTTTCATTAACTGCAAAGAATTGTATAAGACTTGAAAGTTTAAGTGTTTTTTTAGCAGAGCAAAAGTAAATTATGTTTCTGTTTTTGAACGTCCATGGAACTCCAGTAATTGATCCTGAAGAAATTGCAGACCAGTCTACACACATATTTAGTGAAAATGTGATTCAGAGGTTTCTTGCATGTCGGCTTAACAAAACATAGGCCTCAACAGCCAAGCACAAGTAGCATGCCGGCAACGTAAGATAAGGAATTTTCCGACACAGTTGACTAATTGTACAACAACAACCACATAAATTCTTACAACAAACAGATAGTCGATGCAGATCCCGTGGTTTCTTTCGCATACGGTTCACGAAATCATGGCCCCCAAACCCTCGCCAAAGTAGTTGGTTTTGAGCTGTAAGAATAGCTGTATAGTGGACAAATCAGAGAAATTGGATTGTTGCTGGCACGTTGCATCCCCTGTGGGAGAGAGAGGGTGGGGCTACGTTGATCAGTAAGGGGTCAATATAACCGGAATTTACTAAAAAAAAATTTAGGATTACAAAAAAAAAATTATTGGAATTACCAAAGATACAGATCAAAATAATCATAAAAAGAAACGCCTCCCTACGAGCAAGGTCGATATTATTATTACGATAATTCTTTTATTACCTATGCAAGGAAATGTGTTTGAAATTTATAACGACACAGTTTTGTTGAAAAGCACAATTGGGTACGAGATCCAGACAAGTTAAACAGAACAGATAGGTAGATAGATTGATACATTCATACATAAATATACTGGTTGATAGATAGACTAACACACACACACACACACACGCGCACACACACACACACACACACATACACACACACATATATATATATATATATAGAGAGAGAGAGAAACAGATAGAAAAATTATAGATAAGTATATAGATTAATATATATATATCCATTGATTAAAAAAAAAGATAAGTAGATACTGATATAAATAGAAATAGACGGATAGATAGAAAAATAAATAGATAGATAGATGCGCATATATATTGATACATATTTACATAGATACATTGATATATATATATATATATATATATATATATGTATATGTATATGGAGAGAGAGATAAATAGATAGATAGATAGATTTGTAGATTGATAGATTGGTAAATGTATATATAGATATATATATATGAATACACACAAAAACACATACACACATACATATATACATATATATATATATTTACACACACACACGCACACACACACATATATATATATATATATATATATATATATATATATATATATATATATATATATACATTAATATAGTCTGTTTATTGTACAAACATTATAGGTTGCAATTTATGTGCGAATAAGTAAAATTTATAATTACCAACATCTATTTTGCTAATAACATTTCCTCCGATGAGATGAACCATTCATTAAAATTAATTATCAAAAATTATTAAAATTATTTAAAAATATAACCGTTATATATATATATATATATATATATATATATATATATATATATATGCATATATATATATATATAATGGTTGTATTGTTAAATAACTAAATATATATATATATATTTATTATATATAGAGATAGATATTATATATTATTAAAACACAACCATTACGCACGCACACACACACACACACACACATATATATATACATATATATATATATATATATATATATATATATATATATATATTGGTTTAAAAAGAATGTTCTAGTGGAATTTTTTTAATTTTGATTTCAGATGTAGGATTTTGAAATATTTTTCGTTATAATACCTTTACTTATATATCATTTTAAAGAACATTTTTTGCTCTATCTAATTCTATCTAATCGTTTAAATTTCAGTCGTTTTAAAACAATTGTCTTCTTTTCAAACAAAACGCACAGCGCAATGATGGTTTAAGAAATTTTGTGGCGGCGATGAGAGTCCTGTAAATGATGAGCGCAGTGGTCGGCCATCGAATGTTGACAACGATCAATTAAGAGCCTTAGTTGAAGCCAACTCACGCACAGCTGTTCGAGAACTTGCTTCTGAATTTGACGTAATGTATACGACGATTTCCAATCACTTGAGAGAGATGTGAAAGATAAGAAAAACTTGATAAATGTGCTTGGCCAATCGAAAGACACGAAAGACGGCGGCATGAAATGCCATTTTACCTGCTTTTCACAACAAGAACGACCCGTTTCTCGACTAAGTTGTTACTTGCGATGAACGTAGGTTTTTTACGACATTCAGGGACGCTCATCTCAGTAGTAAGATGCCGGTGAAACGACACTTTCCGAAGCCAGAGTTTCACCCCCCAAAAATGTCATGCTGGCTGTTTGGTGGTCTGCGATCGGTCTCATTCATTACAGTTTGTTGAATAAAGCCATCATTACGGCGATGAAGTACTGTCAACAAATGGATGAAATGCATCAGAAACTTCGACAACAACACCCAGCATTTGTTAGCAAAAAAGACTTAATTCTCGTTTACGATAATGCCTGACAGCACGTTAGAAAGCCGACCCCGCAGAAGTTGAACGAATGTGGCTACGAAACTCTGTCTCATCTGCCATGCTCTCCAGACCTCTAACCTACAGACTACTACTTTCTCAAGCATCTTGACAACTTTCTGCGTGAGAAATGTTTCAAACATCTGTGCGATATGACAAAAGTGTGTTGATTTTGATTGTACTTATTTCGATCAAGAAATTTTTGTTTAAACCGATATATGTTCATTTGAATTCAAAATTTTAAAATCGCAAGAACTATCTTGTCACTCTAATATATATATATATATATATATATATATATATATATATATATATATATATATTAGACTACTTCAAAATGAGACTAGATTTAATGTGTGTATTACAAATACATACGAAAAAATCTGGAAACTTGCTTAAAGCACGTCATATATATATATATATATATATATATATATATATATATATATATATATACTAGCAGTCCAGCCCGGCTCTGCTCGGACCTTATGTACTGTTCATAACGTTATGTGCGTGTATATATATATATATATATATATATATATATATATATATATATATATATATATATATGTGTGTGTTAAAAAGTTTGACTCATATCCAGGTTACCTACATCTAAAATTTCAAGTGGTTAGACCTAAAATTAGCGGAGGAGTTTGGTAGAGTCTGCAAAGCTCAGCCCTGTAAACTTTGACCTCTTGCCAGCAAATTTTCACCCAAAAGCTGATTAAAAAGATTGCTGCATGTTTGAATACCTTTTATGTTAATTTTCAAATTGGCTTATAAGTTTGCTAGAGATCGCAAAGGTCAAATCTTTCCTTTGGAACCCAAATTTCCGGATAAGACCCGATTAAAAATCTTACCCTATGTCTGAATACTCTTTATGTAAAATTTTAAATGTTTAGACCAAAAATTATCTGAATAATTTGGTATATACCGCAGAGGTCTATTTTTTTCTTGTTTTTAAACTTTGACCCGAATTATGACCTCTTTAACATTTATTGTTTTGGGTTAAAATCAAATTATACAGTTTGATTCATATCCAAGTAACCTACAACTAAGATTTTAAGTATTTGGACCCAGATTTACGGAAGAATTTGGTAGAGTTTTAAAAGGTGAAATCGTTGAACTTTGATCCCTCGACAGCCAAATTTCTGGCCGAAAACCAATTAAAAAGATCCTAAATCCTAATACCCCTTATGTCAAATATCAAGTCTGTAGACGGAAAATTGACAGAGTAGTTTGTTAGGGAAATGTACACACACAGACACATACACATATACAGAAACCACTTTTATAGATATACTAGCAGTTCCGCTAGGCTTTTCTTGGGTCTTATATACTGTTCATAAATTATGTGCATATGTATATATTAATAAATGTGAATATGTACGGTAATGCCTTTCTATATAATAGGTTTCCTTAACTACCATAGAGAAAAGTTGGAAGAGACCGCAGACGTCAATACTTTTTTTAACTTTGACCCCAATTTTGACCCCTTAACATTTATTGTTTTGGCTCAAATTGAATTAAACTGTTTCATCTATGTCCAAGTAACCTACATCTAAAATTTCATGTGTTTAGAGCCAAAATTGACGGAGGAGTTTGGTAGAATCTGCAAAAGTCAACTCTGTAAACTTTGATCTTTTGCCAGCAAACCTTTCGGCCAAAAACTGATTAAATAGCTTGCTGCATGTCTGAGTACCTTTTATCTAAAATTTCAAAAGTTTAGACCTCAAAATTGGCTTGATAGTTTGCGAGAGACCGCAAAGGTAAAATCTTTTGAGCTGTGACCCTTTGGAAGCCAAATTTTCAGAAAAAGAAAACGATTAAAAAGCTTGCCCTATGTCTGAATACACTTTATGTAAAATTGCAAATGTTTAGACCAAAAATTGGCTGAGTAATTTGGTAGAGACTGTAGAAGTCAATTGTTTTAAAACTTGGACCCCAATTATGATCCATTAACATTTATTGTTTTGGCCTCATACAAATTATAAAGTTATATCCATGTCCAAGTAACCTATATCTAAAATTTCAAGTGTTTAGACCCAAAATTGGTGGAGGAGTTTGGTAGAATTCTTAAAGGTCAAATCGTTGAACTTTGATCCCTTAACAGCCGAATTTCTGGCCGAAAACGGATTACAAAGATTTTTTTCAGAGCTCAATACTCCTTATGTCAAATCTCGAGTCTGCAGACCGAAAATTGACAGAGTTATTTGGTACGGAAGTGTACACAGACAGACAGACAGACAGACAGACAGACACACACACACACACATGCACTTTTATAGATAGATAGATAGATAGATAGATAGATAGATAGATAGATAGATAGATAGAAAGAAAAAAGTTTTCAATCTATTACTCTTCGTTTTCTATTTCCGCGGTGCGGAAACATGGAACAAAGCAAAAAATTGAAATAGAAGGAAAGAAAGAGAACATTGTCATTGCTCTATGGTTCCAGGTTATAGACATGTCTTGGGGCTGGTATGTGTGATGCTGAACGCTATTTATTTATAATAATTTACCATCCCACTGTTGAAATATATTTCATTTTGTTGTTTATTTGTACCTTTTGTAAAACACGTATATAAATAAATATTACGTTCTTATATTGATTTTTCTTTATAATCAAACACTTTGCCGATCCATTAAACCTTACGAAGAGACACACACATATGCATATATAATATTTTTTAATTAAACATTAACAATTATTTTTATACCTATATGCACTAGTATGTCATACTTATGCAATCATTAGTATATGGAGTGATAATTACTACCAGTCGGGAGATTAGAAACCTGTCACAAAATCACTCTTGACTTCGTAGGCTGGTATTCAACTTCCAGATCATCAGAAATTAACACAGGGATGAAGGGAAAGTATTTATGAATGCAAAATCAATGGGTATAAACAATGAACAGTCATGTTGACCGCATTTTCTTAATTCAAAGAAGAGAGCTAAACTTTAATTACTTAAAAGAGCTTTATGACAATATTTTTTAAATGAATATTAAAAATTATTTTTATACCTACGTGTGTGTATGTAATATGAGAAACGGATAATCAGTGGATGGAAAAAATTATAAACACACACGAGTTAAAAACTAAATAAAAATAATAGTGTATAAACAAATAAAAGTGTAACTGTCTATTTACTACTGAGTTTATAGGACACTTTAGAAGTAAAGAAAATCAGAATCTTTTTTTTTCTTCTTCTTTCTTTTTTGTTGATACATTCTGTAGGAAAGTTTCGGAAAGCATTCTCTTCTTCAGATAATGTGTAGAAAAGTATTGAAAACGGTGGACTAAAATTTTGTTTTGCATATTCAAAAAGTACCAAGGAGTTTCCATCATGAAACATACGAATAACTCATCCTCCGTCATAGACCTTAGCGTCATATCCAGCTAGAGAGGTTGCGTTATGCCTCCAATTTTTCTTTAAAAAACCGCCGAGATCTACCAGGAGGAGTCAATGAACATCGTGAAGCTCCGAATGGATGTGATCACTGGAGGGCGCATCATCTTTTTCAGGCAGGTCTTAGCATAATATAGATATCTAATATATATATATAAATATATATTACCTCTTTTTATTTTTTTATTTCGGACTATTAGTCTCATCTGACTAATAAAGATGAGACTAATAGTCCGAAATAAAAAAATAAAATTAACATAAAAATGCTCATCTCAAAATAAAAAATTCCAATTAAGGAATAATATATATATATACCAATCGGTACGGACCCGACTATGGAAGATCAGATAATGAATAAATGTGGATTTATAAGATCAAAGAATCCAACCTCGATCGCCCTTCGGGGCCCGTGGCGCAGTTGATAGAGACGTTGAATCTCTACGGTTCCAGATGAACATTGTCTGAAGATAGCGGTTTCAATCCCACCCAAAGCGTGCCAGAGGTAATTGGTCAAAAATGTGGTGAGACGACGACAACTACGGATGGCAGTGATGGCTGAGAATGCAGTTAGGAGATTCGAAGTTCCTATCCGTCGCGTTTACCACCTGACGAAGGCCAGAGGAAGTTGGCCGAAACGTTGTGAACCAATAAAAACAAACAAACAACAACTAATAAAGATGAGACTAATAGTCCGAAATAAGAAAATAAAATTAACATAAAAATGCTCATCTCAAAATAAAAAATTCCAATTAAGGAATAATATATATATATATTACCTCATATATAACATCATTACGTATGACGTCATCATATACGGTGCCATCTGTTATGACGTCATATGTGAGGTATATACTGCACATCTATTATAATACGTATTCCTGTCTGTTTTCAATAATCCAACTCTCTCTCTCTCTCTCTCTCTCTCTCTCTATATATATATATATATATATATGACGTCACGTATAACTGAAAATGTATAATAAGCTGACAGGAATACGGCTTTATTATAATATATATATATATATATATATATATATATATATATATATATATATATATATATATACCGCGATACTGTATGTGGATGACTATATATAAATATTTCATAGAAATTTTAAGCATTTGCTTCAACCGCACCTTATTCGTTAATAGACCTTCGTAATAGTAATGTGGTATAAAAATATATGTATAGCAGTTAAACTACATGCCAAGTGCGTGGTGATTCCCTGTGTGAATGCAAGACGGACGCTACTGTATATCTTAATCGTCATAGGTATATTTACATCATATTATATCATATATACTCTTGTATGTAAAAATTATATATATATATATATATATTCATATGCGTGTGTGTATGTGTGTGTGTGTGTGACCTTGTTTATTTGACTAAGGAACTATCTCTATCAAACTCCTCTGTCAATTTTTTGTGTACAGATTTGAAACTTGATATTGTACTTGTATGGTATCATTTAGGATTTGGACATGTGGAATACATTCGATTCAGTCTATAGCCGGTAACAATAGCTGCTAAGATAGGAACTTGGCAGCGGTAAGTCGACGAAAGATGTTATTTCCACGCGTGCGCAAATATACATGTTACTTTTTTAAGTTTTCGTATGCGTATATATTTTCGTCCGATGGTAACGAATAAGACTAGAGAGTTATATGTTTTAGTTTCGATTCTAGCTCATGGCACCTATATAATTCTTTTTTTTTTTTTTTTAATCTTTTGAAATTAGCACTATGTAAACTTTATGACTTTCAATGTGAAGGGAGAGATCAGGGCTTTCGTTGGATCAACACTGAAAGAAGTCGCTGAGTTTACGTATCTAGGCAGCAACATAGTTTCCACAGAGAGAGATATCGGAATTCGCATCTCAAAAGCATGGACCGCATTGGATGGGCTACATTCAGTATGGACTTCAAGACTGGCTGACAAACTGAAAAGGCAGTTCTTCAGGACAGTAGTAGAGTCTGTCCTTGTTTACGGTTCTACGATCTGGACACTCACCAAAAGATTGGAAAGAAAACTAGACGGCACATACACCCGTATGTTAAGAACAATATTAAATATATCTTGGCAAAATCACCCCACGAAGCAGCAACTTTATGGCAATCTACCTGCCATATCTAATACCATCAGAGAAAGACGCCTACGATTTGCGGGTCATTGTCTGAGGAGCAAGCATGAATTGGTGAGTGATGTATTGCTATGGACTCCACGACACGGACGCGCAAGCAAAGGACGACCTAGATCCACGTACATCCAACAAATAGCACACGACGCTAACTGTGAACCTGAAGATCTGAGGCAACTGATGGAAGATGGGAAACTCTGGAGAGGAAGAGTAACATTGGTCCGGGCATTGAGCCCGTCATGATGATGATGATAAGTACTATATATTGGGTACAATATAATAATAAATAGAGTATTGGCTCGATAAAAATGAACACAATATCGGCATGAATTAAAATATCACATTATACGCCCGGGCCACGCGGGTGGCACTACTTTATATTGGGCACAATATAATAATCAATAGAAAATAGGATCTATAATAATAATAACTTTGAAATCTGCATAAATTAAAATATCATATTTACGTGTATTTTACGACTAGGCATGCCTGACGGTCTGTTACGTTTTTTATTTTATTGCTTTTAATCTTAAGATTTGTTGTTGGCGTATTTTTAGCGATAGTAACAACATCGAAACGCTGTTATTTTCATTTTTTCCGCTTCCGTAGCGGTTTTTTAAAGAGCTATAAGCTCTTCTTGTTATTCATATAGATATATGAATGATTTGCCCCTTATTTTTTATGAGGCGTATTTATTTATTTTTATTATAAAATATTTTTACGTGCATAAAATGTATGCCCATGTACGTAATCATATCTATCGTCTTGCTTGCTTTTGGTGCTTAAACCGTTTTCCGGTTCCGGTTTTAGAATCCAGTTAAGAATCTCCGGTTTCGCACAAACACTTGATACATACAGACGATATAAGCGAGATTTATTAATTAACAACAAATAACAATAAGACAAAAAGAGTACTTTTGCATTTAACTACCCGCGCTGAAATAATAACGTTATCATTAAGAAAAAATATTTAATATGGGGAGGGAGGATATTTTGTAATTATTCTGTACATTCACCTGACAATTTACTAAAAAAAAGATATTGTAAAACTTGAATTAAACTTGAAAACACTATTAATATTATTTATTATTCGGGTCGTTAAATGCAAAAATGCTTTTTAAAAAGTCGTCAATAAATAAATAAAAAAATAATGACGGGGTGGGGGGCAAACTGAATTTTCTCAAAGTAAAATGTCGCAAAGAAAAAAATTAACAAAATATTAATAATGGTAGGGGCAGGCTGAAGAAACCAACATCAAATCGTTGCTGTAAATTGGTTCTGAAAATGAGGGATCGATTTAGTAGAATGTGATGAAACTGAACCCCCTTCCAAATCTTTAAATATTGATTTTTTAAATTTGTTTTTATAATCTGATAGCTTAGTGTCAAATAATCCACAGAAATAGTTGAAAAAAAGACGAAGAGAGAAACATTGTAAGGGTTACATTGTTCAGGTAAACCTACATATGTTTTTGAAATATTTTCTTTGCCTAATTCGTGCGTGATTAAAACTAGAACTTGATTTTTAAAAAAGACTACGTTTTTCGTGTCCAAAATTATTTATTTACGATTTTTTTATTTGTATTTTTTTATTGCAAGTTAGAATTATTTTCAAACAAAAAACAAAGCAAATCAGTTTTTCTAGTGTGAAAAAACCTATTTGATCAATTTACGTATTTAAAAAAAACATTTGAGTTTTTTTACGACTTAACCCAGCGTAGTTTACCTCTTAAAAAGAAAACAAAATCTACCTTTTTAGCTAATACGTTTTAACGGCATTTAAAGATAATAGTAAAGACGGAATTTTATTTTAAATAATTAAATTTAACATTTGAGCGTGGGATCACTTTCCTATATCAATTTAACGTAAAATGAGACCCCACTTCTTTGCGACGAAGCGGGACATGTAATTGTTGGTATTTTTGCAAGTTTGGCTATGGGTGTGTGTGCAGAAAATAGGAATTAGTTTGGGTAGGGGACATAAGTTCCAAACATTAAAAAAAAGTACGTAGAAACACTTCAAAACGCGTGTGTGGGGGTTCATTTTTTTTTTTTTTTTTTTTTTTTAGATTTGCTTTGAAAAGGTCTTATTTCCTCATTCTTTAGGCTGTTTACACACACACACACACACACACACACACACACACACACACAAAAACTCCTTCCTTGTATTATTTTTATTTTCCTTTTTTTTTTAAATATTTTTCAATGGATTACACCCCTATGATATAAAGGGTTTTTCATTTAATCTGAGTGCAATTATCTTAAGACCTAAATAATCCAATGTATTCCGTATTGCTTACACTGGTCGCCACGTTTGTTTTCTCCCGCGCGTGCATTCAATTTTTGCGCGCACGCGAAATTTCGTATTGTTTTTACTGGTCTCCACGTTTGTTTTTGCGCACGCGCGTATTCAATTTTTTCGTGTTTTTACATTAATTCCGTATACTACCTTGGACTTTTATACATTCATTCTGTATACTCACCATTCCATAACTAGCTATCACATATACTAACACAACGGGTCACGGTTAGTCTATTTTAATAATAAAAATAAATAAACGTCCCATAAAATAAGGGGCGGCTCATATATATATATACATATATATATATATATATATATATGTATATATATATATATGTATGTATATGTGTATGTGTATATATATATATATGTATGTATATATATATATATGTATATATATATATATATATATGGATGCTTTGACGATGATAATTACGAATCTTAAAAATTCGAACCATTATAAGATACATCTGCCTTACTTAAAAAATGCTAGGTTTATATTTGGTGTCTTTGAAAAAAAAACACCCAATATTTTTGCTGATGAAGAGAATTTGTTTCAAAAAACTATATGTTAAAATTATTGTCCATGATTAATGTCTATCTCAATAAAAACATCGTTTCCGAAACGATCGTACAATTTATTGGCTTTGTTGTGTTCCTTCTTATGAACCCGATTTTTAATTTTTAATTTTAACTATAAATTATCAATCATCTTACAATATATATATATATATATATATATATATATATATATATATATATATATTGATTGTTGGAGAGCTATTGGCTACACATTAGCAAACGTGTTTCAATGACCCCCTAGCAGGGAAAATCACCTCATCAGGCCAAAAACCATCCACGAAACTTTCAATAAAGACCATCCCTTTATATTAAAGTCAACTTTACAGGGTTGAACCATTCTAAAAAAAAAGAGGGGCACTAACAACCTATATCAAAACAAATATAACCTATTCACAAAATAATGTAAGGTTTTTCAAGGTATGATTCTGAAGCAGATTTATTATAAGTTTTCATTAAATTTTCTAGCTCCAACCATTATAATTATAATTGTTTTTCGTTTGTTTTGTTAATACGGATTTTTAGAACTATTACTCCAATATCAGAGCAATTCATAAATTTAACTAAGGCTTTTTTTCTCCCCACTTAAAATCGAGATATAAATATATACATATATTACTGAACTATAAATTTAGCGCTATTTCTCTATATAATACAAAAGTACCAACATATATACAAAAAACGTGAAAATCTATATATATATATATATATATATATATATATATATATATATATATATATACAAATTACTCTTATAATATGGTTAAGTATATTAGTAACTAAGTCTAATTATATTATTCACGATAAAAATTTCACTCAAAATTATTTTTATAAAATGTAATAGATTCTTCGTTAAAAAATTAGCGTTTAAAATAGATTTGGCGTTTAAAATAAATAAGTAAGTAAATAAGATTTAGCGTTTAAAATCCTGAAATAAATAATAAAGCATATTACAATATATAAGTCGATGGTATGATTAATTCGTTAATATTCTTATAATTTTTTCAGTGAATGTATTTGGAAATGTTTACAGGAAATTGCTGTTTCCTGTTTAATGTTCAATAGTTTCTCCCGGTCTTTAAAATTCGTTATTTCTAATTTTTCATGAAGGCATAAAAAAACACGGTGCATGTAATGAATTACATACTTTCGATCTTCTTATGATCCGCCATTCTAACTTTGGAGTTTTATTCTCCTTTATTAATTTCCAATATTGAAGTGATAATGATGTGTCTTTTTCGTATTTTTGATTAGTAAAAGAACTTTTATGCCCATAGAATCTTTCTTTAAAAGTTGCCTGCGTACTACCTATATAAAATTTTATATCACTAGGATTTTCCTTAGGGAATATTTTAGCTTGGTAAACTACTGATTTCGTTAAACATTTATTATTCATGGGACAAGTACTAGGAATTTTGCAGTTACATTTTTCAGTATTTTTATCATTATGATTTATTTCCCCAGTATTTTTACTATTATTGCCTTTTAGTATCCTATTATTATGCTTTTTAATAATTCTTTCAATATTTTCACAACAACTATAACCCAATTTTATAGTATTTCTATTGAAAATACTATTTAATATACTACCTGGGGGAAAGTGCCTATCTAGCAATTGCAAAAATTTCCTACCCAGTCCAGTTTTAAGAGCACTATTAAAGGGAGGTAAAAACCAAATTATTTTCCTGTTTCTTGTTTTACGATTATTATTATTATTACTATAGTTGCGTTCATCATTACTATTCTTTTCAAATGTAATGTCTGCGTTTTTGAAACCACTATTTCTTAATGCTACATTGTATCTTTCTTATAGCTATTAAAAACTTCTTCACTAGATGAATTATTGTTAATTCTCCTTTCTATCGAGGCTGGGATATGATTAATGATGGAAGGTGGGTGATTCGACTTTGGATTAATATATATAGGACTTGTGTTTTCTTTCAAATATGGTTTATAATTATTTTTTTGCAAGTCAAAACTTACATCCAAAAAATCTACCTGTTTTAAATTACTATTTATTTCAACTTTGAGACCAAATTCTTTCATTTTTTTGTGTATAATCATTCTAATTTTATCGCATTTTGTACGGGTGGCGTTTTTTATGAACATTATACCGTCATCTCTATAGAGTCCTATTGTTCCTTCTTCAATATCATTATTATTGGTTAGACTGTGTAAAATGTACAAGCCTACAAGGTCCGTGAGTTTCGCTGAATCCAGTGATCCCATTGATACCCCGAAATAATTACAACCAGCGTTTTTTGTCCATTGCTGGTCTTTATTGACCAAAATCGTGGTTCGGCATTTTTTTATGATGTCAATTTCTTCGTTAGAAATACCAGTGTATTTCTTAGCAAATGTCATTACTTTTTCAAATAAATCATGAGTAATTGATTGGTAGTATTCACAGATATCGAATTGTATGAAGGCGCCCCTTTCCTTATTTTTAATATTTACAAACCAACTTATTGAGTCGGAGGTATTTATCCAGAGGTTTAAATTAAAATGTTTTTAATTATTAAATTTGTTTTTTCTAATATTTTTTTGCTAATTTTTCTAATTTCAGGACGCATCGGATTTATCAGTCTGGTAGTTGGTTTAGTACTGAAATTTGGTTTATGGTCCTTTAGAAGGATATAAGCCTGGTTGCATGTAATTTTACCTACTCTATCACTTATTTTTAACATATCCGTAATTTCCTTACTGTTGTTGTTTATTAATGTGATAATATCCTCATTGCTAATTTTATTGTAGTCCTTAGTAAGGTTTTTTAGTATCAAACTTTCATACTGCTGTTTGTTTAGCTTGTAGAAGTTATAAGTTTTATCCGCTTTTATATATATTTCTTCGGAGGTTGTAATTTCCTTCACTATATTATCTAATTTTTTCTGGAAATTGTTTTTATGCTTATGGAATTCCAAGTTCCTTATTAAAGCGTAAAGATCCTTTTCAAATAATGTTATTTGTGGAATATTGGGTGGAGGTTTCTTACTTTTAAATCCGTAATAATCTTTAGTGTTATTTTTTTCTTTGTTTAAAATGAAGAATGCCGCTTTCCACTTCATTCTTCTTAGCAGGTCATCAATCTTGGTAATCAGTTGTAGTAAGTAATCCTCTTTCCTTGGCAATGGGATGTTCTTAAGTGATAGTCCGAAGTTAATTCTCTCCATTATTTGGTATTTTTGGAGACACAGAGTAGAGTGCTCAACTGTGTAGGAGCTAATATATTGCTCTGTTTCATGCATTGAGCACTCTTTGGAATGACATATTGTGTTGTTGTTATGAGTTACTGAAAAAATCTACCAACAGTATAATATATATATATATATATATATATATATATATATATTATCGACAATGCTACTACTATGACAATAATAATGATCATAGTAATAATAACGGAATAAATAATAGAATCATGAATGAATAATAGAATCATGAATAAATAATAGAATCATAGTAAAAAGATAAACAACACGGCACTAGGTGAATGGGTTAGAACTGAATATAAATTAAAACAGCCTATAGTGGGGAGGGCTAATAAGTATGAACCAAATGAATGGATAAGATGTAACCTCTGTATCCTTGAATCATATCATTATTAGCATCTAAGGAAGATTTATTAAATAAGCGCCTGGATGTAGTTCAGGAATGTCTGCATAAAAATAAATTCATGTTATCCCGCATTAGACCAGACTAAAAAAAAATAATAACAAAAATAGAAAATATATAAACGAACAAGTAAATAACTATACATAAGAGGCAACAAAGAGATTAGAGTATAACTTATGCTTAATATAGAAAATATAACGCAAATATAAATTATAGAGAGGCCTACTCTTGAAATATCAACAAAATAAAACCGAAGCAAATAATAAGACATATAAGGTATAATTAAAATTTTTTAGTAACAGTTAAAGGGATTATATAACTCATAAATAGAGACAGTAAAGGACTGATAACAATAGATTCCTTAAATCTAGATGGCTTACAAACGCAAAATAAGTATGGCAATAACTAGGAAGTAAGATAGATAACAAGAATAGATCACATAAAGAACGAATATTTATTAACTAGACAATGAAAAAAACATATAAATATAGTAATATCTAAACTATCTAGTAATATAGTCTAGTAATATCTAGTAACTATCTAAAAATTAGCCAGCAGATGTTAATATATGGGAAATGAATAAACGGAAATTACTATATACGGATATCTTAGAAAAATTAAATCAAAATGATCTCAGCTGGATCTCAAACATATACACAATTAAACAGAATATTGACTCGGATACTGATAAACAAATATATTCAAAAGATTTTGTAGTTTTTAATATAGGGCAATTGAAATTTATAATAATATACAACAAAGAATAAATAGAGAAAATACATTTTTAGGGGAAAATTAAATAAAATGAAAAAAAAAATTATAAATACAAAAGCACGTATTTTTCAGTATAGAGAGACAAACAAGTGCAAAACTATTCTAATAATATTGTAATTTAAAAAAATATAAATTTAAATAGAAATGATATATAATTAAGAAATCGAGAAAATAAATAAAAGGAGGTAACATATACTCATTTGAGAAAATGTGTTATCACAAGATTTTGTAATTGAACTTTTTAATATATATATATATATATATATATATATATATATATATATATATATATATATATATATATATATATATATTCCATAGTCGGATTTCGTCGCGGTTTGCTTAATCCGTGCGTCGCATGAATGCTCACGTGGCAGGGCAATCGCAAGCAAACAAGATATTCGGGTTTCGAATCTCAAGTTCGGATGTGCTCAACTGATGAGCCAAAATGACGGCGAAACTCGAGATTTGGGCTTCTGGTTTTTTGGCTTTTCTGGCTTCTGTGAGTTGCGACACTGTTTCACTATAGACATAATTATATATATATATATATATATATATATATATATATATATATATATACTAGCAAAAGTACCTGTCGTTGACTGGGTTCAAAAACAGCCTACAGAAAATGGACTCTGATTTATGAAAGTATGATAGGTTATGAAAATGAAGGGTTGTAAAGAGATAGCTTTGAATTTGGGTGTATCAAAACCAAGGCAAAATACGATGAAAGCAAAAATAAAATAGATAAACCCCATAATTTATTATACCATACCTGTTCACACTGAAACACTTATCACAATATTCTGTTGATCTATATTAAAAAAAACTTGTTAAATTTTGTGACATATTTCCATTCTATGGAGGTCAGGCGCGAACGAACACCCCATAATTTTATTATACCATATTTCTTCAAACTGAAACATAATTATCAAAGTATACTTACGCAGATAGATATGAAAAGTTTTTATTAAAGTTTGTGCCTATTTCCATTCTATGGAGGCCAGGCG
This sequence comes from Euprymna scolopes, assembly GCF_053919585.1. Lineage (NCBI taxonomy): Eukaryota > Metazoa > Mollusca > Cephalopoda > Sepiida > Sepiolidae > Euprymna > Euprymna scolopes. The sequence goes on along the minus strand of NC_136514.1, from coordinate 31,072,433 downwards.
CGAACGCAGACCTCACAATTTTATTATACCATCCCTATTTAAGTTAAAACATACCTATCAAAGTATTACTATGTACATATATATCAAAAAGACTTGTAAACGTTTTTTAATTTTTTATTTCCATACTTTGTGGACCAGGGTCGAACGCAGACCCCACAAGTTTAATAAGCCACCATTCAGCCAGATCAAACATACCCATTCCAGTGTCTCGATACATCTTCTATCATTATATGTAATCAGTTTTCTATAATAGTCAACCATATAGGAGCCTATTCGTGACCAGACGCACACACATACACACACAGACATTCAGCTTTATATATATATATGCATATATATATATATATATATATATATATATATATATATATATAGTCTAAATAAGATTGGTGTATAAGAAAGGTAAAAAATATAAATAATGAAGTTTAAATTCCTGGAATTAAAAAGATACTAAATTAAACTTATCGCGGACTTAGCACCTACATAATCTAACTTCTAAAATAATATCTTATTATAAAAGTCAATTCAACTATGTAAGGGTGAAAAACAAAAGGCTTAACTAAAATTGTTTAATAAAAATAGACTTATCACTTGCATCAGTCGAGTTATCAAAAATTAAGAATTAAAAAAGAGAATGTAACCATATAAGAATGAAAATTAAAAATTTTTAAATAGAAAACGAGGATCCTCGGCTGTTTACCATGTAGCTGTTTCGAAGATTTAAAAACAGGGCAGCTGTTAAAAACATGGCTCTCCAGTGGATAAAACTTAACTTAATAATAAAATGTAGGATTATACAGTTACTATTTATACGAATAAAAAATTATAAAAAATAAAAAAATATTAATAATATTAATAAGTAGATTTAACAAGATTACAAGATGCAGGCTTTGGGGAGTGTGGAGCCACTCTTTAATTGCCATTGCTCCCAGGTCCATTCTGACCCGGAGTGATAGTATGTGTTAGGGTCGCAACTATGGGTTAAATAGAAACCGACTTGAAAAAAGACATTCTATTAAAAAAAATCTTCAAAATCATTTGATTCAACATTAGATAACCTGAAAAGGGTTGGTATGCCGTAAAACAAAAACAACCAATTAATCAACAAAGTATATTCTACGGAATGTTAACTAGCATATAAATGCTATGAGAATAAAAATACTTAAAAGATTAAGTACCTTTGTTAACAGAAAGGCAAATAGATAAGAGGAAGGAAATCTAGTTATATATATGTATTTATGCAAAAACCCAAGTTTGCCCAGCTGGGAAAACTTGAGTCCTTGTACCGTTAAAATATCCAGTAAATATAACGTTGTTTAGTAAATCGTTATTTTTATTTATTTATTTTTAATTTTTTTATTTTTTTTTTTTTTGCATTTTTTTTTTTTTTTTAAATTTCCATACACCAAATATCACTAAAACATCCGCTGGGTAATAAGCTTCATTTCGCTACTTTGCTTGCCTGGGTGGGTTGCCGTTAGGCTGAGATAAACCGCGTCACACACACACAATAATTCGAACTTACTAAGGGAGATAATAACTTCCGGTGAATACCAGAAAAATATCCAGTAAATAAAACGTTGTGTAGTAAATCGTTATTTTTTTGCATTTTTTGCATTTTTTTTTTTTTGCATTTCCATACACCAAACATGGATATAAATATCACTAAAACATCTGCCGGGTCATAAGCTTCATTTCGGTACTTATGAAACGGATTTTTAATTTAATTATAATTTGATTTTTAAATTTTAAATTATCAATCACATTACTAAATATTAAATTAGCTCTAGGATATTTACCTGTCGGGCTTATTATATATCTAAATTACAACGAGCACTTTTTCTTTCCTGTATTTTAATTAAACTAGTAATTTCACTATTACATTAAAATACACTCTGTTCTTAAGACTATTGTTCTAATCTCCTTTAAATTATATATATATATATATATATATATATATATACATATATATATATATATACATATATATATATATATATACTCGGGTTTTTTTATTCAAAAGTAATGGACTAATGAATTCCACGAGGTTGTAAGATAGTGTTCAATAAAAAGAGCTGATCATACTAGTTTATTGTTATATAAACATGATCACATCCTGCTGCTACAAATAACCACTTGTTTCAATCAAACAACAGATATCATCAGGCAGCGACTTGACTATTCAAAAGTTCAATGAATAATGGATTTTTATTTTAGGTAGGAACTCTTTAAAAGTTGGAGTTAAAAAAACTTAAAACACAGAACTTTAATTATAAGATGTAAAGAGGGAGGGGGCAATTTAAATAAAGTTAAAAGATTATAATGGAGAGAGAGAGTGATTAAGAAGAGAGAGAAAAAAGGAAATAGAGAAAGAAAATAGAGAGAAAAAAATAGAGAGAGAAAAAATATACATACAATACAAAGAAGAAAAAGAAAAAAAGATATAAATAGTTATTATAAAGAGAATAAGGATTAGAAGGGAAAATAAAGAATGTTGAGATATAGTTAAAGAGAGAAAGAAAGAAAGTAAGAATTAATAGGAAGGGAATCTTAAAGAAATTGCCAGTATATAGAAAAAGAAAAAGAAAAAAATCTGCGTGTCAACTAATTTATGAACAATTATACAATTCAGTAATGAGACATTATTACAAATACAATCTAAACGTTAGAAAGTTATCATGTCAAAAAAGACAGCGAATGTATCCAACTGACATATTTATCATCTAACATACGTCCACGAGTAATATCAACGCAGTTCAAACATACGTCTACAATTAATTAAGCCCTTTATACTAAATGATATAAGTTTAAAGTTTTCGCGTTTTTATTAAATGAATATATAAGTAAAAGAAAAAAAGTAATGAAAAAACAATATTAAAATTATTATTAATAATAATAATAATAAAAATAATAGTAATGATAATAATAATAATAATAATAATAATAATAATAATAAAAACAGAATAAAATTAATATTTATTATCTTCTTAATATAACATATTTAGCCATAAGAGGAGATTAAATAAATTAAGTAGGACTAATAAATTATAAATAATAATCTACTAATATTTATGTATATAAAAAGAATACACTACATATATATATACACATACACACATACATATACACATATACACACATATATACATATATACACACACATATATATACACATACATATATACACATATATATATACATATATATACATGCATATAATTAAAGGTGTAACTCTATACTATTAAGTTGAATGTTTAAGCTAGTTAAATATAAATATAAAGTCATATTAAATCACAAATTAATACATTCAAGACGGTATTACTAAAAACATGGATACAAGTACACTTACATATAAATATATAAATATATTCAGGCAAAAGAAAGTAGTTAAATCAACAGAATACTAAAAAGTAGCGACACACAGGTAGATAGTAACAAAATTAAAAATAGTAAAATACATATGTATATACCCACAGAGAGCCAACATACATGTATAAATCTAAGTACACACGGTCATAAAATAAACACATAGACACATACATATACACATAGACACACAGGTATATAAGATAGGGGAAATAAAGAATGAAATCAGGCGAGGAGAAAGTATATTAATAGTATTTTAATAAATTATAGAAATCAGTGACAATTTTAAATTTATATAAAAATTATATATCTAAACTAAATTACTTAAAAGATGGTTTTTATAATGTTTGCAATTAATTGAGTTTTCGTGCTTCTTATTTAATAATTTATCTCTTTCTCTAAAAGTAAGTATAAATAGTTTCTCATAAAGACATAGGTAGCGAGGTGCGTTTAAAGATGAACAGGTTTTAGCTTTCTTTAAAATTTTCCAATTTACTATTGGGGAGTAACCTTGCTCTACTAGTTCATAGTAATATTTAGACATTGGATATTACCATTAAGAAAATCAACACCTCGGATTACCTTTACGTTAAAGCAGATAAGACACAAAATTTCTACAAATTAACTATACATGAATATAACAAGCTTATTAAGGAAAATATTACAAAAAATACAAAAAATCAAATATAGATATTTGCAAAAAAATTGACAAGGATAGTAAAGAAATAACTGATAGACTTAAAATTAGCAATAGAGTGGGAATTTTACAAAAAAAAAGCAGTCATATATTTTGCTTAAAGACCATAAGATAAATTTTGAAAATAAACCTACAACTAGGTTAATTAATCCTACGAAACCCGAAATTGGTAAATTAAGTAAAAATATACTACAAAGAGTTAACTATCAAATTAAATCAACATATATACTTACTCTATGGATTAATACAGCGGATACCATTAAATGGTTTTCCAATATACAAGATAAAAAGAATTGTACTTTCTTACAATTCGATATTGTTAACTACTATCCCTCCATATCTAAGGTACTATTCGAAGAGGTGATGGAGTTTGCTAAACTCCTGTCTGATATAAAAGACACTGAAATTGAAATTGTACGGACATGTAGAAATACTACATTGATTAGTGGGAATGATCAGTGGTTGAAAAAAGATCAAAATGACCTGTTTGACATTTCCATGGGGTCTTTGGATTCTGCTGAAATCACAGACTTAGTAGGTCTATTCATACTATACAACCTAACCAAAGACATCAATGTCATGGATATATGCTTGCATCGTGATGATGGACTGATGATCATAACGGAATCCAACGGCCCTAAATGTGAAAGAACCAAAAAGATTATCTTAAATGAATTCCGTAGAATTAAATTAAAAGTGGACATTATATCAGATGTGAAAACTGTAAATTTTTTGGATGTGAACTTTGATTTAAGGAAAGGCATCTACCAACCATATAGGAAGGATAACTCAAACCCAATTTATGTACACCCCTATCAAATCACCCAAAATCTATCATTAGACATATCCCCAAATCCATTATTAAAAGAATCAGTGACAATTCTTCCAATCTTGAAACATTTAATAAACATAAATATTTCTATAACAGGGCCCTTAAGGACAGTGGTTACAAAAACACGCAAATTGAGTTCATAGAACCAACACACCCAAACACAAATACAAATAGAAACCGTAAGAGAAAAATCCTGTGGTACAATCCCCCTTTTAATCTGAAACTTAAAACAAATCTAGGAATGAAATTCTTAAACTTAATTAAAAAGCACTTCCCTATTAGTAACATACTACATAAAATTTTCAATAAAAATACAATAAAACTTAGTTATAGCTGTAATGAAAACCTTGAAAAAATAATTAAAAAACATAATAACAAAATATTAAACAAAAATAGCACACCCATTGCTACCGAAGGGTGTAACTGTAGAATTAAATCAAAATGCCCTCTTAAAGGAAATTGTCAAATTACTTCTGTAGTGTACCAAGCAACTATTTCTACTAAGGAAAATCCTATGGAAAAAAATATTACATATGAATGAAAATAACAATTTTAAAGAAAGATTTACCGGTCGCAAGTGCTCTTTTGAAAATAATAAGTACAAAAATAGAACTTCCTTGTCTAAATATTACTATGAACTAGTAGAGCAAGGTTACTCCCCAATAGTAAATTGGAAAATTTTAAAGAAAGCTAAAACCTGTTCATCTTTAAACGCACCTCGCTACCTATGTCTTTATGAGAAACTATTTATACTTACTTTTAGAGAAAGAGATAAATTATTAAATAAGAAGCACGAAAACTCAATTAATTGCAAACATTATAAAAACCATCTTTTAAGTAATTTAGTTTAGATATATAATTTTTATATAAATTTAAAATTGTCACTGATTTCTATAATTTATTAAAATACTAATAATATACTTTCTTCTCGCCTGATTTCATTCTTTATTTCCCCAATCTTATATACCCGTGTGTCTATGTGTATATGTATGTGTCTATGTGTTTATTTTATGACCGTGTGTACTTAGATTTATACATGTATGTTGGCTCTCTGTGGGTATATACATATGTATTTTACTATTTTTAATTTTGTTACTATCTACCTGTGTGTCGCTACTTTTGAGTATTCTGTTGATTTAACTACTTTCTTTTGCCTGAATATATTTATATATTTATATGTAAGTGTACTTGTATCCATGTTTTTAGTAATACCGTCTTGAATGTATTAATTTGTGATTTAATATGACTTTATATTTATATTTAACTAGCTTAAACATTCAACTTAATAGTATAGAGTTACACCTTTAATTATATGCATGTATATATATGTATATATATGTGTATATATGTATGTGTATATATATATGTGTGTGTATATATGTATATATGTGTGTATATGTGTATATGTATGTGTGTATGTGTATGTATATATATATATATATATATATATGTATTGTATTCTTTTTATATACATAAATATTAGTAGATTATTATTTATAATTTATTAGTCCTACTTAATTTATTTAATCCCCTCTTATGGCTAAATATGTTATATTAAGAAGATAATAAATATTAATTTTATTCTGTTTTTATTATTATTATTATTATCATTACTATTATTTTTATTATTATTATTAATGATAATTTTAATATTGTTTTTTCATTACTTTTTTTCTTTTACTTATATATTCATTTAATAAAAACGCGAAAACTTTAAACTTATATCATTTTGTATAAAGGGCTTAATTAATTGTAGACGTATGTTTGAACTGCGTGGATATTACTCGTGGACGTATGTTAGATGATAAATATGTCAATTGGATACATTCGCTGTCTTTTTTGACATGATAACTTTCTAACGTTTAGATTGTATTTGTAATAATGTCTCATTACTGAATTGTATAATTGTTCATAAATTGGTTGACACGCAGATATTTTTCTTTTTCTTTTTCTATATACTGGCAACTTCTTTAAGATTCCCTTCCTATTAATTCTTACTTTCTTTCTTTCTCTCTTTAACTATATCTCAACATTCTTTATTTTCCCTTCTAATCCTTATTCTCTTTATAATAACCATTTATATCTTTTTTCTTTTTCTTCTCCATATTATATGTATATTTTTTCTCTCTCTATTTTCTTTCTCTATTTCCTTTTTTTTCTCTCTCTTCTTAATCACTCTCTCTCCATTATAATCTTTTAACTTTATTTAAATTGCCCCCTCCCTCTTTACATCTTATAATTAAAGTTCTGTGTTTTAAGTTTTTTTAACTCCAACTTTTAAAGAGTTCCTACCTAAAATAAAAATCCATTATTCATTGAACTTTTGAATAGTCAAGTCGCTGCCTGATGATATCTGTTGTTTGATTGAAATAAGTGGTTATTTGTAGCAGCAGGATGTGACCAGGTTTATATAACAATAAACAAGTATATATATATATATATATATATATATATATATATATATATATATATATATTCCAAGGTTAACATAATTCAGAAGTAAAACATACAATGAATATAACGAGGTTAATATAAGAATGCTCAATACTAAGGTAGAGCAAGGTATAGTTTTCATTTATTTTATCATACGCATTTATGTATTGCTACACTTTAATGAGTATGTTTCAGCTCAACACTTTAGAGGAGCAAACGAATATATTCAATGAAGGATAAGAAATAAATTATATGTAATTATATTTATTATTGTTGTGGGGAACCACCCTCCAAATGGACTTATTCATCGTCCATATAAACTTTACGCATGACGATCCCAGGCGGGGAGCTAATTCCAGAGCGACTCTCGCATGCCCGCTGAATTACCTACACTTTTCGTTTGTAACCTTTCCGTTTTTCATGTAATACCTGTGTAAACTGTTCTCCGTTGTTCTGTTGTGGCTACTTGCGAGCCATAATAATTATATATTTCCATATCCTTTATTTGCTTTTTTCTATCTCTTATCATACTTTCTCCCTTGTCTCATCTATCACTCTATCCTTTCTTCTTTTATCATTTGCTCTTTTATAATGATCTCCATTATTTCATAGTGACCCATATAATGTCTGTTTACTCTTACTTGCATATACACTATCCTTGCGATTTAATCTTATATACTGTCCCTAGATTTAATATTTCTTAATTGTATTTTATATTATCATATTCTTTAATTTTAATTTCATATGTAAATATTATTAAGCCGATTTTTATTGGTATTTGCATTTTGTATAATTCTGGTCATTCTCCTCTTCTGATAAGGAGCATTTAGCTTTGAAATGCCATGCCCTAAAAACGTTTCGTTTTTTTTTTCTTATTTTTACATTTTAGTAATTATTTCTCCACCTTTTCTTATTTTTCCCTTATTGTTCTGATGATATAATAAAATTATATATAACTTTTATTCCACATTTTATATATATGTGTGTGTGTGTGTGTGTGTGTGTGTGTGTGTGTGTGTGTGTGTGTGTGTGTATAGATAGATAGATGGTTTTATTTGTTTTTGTTAGCTATACTTTCTTGAATGAATTCAAGTATTTATACGAAAGTGCATTTTTACCTAAATGCTTGTTGGGAATAATTTTCCCATTGACCAATCTGGTACCCCCTTTTAATGGGGAGCAGCATATATATATTATTTTTAAAATATAATTAATTATATTTAAAAAAAACATTATATATATATATATATATATATATATATATTCCTCAAGGAACTCATTCATATGAAATATATTAATGTTGGCATTCTGTAGATGTTTAGTGTAAATGGAGGCGCTCTGATATTATTGTAGCTTTCTTGTCAAAACTGCAAAAGTATTTATTTAAGCTTGCACAAACGCCCGACAAAGCCCGGTCGTAAAATACGCTTAAATATGATATTTTAACACTTGCAGCTTTCGTATATATTATAAGAAGGTTAATGTTCTATCGAATTTTATATACTATTATGTTGCGATTTAAAAAGAAAAAAGTAATTCCTTCACCCTCAACTGGGCACTTTTCTACGGGGAGGAGTCGCTTTTTACGCCGATATTTTCGGAAGTCACCCGCTCTTTTCGGTTGACTAACCTTAATTTAAAAATCCGTCACTTTCAGTTTGGCAATGGAGGCAACAGCAAAGACGTCACGTTCTTTTCCTCCTTCGTGGTACGGTTCAAGCCTGCCTGCCTACTACAGCTTCATTTATTTTATTTCATTTATTTTTACTAACACACACCTCGAAACACCCGGGCAACGCCGGGCACCCAGGCTACTATACATCTCACCTGTCTGTTTAAATGTATTTAGGTCTGCCTAAAGGTTTCGACAGAGGCGACGAATTTTCACGCAATCGATATCGTTTTGAAACTCGACCCTTCGGACGACAAATATAAAAAAATTGGCCAAAAACATTAATTCCTTCACTCGCAACTAGGCACTTTTCTGCGGAGAGGAGTCGTTGTTTTCGCCGATATTTTCGAAAGTCATCCCCTCTTTTATAATGACTAACCTTAATTTAGTCATTCGTCCCTTCCGGTTTGGCTATGGGCGCAACAGCAAAGACGTCACTTTTTTCACGTTCTTTTCCTCCTTTGCCTTCTACTACTTTTATTTTTGCTCAACAAGCTCCTCCAAACACCCGGGTAACGACTATGAGGTTCCGCCACAACAACTAAGTTGTTTGGAAATCCACACAAATGATTTGTTTATAGTGGTGAGGACTTTGTGTAGAACCAACCACACTTTTTGCTATTACTGCTAATCCTTGTCGGTGCAGACGACTGCCACAAGACAAAGAACACAGTACAACGCAGGTTTTTACATCAGAGTTTCCTTCCCCTAGAGGCGTGTCTTAACTAAGACTTGGGGTGCATCGCTTCCAGTGAATTAAGGCGCCTCCAGATACCAACTTGGAAATTTCTACGATTCGGCGCAGTAGATACAGCGCCTAGCCTTACCAAATGGTTACCCATCTGGTATTGGCCAGGCTCAACGTTGCTTATATATATGAGCACATTCAGTTGAATTAAGTCGGTCAATTTAGCTCTTCTGCATAGAACATCGTATAACGATTAGATCACTGTCTGACTGATGTAAAGAACACTTAAAATTAAAATGTTTAAATTCAACGTTATTTCACGCGGTTAATGGTAGCCGAATGGATACGGCTATTGCTAATCGAACCAGGGATGGTCGTGTTACCGAGTTCGATCTGTCGACTGGTGTTAATCGTGACACCCGGCGCTGAAGATATCCGTAAGGATGAAACACTAGCGTCAGTAGGTATTTAATCATTATAATAAAAAATAATTATATATATATATATATATATATATATATATATATATATATATACTTAACCATAAAAATACGTATATAAGAGAAACAGCATTATATATTATTTTCATACAATATGTTTTATTCCTGCTTGGCTAACATAATTTCCGTACTCTATGAATATCCTCGAAGAGTTCAACATGAAAATTAATATTCTCTTTTCTTACTCGGAGTTTCATATCCTTAGAAAGTTAAGGCGGACAATTCCTTTTATTCCGCGGGCTTTGCACTCGATGATACTTTCAATGTGATTGACTTAGTCTTAGTTGAAGAGGTCGCTTGCGTTTCGGGATTCTCTTTTGAAATTTGTCAGTTGATTTTAGCGAAACCAGAATACATATTACAGCACTCGCAAAAAAAGAAAAAAGCTACGGTTTCTGACAATGTTGGTTTGAAGTTCAGTAAGTGTGATGGATGTAATAAGTGGATTCACTGGCACGTTCATGGCTTGTGTAAGCTGCGACGTTGTTTAACTGTGAAAACTTGTATCTCCTATATTTTAATTTATGCAGATTACGTATTTATTAGAATCGGATCTATTCTCTATCGAGTGTTGTCTAATCCAGTAATTAAAAAAAAAAAACGTTTTATGCCTTCAAAATATTTATTCATGGAGTTTGGTTGCATTGTTTAATTGTTGTTGATTTTTTACGTAATATCAAATCTTTTTTTGGGTTATTTTATGTTAAATCTCGTAAATTTGAAAAAGAAAACATATGTTTCAAGTTCTTTCTAATTTCGTGGTGTTTGGTTGGATTGTTTCCTATTGTAGTATAGCAACACTTTTCGGGTTATTTAATGCGGGATTTAGTAAATAATAAAAACAAAATTATGCTTCAAGTTCTTTTTATTTAAAAAAAAAATATTCATGGAGTTTTATTTGATCCTTTTATTTTACGACATATCAACCCTTTTCGGGTAACTTAATCCCGAATTCAGTAATTTTGAAAACGTGTACACTTTAAGTTTTTTATATTATCAACTATTCGTTCATGGATTCTGGTTTGGTTGTTTTGTTTTCCATTTATTGTTTGTGTTTTTGTTTGTTTATCATCTTTTCTGGTTATTTAATGTCGACCCCAGTAATTGTTTAAAAAAATATATTTATGTTTTCAGTTTTCTTTTTAGATCCCCAAATATATATTTATGGATTTTGATATGGTTGTTTTTTACGAAATATCAGCTCTTTTCGTGTTATTTAATCTCGAATCTAGTAGGGTTTTTTGTGGGAGTAGGGGAAGATGTTATGATTCAATTTCTTTATTTTTAAAAAAATTTATTCATGGCGTTTCGTTTGGTTTGGTTTGGTAGTTTTCTGTGAGGAAAATTGTTGTTCTTATTTTTAATTTTACAAAGGGAAAAACAATAACATCAATGGTTAGTGCATTTTAGGTCAGGCAACCAATATCTTTATAGAGCCTGATCTGATAGCGCCAAATCAGACTGTTAGACAGTGAAATATACATAGAGGAAAATAGACAAACAGCTTAAAACAGAATCAGTTAGACAATATATGGCGCACACACATGATGCTGTTTATCTATTATTTTTTTACGATACTGAAATTCTAAAGTGCTTTCTTCTAATTATTTTGGCAATGGAATTTATTTATCTAGCTGTTTAGTTGAAGATTTTATTTATTAATTTTGGAAAATGATATTTATTTATCGAGCTCTTTGGTTCAAGTTTTTTATTTATTTATTTTATTTTTACCAACTATTTTTGTCTTTGTAGATTTAATATCTTATTCCATTTTATGTCAATATATTTACCTACAAGTAGCTATATATACTATATATACACATATGTATATGCATATACATATTTGTTCAAATGATCTTTTAAATGTTTTTATACTGTTTAGGTACGCCTACTAGTTGATCCATATTAGTTCATATGATCTTTTAAATGTTTTTATACTGTTTAGGTAAGCCTACTAGTTGATCCATATTCGTTCATATGATCTTTTAAATGTTTTTATATTGTTTAGATACGCCTACTAGTTGATCCATATTCGTTCATATGATCTTTTAAATGTTTTTATACTAATTAGGTACGCCTACTAGTTGATCCATATTAGTTCATATGATCTTTTAAATGTTTTTATACTAATTAGGTACGCCTACTAGTTGATCCATATTCGTTCATATGATCTTTTAAATGTTTTTATACTGATTAGGTACGCCTACTAGTTGATCAATATTCGTTCATATGATCTTTTAAATGTTTTTATACTGTTTAGATACACCTGCTAGTTGATCCATATTCGTTCATATGATCTTTTAAATGTTTTTATACTGTTTAGGTACGCCTACTAGTTGATCCATATTCGTTCATATGATCTTTTAAATATTTTTATACTGTTTAGGTACGCCTACTAGTTGATCCATATTCGTTCATATGATCTTTTAAATGTTTTTATACTGTTTAGGTACGCCTACTAGTTGATCCATATTCGTTCATATGATCTTTTAAATGTTTTTATACTGTTTAGGTACGCCTACTAGTTGATCCATATTCGTTCATATGATCTTTTAAATGTTTTTATACTGTTTAGGTAAGCCTACTAGTTGATTCATATTCGTTCATATGATCTTTTAAATGTTTTTATACTGATTAGATACACCTACTAGTTGATTCATATTCGTTCAAATGATCTTTTAAATGTTTTTATACTGTTTAGGTACGCCTACTAGTTGATCCATATTCGTTCATATGATCTTTTAAATGTTTTATACTATTTAGATACGCCTACTAGTTGATTCATATTCGTTCAAATGATCTTTTAAATGTTTTTATACTGTTTAGATACGCCTACTAGTTGATCCATATTCGTTCATATGATCTTTTAAATGTTTTTATAATGATTAGATACACCTACTAGTTGATTCATATTCGTTCATATGATCTTTTAAATGTTTTTATACTGTTTAGGTAAGCCTACTAGTTGATTCATATTCGTTCATATGATCTTTTAAATGTTTTTATATTGTTTAGATACGCCTACTAGTTGATTCATATTCGTTCATATGATCTTTTAAATGTTTTATACTATTTAGATACGCCTACTAGTTGATCCATATTCGTTCATATGATCTTTGAAATGTTTTTATACTATTTAGATACGCTTACTAGTTGATTCATATTCGTTCGTATGATCTTTTAAATGTTTTTATACTGTTTAGGTACGCCTACCAGTTGATCCATATTCGTTCATATGATCTTTTAAATGTTTTTATACTGTTTAGATACGCCTACTAGTTGATTCATATTCGTTCATATAATCTTTTAAATGTTTTTATACTGTTTAGGTTAGCCTACTAGTTGATCCATATTCGTTCATGTGATCTTTTAAATGTTTTTATATTGTTTAGATACGCCTACTAGTTGATCCATATTCGTTCATATGATCTTTTAAATGTTTTATACTGTTAAGATACACCTGCTAGTTGATTCATATTCGTTCATATAATCTTTTAAATGTTTTTATACTATTTAGATTAGCCCACTAGTTGATCCATATTCGTTCATGTGATCTTTTAAATGTTTTTATACTGTTTAGGTACGCCTACTAGTTGATCCATATTCGTTCATATGATCTTTTAAATGTTTTATACTGTTTAGATACACCTACTAGTTGATCCATATTCGTTCATATTATCTTTTAAATGTTTTTATACTGTTTAGATACACCTACTAGTTGATTCATATTCGTTCATATGATCTTTTAAATGTTTTTATATTGTTTAGATACACCTACTAGTTGATCTATATTCGTTCATATGATCTTTTAAATGTTTTTATACTTTTTAGATACGCCTACTAGTTGATTCATATTCGTTCATATGATCTTTTAAATGTTTTTATACTGTTTAGGTACGCCTACCAGTTGATCCATATTCGTTTATATGATCTTTTAAATATCTTTATACTGTTTAGATACACCTACTAGTTGATCCGTATTAGTTCATATGATCTTTTAAATGTTTTTATACTGTTCAGATACACCTACTAGTTGATCCATATTCGTTCATATGATCTTTTAAATGTTTTTATACTGTTTAGGTGAGCCTACTATTTGATTCATATTCGTTCATATAATCTTTTAAATGTTTTATACTGTTTAGGTACGCCTACTAGTTGATCCATATTCGTTCATATGATCTTTTAAATGTTTTTATACTGTTTAGGTACGCCTACTATTTGATCCATATTCGTTCATATGATCTTTTAAATGTTTTTATATAGTTTAGGTACGCCTACCAGTTGATCCATATTCGTTCATATGATCTTTTAAATGTCTTTATACTGTTTAGATACACCTACTAGTTGATCCGTATTTGTTCATATGATCTTTTAAATGTTTTTATACTGTTTAGATACACCTACTAGTTGATTCATATTCGTTCATATGATCTTTTAAATGTTTTTATATTGTTTAGATACACCTACTAGTTGATCCATATTCGTTCATATGATCTTTTAAATGTTTTTATACTGTTTAGATACGCCTACTAGTTGATCCATATTCGTTCATATGATCTTTTAAATGTTTTTATACTGTTTAGGTGAGCCTACTAGTTGATCCATATTCGTTCATATGATCTTTTAAATATTTGTATACTGTTTAGGTACACCTACTATTTGATCCATATTCGTTCATATGATCTTTTAAATGTTTTTATACTGTTTAGGTACACCTACCAGTTGATCCATATTCGTTCATGTGATCTTTTAAATGTTTTTATACTGTTTAGGTACACCTACTAGTTTATCCATATTCGTTCATATGATCTTTTAAATGTTTTTATACTGTTTAGTTAAGCCTACTAGTTGATCCATATTCGTTCATATGATCTTTTAAATGTTTTATACTGTTTAGATACACCTACTAGTTGATCCATATTCGTTCATATGATCTTTTAAATGTTTTTATACTGTTTAGGTACACCTACCAGTTGATCCATATTCGTTCATATGATCTTTGAAATGTTTTTATACTGTTTAGGTACGCCTACTAGTTGATCCATATTCGTTTATGTGATCTTTTAAATGTATTTTACAGTGTACTTATTCGCCTACCAGATTATTCATGCTTTGTTTATGTGATGTAATTAATTTATCTTACGTTCTTCACGTACACCTACCAGATGATCCTTATTTCGTTCATGAGATGTTTTTATATTATTCTACGTTGTTCAGGCACGCCTACCAGTTGATCCATACTTCGTTTATGTGATGTTCTTAATCTATCTTACAGTGTTCAGATACGCCTCTCAGTCGATCTAACTTTTGTTCGTGTGATGTTTTTATTTATCTTACAGTGTTCAGGTGAGCCTACCTATCGATCTATCTTTTGTATATGGTATGTTTTTCATTTATCTGACACTCTTCAGGTACGCCTATCAGTTGATCAATACTTTGTTCGTGCGATGTCTTTTTAATTTATCTTACATTGTTCCAGAATGTCCACCATTTTATCCATATTTTTTATATGAAAACTTTTTAATTGAGCTTACACTGTTCAGGTACGCCTACCAGTTGAATCATACTTCGTTCTTGTGAGGTTTATAATTTATCTAACGTTGTTCAATTACGTATACCATTTTGTCTATTTTTCTTTAGTTGATGTTAATAATTTATCATATAGTGTTAAGGTACGCTTTTTTATTATTACATTTTCACCCCAAACAAGGCACATTGCCACGTTGATGCAGGGAGCTACTATCAGGGGTACTATGTGGGGAGTTGGGCAGCAAGATGTCGGTTCACGTTACACTTGAACTTCTGCATGGCAGTACAGTTGGGGAAGCAAAAACCCGGAGGAGAATTCCAAAGTCTAGCCGTTCTGGGGAAGAAACTACTGAAGTAGAAGGCTCTCTTACATCTAGGGATCTCAACTGTGAAGTGGTGGGATTTTGCTGCTTGTCGGATTTGTCGGGGGTATTTACGTCAAGGGGGTACAAGTGCTTGCAGTTCGTCGGAGCATTTACCGTTAAAGTACTTGTAGAACAGACAGAGGGATGCTACATATCGTCGATGGGACAGAAACTGAAGCTTAAATGACAGTTCAGGACCTATCAGGTTTGCGACTCTCTTTTGAACCTTGTCTAGGAGCGAGAGACTAGTGGCAGACGCACCAGCCCAAAAATGACAACAATACTCCATACATGAGTGAATGGTGGCCTTATAGAGGTACAGGACACTTTCGGGCGTTTGTAGCTTTCTTGCACGGTAGAGAGAACCTACCTTTTTCGCAACAGTCCTGGCAATGCTCTCAATGTAGTTGTTCCGACTCATGTGTCCTGTGAACGTTAGGCCGAGAAGTTTAAAATATATACTTTCAGATAAAGTCTTCGGCCATTGCTATTGGTGGTAGAGAAGGTTTCTTGTAGTCATTGAAGGAAACAAGTTTAGTCCTGGCAGCATTGAATGTGACCATCCATTTTTGTCTCCATTCCACTACAGATTGGCGGTCATCCACTAATGTTTCTGCCATTTATCAGTTGATCAATTCTTTGTTTGTGTAATCATTTAAATTTATCTTACTATGTTCAGATACGCCTACCAATTGAGCAATACTTTGTTCATGTGATGTATTTTATTTATATTACGTGTTCAGATACGCCTATCAGTCGATTTATACATTGTTCGTGTGATGTTTTTAATTTATTATACGTTTTCAAGTACACATACCAGTTAATTTATACTTTTAATATGTTAAATTTTGTTTATTGATTCTACGTTTTTCAAGTATGCCACCCAGTTTTCCTTACTTTGTCCATGTGCTCTCATAAATTTGTCTGGCAGTGTTCAAGTACGACTTCCTGTTGGTCCATACTTCGTTCGTGTGAGGTTTTTAATTTATCTTACGTTGTTCAAGTATGCCTACAAGTCGATTCATACTTTTTATATGTTAAATCTTTTTATTGATGTTGCATTGTTCAGGTACACATACCAGTTGATCCATATTTTGTTCAAGTGATGTTTTTAATTTATCTTACAGTGTTCAGGGTCGCCTACTAGTCGATGTGTACATTGTTCGTGTGATGTTTTTAATTTTTCCTTCGTTATTAAGGCATGTGATGTTTTTAATTCACCTTACATTGTTTAGATACGCCTACCGGTTTATCCACATTAATTATCATTGTTGAGGTACGCCTATCAGGCAAACCATACGGGGTTCATTTGATGTTTTTTTTATTTACCTTACGTTGTTCAGGTATAACTACAAGTTGATTTATAGTTTGGAAATTTAAAATTTTCAATTGATCTTACACTATTCAGGTACGCCTACCAGTTGATCCATACTTTATTCATGTATTCTTTTTTAAATTTATCTTACGGTGACTAGATATACCTATCAGTTGATCAATACTTCGTTCATGTGAGGTTCTTAAATTATCTTTCGTTGTTTTCGTTGCCTACCAGTTGATCAATGCTGTGTTCACGTGATGTTTTTAATTAATGTGATAGTGTTCAAGTACGCCTCTCAGTTAATCTATTTTTTGTGCACGTGATTTTGTCAATTTATCTTATAGTATTAAGTTACGCCTACTCGTTGATCCATACTTATACAAGTGTTCATACTTTGGTTATGTGGTGTTATTAATTTATTTTACGTTATTCAGATACACCTACCAATTTATAAATACTTTGTTCGTGCTATCTTTGTAATTTATCTCATATTATTCAGGTACGCCTACCTATCGATCTATACTTTCTTGATGTGATGTTTTTAATTGATCTTACATTGGTCAAGTGAGCCTATTTGTTAATGTATACTTTGTTCAGTTGATGTCTTTAATTTTACTTATATTGTTCAAGTACGCCTACTAGTCGATCTATAATTTGTTTATGTTTTGTTTTTAATTTTTCTTACGTTTTCAGGTACGCCTACCAGTTCATTCATACTTTGCTTATATGATGTTTTTAATTGATCTTTCTTTGTACAGGTATGCCTACGAGTTGTTCTATATTTTAACTATTCAAGATTTTAATTTACCTTGCATTGTCCATGTATGCGTACCAGTTGATCCCTACTTTGTTCACGTAAAGGTTTTCAGTTGATTTTACATTTTCTCGGTTAGCTTAACTGTTGATATATACTTTGGATAAGTAAGATTTTGAATTGATCTTACAGTTTTCAGGTACGCCTACCAGTCGATCCATACTTTGCTGGTGTTAAGTTTTTAATTGAACTCACCTTGTACATTCATAATTTGGATATGTAAAAATTTGTATTGATCACACATTGTTCAGGTACGACAACTATCCTTTTTTTCTTGTGAGGTTTCTAATTTACGCTGTTAATGTGAGACTTCCAGATAGTCCAACGAAATTCATCTGAGGAAGACCGCAAGTTACCTCAGCAGAAATGTTTTAAGAATATCATCGAAGAGGAACACAATAGCCTTAGATAAATTGCATAAGGTTCGTTTGTTTTCTAAACGTTTTAAAATGCTGTAATATACAGTGCCGGCAAAAAGAAAGTCCTCACTTGTAATTTTTTCAAAATTTTATGTAACTGTTTAAACAACCTATACCTCATTTGATTCGTCTTTTATTTCTCTATAAGTCCAATCAAATGAGGTATAGTTTGTTTAAACAGTTACATTAAATTTGGCTTACATTTGCAGTTTTTGAAAAAAATTACAAGTGCGTACTTTCTTTTTACCGCCCGTGTAGTTAACTGAAACTGTAAGAGAAGAAATACTTGTTGCTAAACTAATTAATAAAATACCAGCTCTTGATATAATTGTTCATTGAACAAGACAAATCTAGGAATACGTTTCACTCTAATAAACACCGATTAAAAATGAGGAGTAGGTCCCTTGTTGTGTTGACTGGCCAGATACCACATAAAAACGAAAACAAACAAAACCTTTTTATTCCATCCGCCATAAAAAATAAATAATAATTGCTTGTTGATTACTCAGAGAGAAATCTCTTGTCCAATCAGAAGGAACTATTTCAGAACACAAGGAATGTAATTTTTTATCATAATAGTTTAACAGAGGCAATTAATGTACCTATTTACTATGCCTCCCCACGGGACAGAGTTAGACACCAGGGTCGTTTTTTAACGTGGAGAAAAGGTACAAAAATAAAAATTGTCTCAGTCGTGAAGGATTTCTCCTCCACCGAAAGTGAACAAGAAATAGAAGTGCAGCATCTGAAGTACAGATACTACACTTTGAGGTATTTATTTGCTCCCCCATTGAGCAAATTAGGCACAAGGCCGATTTTTAAAGTGAGGAGTGAAGGGGAAATGGGGACCAACTCCCCGGGGAGTAGGGTAGTGACAATTGGTATGAAGGGTTGCCCCTACATTGACCAAGGTCTTATATATGGTGTCGCCCCCACATATGGTCTTTGCTTGCAGTATCTGCCGGAACAGATGGTATTTATTTGCTCCCCCACCGAGCAAATTAGGCACAAGGCCGATTTTTAATGTGAGGAGTGAAGGGAGGGGGAAGGGAAAAAGGGGACCAGCTCCCGAGAGGTGGGAAATGGGAGCTGGTTAATGGTCAGGCATGTGGGGTTGCCCCCACATCTGGTCTTTGTTAGTCATAGCTAGTCATAGCTTGCAGCATCTGCCGGAACAGATACTACACTTTGAGGTATTTATTTGCTCGCCCCACTGAGCAAATTAGGCACAAGGCCGATTTTTAATGTGAGGAGTGAAAGGGAAATGGGGACCAACTCCCCAGGGAGTAGGGGAGCTGGATAGTGACAATTGGTATGAAGGGTTGCCCCTCCATTGACCAAGGTCTTATCTGTGGGGTTGCCCCCACATAGGGTCTTTGCTTGCAGTATCTGCCGGAACAGATACGGTATTTATTTGCTCCCCCACCGAGCAAATTAGGCACAAGGCCGATTTTTAATGTGAGGAGTGAAGGGGAAATGGGGACCAGCTCCCCGGGGGAGTAGGGGAGCTGGATATTGACAATTGGTATGAAGGGTTGCCCCTCCATTGACCAAGGTCTTATCTCTGGGGTCGCCCCCACATAGGGTCTTTGCTTGCAGTGTCTGCCGGAACAGATGGTATTTATTTGCTACACCACCGAGCAAATTAGGCACAAGGCCGATTTTTAATGTGAGGAGTGAAGGGGAAATGGGGACCAGCTCCCCGGGGAGTAGGGGAGCTGGATAGTGACAATTGGTCTGAAGGGTTGCCCCTACATTGACCAAGGTCTTATATGTGGGGTCGCCCCCACATATGGTCTTTGCTTGCAGTATCTGCCGGAACAGATGGTATTTATTTGCTACCCCACCGAGCAAATAAGGCACAAGGCCGATTTTTAATGTGAGGAGTGAAGGGGAAATGGGAACCAACTCCCCGGGGAGTAGGGGAGATGGATAGTGACAATTGGTATGAAGGGTTGCCCCTACATTGATCAAGGTCTTATATGTGGGGTCGCCCCCGCATATGGTCTTTGCTTGCAGTATCTGCCGGAACAGATGGTATTTATTTGCTACCCCACCGAGCAAATTAGGCACAAGGCCGATTTTTAATGTGAGGAGTGAAGGGGAAATGGGGACCAACTCCCCGGGGAGCAGGGGAGCTGGATAGTGACAATTGGTATGAAGGGTTGCCCCTACATTGACCAAGGTCTTATATGTGGGGACGCCCCCACATATGGTCCTTGCTTGCAGTATCTGCCGGAACAGATGGTATTTATTTGCTCCCCCACCGAGCAAATTAGGCACAAGGCCAATTTTTAATGTGAGGAGTGAAGGGAGGGGGAAGGGAAAAAGGGGACCAGCTCCCGAGAGGTGGGAAATGGGAGCTGGTTAAAGGTCAGGCATGTGGGGTTGCCCCCACATCTGGTCTTTTCTAGTCATAGCTAGTCATAGCTAGTCATAGCTTGCAGTATCTGCCGGAACAGATGGTATTTATTTGCTCCCCCACCGAGCAAATTAGGCACAAGGCCGATTTTTAAAGTGAGGAGTGAAGGGGAACTGGGGACCAACTCCCCGGGGAGTAGGGGAGCTGGATAGTGACAATTGGTATGAAGGGTTGCCCCTACATTGACCAAGGTCTTATATGTGGGGTTGCCCCCACATATGGTCTTTGCTTGCAGTATCTGCCGGAACAGATACTACACTTTGATATATTAAATCTTTTATTCATGTTAAAAAAATACAGAAAAAAATCAACGGTGAACAAAAAACTTAGGCACATGGCCAACTCAAAAGGGGGATTTTGGGGGTCGTTGGTCATCCTTGTCACTCCAGAACTAAACAAAGTCAAAAGTTTCTCCCAGCTAGTATCTTCTTTCACCATAATACCGCATTCACCCTTTCATATTGGGGGACGTCCTAGTAACTCCCAATTTTTAAAACATTTTTTATTGACGTGTAAAAACAAAAAAGATAACAATAAAATGGTAACAATAATTCATTTGTGTCGAGGGAGGGGGAAGAAAAAACAAAAGGTGATTAGTAGGACCCTCCCAACCCCGTCTAGTTGATAGACTGCCCGTTCCACTAGGTTTGTAAAAGGAACCTCGCTTCTGCGGGTCAGTCTCTAGGTGGGGATGCCCTCTAGATGGGGGTGAATGGAGAAAAGAAAATTTTGTGGGTAAGGGATGGAGGTTAGTTTGTATTTCTTTTTCTCCAAGATGGGTAAAATTTAGAGGAAGGGGTGAAAACAAAAATTGCAGGTAAGAGGGGATGGGGATCTTGGAGGCTTCCTAATCGGGGAGGGATGGAACACACACTCAGCTAGCTGAGAGACTACTTGTTTAATTTAACTTTACAGAACTACGCGTTCCACACCTAGGCGGGGAACACGTATTCAAATTTGGCTCCTCTTCGTACACACAGACTTGCCACATGTATCCATCTTCTGTCAAATGCCGCGCGATGCAGCCTTCTTCTATCACATCTGATCTTCACCCGTAGTTGGTGTTTAAAGAACGCGATCAGATCTTGATCAGAAAAAGACAACACCCCCCGGCAACCTTGCAGACGCGACGTCCAAATCACCATTCTCGCCACGGCCAGAATCGTAACGTAGACCATTTGTCTTTCCCGGTCCCACGGCGGCCTCACGTTGTCCACAACATTGGATACAGTAATTGGGCGAGGATGCTCAGGATCGATGCGAGCCGTCACCCCACTGACATACGACCAGTACTGGCGGAGTTCGCGGCAATCGAAGAAAGCGTGATCCGTAGTTTCCACAGCCGTTGTCCCACAACGGGGACAATCAGGCGACTCCAGAAACCCAGAACTGCATTGTATGTTGTTGAGTGGAAGTGCATTTAGGGCCAATCGCCAGGTCAGAGAGAACTCCGAATTGTTCAGATGACTCGAACCTGGCGCCCAGCTCCACGCGGAGCGGATCTCACTCTGCTGCCACCTCAAACGCGCGCATAGCGGGTCGTCAGCGGCCCCCTTCACTAGATCCCTGTGGAGTTCCCTACGGGTAGCAGTCACAAGGTCACTGGACCTTGGTAGTCGTTTTAGCGCGGCTCGGCACTCTTTCATGTAGGCAGATTCTCCCCGCGGCCTGCGACGGCTCTCGATGGAAGGGTCGAGAACGAGGTCGGGGAAGGCGGCAGTAACCACGGGGTGCCACGGTTGGTCCTCCTGCATATAGTGGCTCAGGAAGGCCAGCCTCTCAGCATCTCGATGACACTTCAAGTCCGGCATTCCCAAGCCTCCCTCACACGGACGTTGAATACAGACCTGTCTGCTCACCCAGTGTCTTCCTCTGTCCCAAAGGAGCGAGGACAAGAGTTCGACAAGAGCTTTTAGGTGTTGTGCAGGCAGGGGAAGTACGGCCAGTCGGTAAAGGATGAGAGGAAAGACGTAAGTGGCGCACGCCTCAGCTCTACCCTTTAAGGAAAGTTTCCTAGGAAGCCACGAATTGACTGCAGCCTCCACCTTTGACCGTACCTCCAACCAATTCTTGTCAAGCTGGAGACCCGGTCCGAACCACACGCCGAGGATCCGGACCGGGCCATCTGTCCAGCTGAAAGGCGCAGGGAGGTTTGCGTTGCCACTCCATGCGCCCAACCGCAGTCCTACCGACTTGTTTATCTTGGCCCCTGTAATTCTTTCGTACTGTGTGAGTGCCTCCGACACGACCTCAATGTCTCTGAAGCCCGACACGAAGATCGTGACATCATCGGCGAACGCGGATACCTTGGCAGCTGAGCCGCCAGGCAGAGCCATTCCGCGCAGGGCCGAATTTGCCTCCCCATGTCTCAGCTTGCGGAGAAGAGGCTCCAAAGCCAGGACATAAAGCAGGGGCGACAGCGGACAACCCTGACGAACCGACCGAGAGATAACAAAGGGTTTCGAGCGCTTCCCGTTGACTTGCACGACAGCCATGGGCTGTCGATACATTATGGAGATCCACTTGCAAAAGTCCGGTTTAAAACCGGCGGCCTCTAAGACAGATGCCAGGAAACGATGGTCGACCCTATCGAAAGCTTTGGACTGATCTAAGTTTATCAGCGCGGCTTCCGTGTCGTCATCTATTCCCCCTCTAGGATCATGCGGATCAGGTGCAAGTTGTTCTGAATCGATCTCCCCTTCACAGCGTAGTTCTGTTCCGGTTCAACCAACTCGTCGATAACAACCTGCAGCCGATTCGACAGGACCTTGGCCAAAATCTTCAACTGTGTTTAGCAGAGTTATGGGCCTGTAGTCGTCTAACTCTTCCCCTCCATGCCCGTCACCTTTCTTCAGCAATGTGATCACTCCCTTGGTCACCTGGGATGGATCCCTGAGCAAACCAATGGTTGAACATATCCGTCAGAAGAGGCAGAAACATGGGCGACAGCCTCAAGTACAGTTCGTATGGCAGACCATCAAGTCCTGGCGATCTGTCACAGCTGACCTGCTTCAGCGCAGTAAAGACCGCCTGCTCCGTCACCCGGCCCTCGCAACCAGCCGCTCTAGCCGCCTCGAGGCGGGGAGAGTCGGCCAAATAGTCGCTAAACTCAAGGACCGGAAGATCGGGCTGCTGCGTAAAACGCTCCTCGAAATGTTCTCGAAACCCCTCGCAGATCTCTCGAGTCGATTCCAGGGTGCGTCCATTCGGATGTTTGATTTTTGCAATGTATTTGTCCGAGCCACGCCTAGAAACCTCACGGCGCACGTCTGCATCAGAATTGACTGCTTCGTTGCCTATCTTTCTAAGCCTAGCTCTAACTACTTGGCCTTCGTAACGCTCGCTAGTCTCGCGTAGAAGGTCCTGCTTAGCTAGTTCCTGACTAACCCTATCACCCTCCCCCGTAGCCTGGGCTAGTTTCTGCTCTAGCTTCTTCTTCGTCTTGGCCTTATCTAGTGCGAGGCGCTGCGCATACTTGACGGAGAAGCTTCTGATCTTGGCTTTGAGACCTAACCACCACTTACTCCCGGTAACCGCCCCCACTAGTGCCTTTTTAATCAATTCTCTTAACTGATCTTGGAAGTCTTGTATCTCCAGAAGGGAGGTGTTTAACTTCCAGTACCCTGCTAACTTAGGCCTATTTCCTAGCTTCAGCCGGGCCATAACTAATTTATGGTCCGTCTGGCCTAGCCAAGTGAACGTGGGACAAGATAAGAAGTCTACTTCGCCTTTCCTAACTAACATCCTGTCCAAATAAGTATTTGGATAGGAGGAAACACTATTGGTCCACGTCCACATCTCCCGCCCTGGATGCTCAAACCGAAACCTGTCGACCAGACCGCATCTAGCCATCAGATCAGCCAGGCTGGACTCGCACCTCTCCGATCCTCTAGCTCCGCCTCCTACCTTATCTATGTCGGGGTCTAAGATGGAATTCCAATCCCCCATTAGCACTACCCGCTTCCGACAATCTACAAACGCGTCAAGCTGACTGAAGAATGAGACCCTCTCACGAGCGGTGCTGGGCGCATGAACCGCAATCACCCGAAACACAGAATCTTTTACGGCAACATCGGCCACAACCAGCCTACCCACCGCATCTCTATGGACAACGTCGACCGTCGCCGACAGGGTACGTTTAACCAACACGGAAACTCCCTTCCCCCGCGGGCTGCCATATGCTGAGAAAACCTCAAAGTCTCGGGCCAGCACCTGACAGTCCACAGAGGAAACGAAATGCGTCTCCTGAATCGCAGCAACATCCACTCCCAGGGACAAGAGGTCGTGCCGGTCGCGAGCCGCCCGGCCCGATGATCTCAAGCCCCTCGCATTCAGACTAGCCAAATTCAAAGCCATGGTACCTACCTTAAGGTGTGTTACACTCAGCTCCGAAGTCAGCCGGGGAAAGGACACCGACGTTGTGTGCAATGCTCAAGGTGGTCAGGTTTTTCATGTCCTGACCTTCTCTCACAATGCCGCCGACATTCAAAGGGTAAGTCAATTTAAGGGCCCTATAGAGTGACGGATGGACCAACACTGGGACCCTTCCCTTGCATTGTTTTGCGAGTTCCTCAAGGGAAGGGTCATTTTTCCTAATCAGTTCAATTCCCGGACCAGCCCCTTCAGCGGCTTCCAGCATTGTCCACACGTTGGTTTTGCAGGCCTCAGGAAGCCTGACGAAAGTTGTTAGCCGTGGGGCGTCCGGGAAATTAGAGGGGACATTAACGTCTTTTCCCCCTATCTGTTGGAAGTCCAGCAGAGGTTTTAAATTTTTTCTCTGCCGGTGTGGTAAGCCCATTGCCACAGACAGGGGGTCTACAAAACAAAGTTCCTCTCTCGTTTCGAGGGCGAGAGTCCCTGTTGGAGTGAGTCCGTAAGTGGGAGAATCTGAAGGGTCTCTCCCCCTCCCGGGTTCATTCTTTTCTTTCTGGGATGGCGGCTCAATTTGCATTGGTGTGGGGACGAGTGTCTGTGTGGTGTCTGGTGTTGGTGTTGGTGCGGTGTCTGGTGTTGGTGTGGTGTCTGGTGTTGGTGTTGGTGTTGGTGCGGTGTCTGGTGTTGGTGTGGTGTCTGGTGTTGGTGTTGGTGCGGTGTCTGGTGTTGGTGTTGGTGCAGTTTCTGGTGTTGGTGCAGTGTCTGGTGTTGGTGCGGTGTCTGATGTTGGTGTTGGTGTTAGTGCGGTGTCTAGTGTTGGTGCAGTATGTGGTATGGGGGTGGAAGTGGGTTGTGTTGTTGTTAGAGGTGGTGTATGCTCACAGGGAGTGGGGGCTGCCTTTTCTTCCCCTTTCCTTTTCTTTTTTATTCTTTTGAATGAACCGGGGAGTGGTGAGGTTGAGTTCCTCTCCCTCTCACTAGCAGATTCATCCTCAGAGGAGCAGTGTTTTCTTCGCTTGATCCCCGTCTCAATTGGTGTGGGGACCGTTGGTTGTTGCTGCTCCTCTAGATGTTGTTTCTCCGGTTGGTGCTGTTGCTTTTCTGGTTGCTGCAGCCGTTTTTGTTGCTGCTGCTGCTGTTCTGGCTGTTGCTGCTGCTGCTGTTTTTGTTGTTGCCGCTGTTTTCGTGGCATTGGTTGTGGCATTGGCCGCGGCAGCTGATGTTGTTGCTGCGGCTGGTTCAACGGCTGGTTTGGCTGCTGCTGCTGTGTCTGCTGCCATGGCTGTTGCTGCGGCTGTTGTGGAGGCTGCTGTTGTTGTTGCTGCCTCAGTTGTTGGGTTGGTTGTGGGACGGTGGCAGATGGGATTGTGGGCTTCCATTTCCGCCTCATTACCGTGATCCATTCCTCCCCTTTGGCCTCCTGCACAGTTTTGGGTTTCCTCGGTGCTGGGGTTGGTGCTCCGGTTGCAGGAGTTGTGACAGCCTGTTTGGACACTGGTGCTGTCTCAGAGGTTGGGACCGCCTTTAGTGTCACTTGAGTAGGAGTTGACCTTTGAGGGCAGCTCTTGGCCATGTGACCCTGTTTTTGGCAGAACCAGCAGTGCGGACGACGCCCCTCCACTACTACTGTCATAGTTGCCTCCTTAAATGTCAGCTGTGCTGGTATCGCCTGGAAGCCTTCTTTCTTAAGCCTCATGACCACAGTGTAGCTGCCCAAGTGCATGCCGGTTTTCGACCGCACTGGGGTTATTTTTTCCACCTCGCCGAACTGTGTGAAGAAGGATCCCAGGATTTCTGCTGATATTTGCATAGGTACATTGAATACCTGCACCCGGGTCCTTGTCCTGCCCTGGTATTCGGGCTTTAGTTTTATTCTCCCATACTTAATTTCCTGTAGGGAGAGTCTCTCCGCATCTTCCTTGGTGGGTAGGAGGATGTCCCACATGGCGTAGCTCCTCTGGTACAGGTATAATACCGGGATGTTTAGCTTGTGTAGGAGCCCTGCCATGTCTTCCTTTTTCATCCCTAGGAGGCGGTTTTCCGGCATATCCGAGATGATGAGGGAGAGCACTATGTCTTCGATTGCCTCCCAAGCGCCTGGCACTGGTTTAATTTCTGCCCCCTCTATGTATTGTCTGTACTTGGTCAAGTACAAGTCTCTATACTCTTGAGGGGACAGTTGCTTCTCTACAGTCTTCCCCCATGCCGACCCTCTTGTTGGTGTTGGATCTTTGGTGAGGTTGGACTGTTTTTGCTGTTCCTTGGCGGAAGGGTTGCTATTTTGAGGGGCATTTCCCTTTCCGCTTTCCTTTGGGACCGACTCTCCCTGCTCTATACTTCTTCCAGGAAATATTTCCCTTTTTGGGGAGTCGGCCTCCTGGGGAGCATTGTCCTCTTTATTGTCCTTGGGAGCTTTTGCCCCTTTTGTTTTTTTTTGGGGGGGGTCTAGGCTGTATGCTCCCTCGTTTTCTTGATTTACTCCCCTTTTGGGGCAGTAGCCCTCCTGGGGAGCACTGTCTCTCTTATCGTCCTTTGGGGCAACTGCCTCTTGATTTTTGTTGTCAGAGCGGGATGCCCTGTCCAACATTGTTTTTTCTCCCCTTTGTGGGGAGTCGCCCTCTTGGGGAGCACTGTCTCCCTTATCGTCCTTTGGGGCTACTGCCTCTTGATTTTTATTGTCGGAACGGGATGCCCCGTCCAACATTGTTTTTTCTCCCCTTTGTGGGGAGTCGCCCTCTTGGGGAGCTGCTGGTGAGTTTTCTCCCTTCTGGGGGGCGTCCTTCGGTTTAGTGTCCGGGCGGTATGCCCCGTTGCTTTTTGCTTCCCCTGTTGGGGAGTCGTCCTCTTGGGGAGCAGTTTTTCTTGTGGTAGCCCCCTGGCTGGGGGTATCGCTATTGGTGGTCCCCGGGTTGGGGGTGTCCATTTTTGAAAAAAGCTCTCTCTTCCCTGTATAATTCACCAAAATGAGTGACGTGGAGTCGGCGTCCAAAGTGGGAGCCGACTTTGGCGCCAAAAAGAAGTGGCGCCAAAGGCGGCAAGAGGGGAGATAGAACTGAGAGAGGGAGTGGGAAGTTAGTGGAGGGAAGAGAGAAAGTGTTTCCGACCCTCCCTCGCGGGAAGGTCGTAAATTATCAGCTCGGATCCCCCCGTGAGGGGGGAGAGCAGAGAAAGACAGACCAAGTGGGGGTGCGGACA
Organism: Euprymna scolopes; assembly: GCF_053919585.1. NCBI lineage: Eukaryota > Metazoa > Mollusca > Cephalopoda > Sepiida > Sepiolidae > Euprymna > Euprymna scolopes. The sequence continues at coordinate 31,043,806 of NC_136514.1, read as the reverse complement.
GAACGCTACCCAACAAGCTCGCCGGGCACGAGAATGTGTCGCCAGAACAACACTGCCTATCGCTGTGTATGTATCAGAGAACAGATACTACACTTTGATCTTGTCCCGAATTGCACTTTGATCTTGTCCCGAAGGCCAAGTTCTGTGAAGGGATCTGAAGAAAAAAAAATTTTAAAAAAAAGTTTGATTGTAGTATTGATATACGAACATGCTATACAGGCAATGACGTATATTTTACTAGTACAATAGTAAATACTTACTTTTTATGACGCGTCATCACGTGAAGTAATCTGACAGCATCAAAAATAAGCATGCGAACCTACTCATGTAGATTATAGATGATAATAATGGTCTCTAAAAATGCAAAAAGAAAGCATTCAGAAAAAAAAATCGTTTCGTTGAGAGAATGTTTTTTTAAAGACATTTTTCCACGATTCAGTCATCAAAAACATTAAAGTTTTTGGGAGGTAAAAAAAAATTGCTTGAAAAACGAAGATTCTTTTAGTATCAAAGTAAGCCGTCTGACTATGCGAGTTTCATCTGACTACAAGAAATTAACAGAGACGTAACAAAAGTAAATAAACAGACATTAGAAGAAATACATAAATGGCTTTTCCTTGTGTAATCGAGCCTGAGATGCGTATATTTACTTATAGCACGACAATTCATTCTCAACATATTGATAAATAGTGCTCGACTGAGCTCCAAACTATAGTTCCATATTGCCAAACTTTCACAAAACATACTCGACTAGCTACAACCACTATAAACGACTTCCCCCACTTTCTATCTGTGTCTAAATCTAAACGTATATTCCACGAACAAAACTTCTTTCCTAGAATTTCCCGCCTGTGGAACACTGTTCCGCTGGTCTGCTTCTCGGTTAAATACAACATGGTAGCCTTCAAATCCAATGTAAACAAGTTTTTGTTGAGTCGTCCCAACAAATAATAAAATTCTACCCAATTTAAACCATTAACGATTACTACACTACCACCTTTCATTTATTTATCCTTATCCTCGAGGGTATCTATGCAAAGCATCCAGCATGCTTTGAATAGATCCGTTTGAAAAGGGAAACTTTTCCCGAAATATAATGGATATGGTCACAGACCACACAAGTAAGACATTTATGCTTCATACAATTGAATAAATACATGTATATATAGGCATATATGTATATACTCATTGTAAATTGTCACTTGCTTTCGTCTTTCCTCACCAACACCGACTACATCCCATTCCTCGCATTGTGATAGCCTTCTAAATCTCTTACACATACCTATCCCATACATTTCTTCAAGCGAACTACATATAATTTTTCTCTTGGTAATTGTTCAATTTTTAAAGGTCTAATGCATCTATTAATTGATACAAAATTCAAAAGGCGTTTCCATTATTTTGTCCAACCCTTGTAGGTTCTTGTGGTTCTTGAATAAGTATATTTCGATGTGATCAAAGAGCTAACAACATTATATTTGGGTCTGCATTTACGCTTGGTATATATAAACATTAAATGCGACCTTTTACTTTATGCATTACTTAAAAATTATAGAAATTTATAGAGATTAAAAACAACAGAGAGTTAATGGAAGATGATCTCTAATTGGCTAGTCAGCTGCTTTTTTTCCCAGAGACAATGTGGTACAATTTCTGAAACCCAAGCATCCATAACTGCAAAGCATATCTCGGAATTTTGCCTATGTGCTCTGTTGCAATATTTTTCTGTGGTTCTATTGGGTATGATCACAAAGTTTTGGACGATTATATTTATAGCCAGGGGTGATATGAACTAAACAACCAGGTATTAGAACCGCTGTAAAAATATAATGGTACTAGAGGAGGAGCACTGTTAACTCTGATTGGATAAATGTTACCAATCTTTATCTGGAATTCTTTACAATTCTGAACTTCTCAGACTGGATCTCTCTAATTGGTTAGCCAACTGATGGTTTATATATGTAGACAAGAATATATTTGGAGACAGAAATATATTTGTAGATGGATTATATTTGTAGACCCTTCTAATTGCTTAGCCAGATGCTTTTCTCACAGTCACAATGCGATTCAGTTAATATGATATTTCTGAAAACAAAACATCCGCAACTGCAATACCGATTCCCAGATTTCGTCTATATGCGCTGGTGCAACATTTTTTTTTGTATCCTTGTATTGGGTATAGTCACAAAGTTTTGCACGATTATATTTATTGTCAGGAGTGATACGAACAAACCAATCAAGTACCCGAATCCCTGTAAAAATATAATGATACGAGAGGAGGACTATTCGTGGCCCTGAGTGGATTGATACTAATATTGCTGAAATTCTTTACAATTCAAAGCTTCTCTGACAGCAATAAAAAAAACTGTCAATGTGTTACATGATAAGAGCTGTCCCCTTTTCATGTAAGTAAAAAAATAGGGAATTAGTTAAATGCAAATATGAATTAGGATAGTCAAGGATTCGAACTTGCGAAGCTAGGTTTGGAATTGAGAATTCCAATCATAAGTTAAAATAAACACAGAATGTTATTATAAATGGAGTGTCCAGTAAATTGTTGATTCTGTTAAAATATTTAATAAATACAATTTTGGCTGGAAACTATTCACATTCTTAGAAAGAATGCATAATAAAATATGGGTTACAGAATTAGAGAAGTAGATTAAATTCCTTTGTAAAACAACAAAGAGAATGGGAAATTTCCTGGTTGTCAGAAATGGTTTCAATAACGTGCAAATCGCGCATGTTGATAATACGTGAGTTATAGGCACGTTGACCAGACATACATGTGATTTCTCAATATAGGAAAGAGTTCGAAGTTAGTTAGGGAGAGTTAGATCAGTCAGATCAGAGAGGGTCAGACCGATTCTCGGCACTCTCTGGAAGCGAGGGGGGTTTAGAGAATAACCATGTAACAACTTTGAATCCCTGAAATACAAAATCATGTCCGACCGGTCGAAGAAGAAATAAATGTATCATCATGTAGTTTTGTATCTGCGTCTTCTGTGTTCATCATTACAACGAGAAAGGTAACGTGTTTATATTATATGTACAACTGTCAAAACGTAAATGTCAAATGCACTCTCGGTCTATCTATCAAGATATTCACAAATATTAATATGAACTTTCTGTTAATAAAAATGTACAACTGTCAACGTAAATGTCAAACACACTCTCGGTCTATCTATCTATATATCAAATCTCCTCTCATTATGTATTACATGCCGTTGACTATTGTCGTAATGTATGTGCCGTCTTCCTCCGGCCATCCTGGTGTGCCGTCTTCCTCTGGCCAGCTGGTGTGCCGTCTTCCTCCGGCCATCCAGTGCGTCCCCCGGGTTGCGGATGGGGGCACCCCTCTACTTATGTAAAGTAGGTAGAGGGAAGCTTCGAATAACCAATAAGAAGCCGTGGATAATGAGGAACAACCATGAAAAATGCCAAACAAAAGGAATTCAAACTGAACGGCCGCCGACCAGGATAAAAAGGGCCCCTCAACCTGTTTACGCACCAGGCAGGAAGAGGAAAGAAATGGTGTGAATCTTCTTTCCTCAAAAGGTGGTAACCCAATCACCTAAGAGGTCACACAAGGACAGCAACCTTGTCCATGACCTAGACGGATCAAGCGTCCTTCCTTCAGCCCGCTTGACAGATCCCAAAAGAAATAGAAGGGGGATTAAAACCCAGTCATGGTCTGTCGAGCAAAAGAAGATCCCTCTGCACTGCTACCACTACTCAAGGTTTGAGAAATGGGGACGCAGCTCAGGAAAGATACTAACCGAGGCTATAAAAACATCAAACCTCCCAGCAGAGAAAAAGTAACATGTACACTGTCTATATATAAGAACTGTCTCTCTCACTTTATATGTATCCTGTCTCTCATATATACAGAACTATCTGTCTCTTTATTTATACCTTGTTTATGTCTCCAATATGCTATCTTTTACAACATGAACATCTTAAGACATATGAACACTCAACACATGAACACTCCTAAGACTCTAATCTCCCACCTAGACTTTATAATACTCAGTCTATCTATCAAGATATTCATAAATCTCTCTTGTAGTATGTACCTGTTTGTCTCGTTATATATAAGAACTGTCTCTCTCACTTTATATGTATCCTGTCTCTCATATATTCAGAACTGTCTGTCTCTTTATATATACCCTGTTTATGTCTCCAATATGCTATCTCTTACAACATGAACATCTTAAGACATATGAACACTCCAGACATGAACATTCCTAAGACTCTAATCTCCCACTAAGACTTTATAATACTAAGACGAACAACAATAATACAGAATATACGTTCTAATAACACCCAGTATATAACAAATGGACATTGTTCATGCTCGCACGAGTTTTAATAATGTTTTCTTTTCCTTTAGCAATCTGTCAATATTTGAAGTTTAGAAAATAATGGTATTATCTTTTATCAAGTTGGGCTCAAGGCTGCGCGGACAATGAATCCCGGGGTTTTCTTTGGTTGTTAAGCATACAAGCACTTTGGAGGTTGGCAACTTTCAAATCCGATTTTAAAGAGAATTGGGGAAACTTATGCAAATATATTCAAGTCAGTCAAAGAAGGCGTAGTATGCTGACTCGTGCGAATTTACTTTTTCCTTCTATACCTACAGAAATTATATATATGCATATATATATATATATATATATATATATATGCGTATACACGTATATGTATATGAACATACATATACATATATAAATATATATACATGTATATACAGATATATACGCATGTATACACATATATATGCATATATATGCATATATAACACATACATATATATACATATATGTACATATATATACACATATATATACATGTATATCCATATACATACGCACATATATACATATATTAGCAAAAGTACCCGTCGTTGACTGGGTTCAAAAACAGCCTACAGAAAATGGACTCTGATTTATGAAAGTATGATAGGTTATGAAAAGGAAGGGTTGTAAAGAGATAGTTTCGAATTTGGGGGTATCAAAACCAAAGCAAAATATGATGAAAGTAAAAATAAAATAGATAAACCCCATAATTTATTATACCATACCTGTTCACACTGAAACACTTATCACAATATTCTGTGCATCTATATTAAAAACCTTGTTAAACTTTGTGCCTATTTCCATTCTATGGAGGTCAGGCGCGAACGAACACCCCATAATTTTATTATACCATATTTCTTCAAACTGAAACATTATTATCAAAGTATACTTATGCAGATAGATATGAAAAATCTTTATTAAAGTTTGTGCCTATTTCCATTCTATGGAGGCCAGGCGCGAACGCAGACCCCACAATTTTATTATATTATCCCTATTTAAGTTAAAACATACTTATCAGAGTATTTTTATATACATCTATATCAAAAACACTTGTAAAGGTTTGTATTTTAATTTTTAAATTTCTTTCTATACTTCGTGGACCAGGTGCGAACGCAGACCCCACAATTTTAATGGACCACCGTTCTTCCAGATCAAACATACCCATTCCTGTGCCTCGATACATCTTCTATCATTATATGTAATCAGTTTTTTAAAATAGTCAACCATATAGGAGCCTATTCGTGACCACAAACACACACACACATTCAGCTTTATATATATATATATATATATATATATATATATATATATATATATATATATGTATATAAAATTATATTTGTTTAAAGTATGTTGCTCTGGCTTTGACAAAAATATATGTTTTTCTGTATAAAAACAACTTATCATAACAAGAAAAATGGCTGCATGTGAAAGGGTTATATCTAATAACTACACCATTTTTAGAGAAAATGTTTTTAATCTTGAAAGTTTGTTTTGGTGTATGCAAATTTTTTGTCATTTTCTTTATTTTAATTTTTTGTTTAGTGTAGGTATTGGATCTAAATAAGAGCCTCTGTCCGTCATATATGTATGTCATATATACTTGGAGTATCATCTTGATTGTAAACCAGAGTGAATAAGCATATGTTTTTCTAGATGCACTCGATTAATTCTCTAAGAAGCTACTTCCGCTAGTCAGTTTAACTGTAACCTTCGTAAAACGTAAATGCAGGGCTTGATCACTGGTTTATTTGATGACGTCATAGATTGTGGTATAAGCGAAGGAAACGCTGTGAAAATAGCACTCAAGATGAAAACGGTAGTCTGAATAATCCAACTAATCCAAATTATCAATCGTCTCAAAAATTCAGAAACAAAATTGATATCATTGTAACTTTATGCTTTTATTCTGTAAGGCAAATAGTTTGAGCATTGTTCAACATCAAAATCACAAAAGAATGTTAATCTTTAAAATTCTAAGAAACAACGTGACCCTTATTGTAACGAAACAATAACACAGAATTAACTATATTTTAAGGAAATCGCTGAAAACAAAGCATGAAGCCATTTGATGTAAAGGAGCTAACAACAACGGAAGCTGATTATTGCAAAGACAGGAGATGCTTATTGAATTTAGTCTTGAAATGACCAAGACTGTAATTAGAAGGAGAAAAATTTAGGAAGAAGAGAATTCCACAACCTTGCAGTTCTTGGAAAGAAGCTACTGGAATTACTGTATTACAATGAGGTATTAAAACAACGAATTAATGGAGACCTCTTGATCAACGAGTTAAACTAGATGGAGCAAAGAAAGCAGGGAATAGATCAGACAATTCTGAGGAACACTTGTCATTATAGTATTTGAAGAAAAGACTGAGACTAGCAACATCACGTCTGTGAGAGATAGGTTGCAGTGAAGATGAAAGTGTGGGGTGAATCAAATTAAAGGTATTTTTCTCAAATATGACAACAATACCCCATACATGGTTTGTAGTAGATCAGGTGTGAGAAAGTGTTTGGAGCGATAGAAAGAACCGACTTTACGAGAAGCAAAAAGAGCAATGGATTTCATATATGGACTTCAAGAAAGATTTGATGAGAATAAAAAAAAAAAACACAAAAAGCTTTAGAGTCTATTTCTCATCAAAAGCTGAGCCACCCATAAGAATCTCAAGAAGAAAAGGGACACATCTGCTATTGTAGCACAATAGTTGAGTCTTTACACGATAAATCGAAACAAGCCATTTATTATCCCAATCCACAATAGAACCCAAATCAACTTCTAGGTCAACTGCATATTTCCACTGATCTGAAGAGGATGGGTTAGAAGCAATACTAGAATAGAGGATGGGTCATCATCATAAATGTTTTTTATTTCGTTTTCTTTTTTTGAAATATATTATTTCAAACTTAAATTCTTATTTTAATTTATATTGAATAATCTTCAGTTCAGTATGAATCGGATCATGTTCTCTTCTTTTTATAAATCCAAATTTTAAAGTTTTCTTTTTTTTTAAAGAACCTTTTTCATTATAGACAGTGACTGTTCGACAACTCTTGCTTCTATCGAAAGCATGACGTCAATTTAACAGTGAACAGGTCTTACTTTACTTTTACGAATACCATGGTCTAACTCGCTTAAATTTGAAATCATATATTCGGCGATCTGTAAAACTGAAGTTAGAAATAGCAATTTGCATACGTCTACGCGTAATTTAAAAGCATGCATTTCATTTTAGGTGCATCTAAATCTATATAATTATAAAACTCAGGTCAGCTTGCTTGCTTGGGCGTTTACATCGTTCATCCGGTTTGTGACTTCCTGTTTCAAAAAATTCATCTGTTTACCGATTTCATGGCCGCCCTCTCTTAAGTCCAACATTAAAAGCCACTGCTGCTATTCAAAGCATACACAGGGTCAACAAAATTGTTGTGTTTTAACTTATTTTATGTGTTTTACTTAAAAATATATGTAATTTAATCTCGTTTAGTTAAAAGAAAAACTGGTTTAGATATAAATATACAATCTATCTATCTATCTATCTATCTATTCAACTATCTATCAATCTGTGGGGTACTTTTCATTTTTTTTTTTCGATTTGCTTTTAAAAGGTCTCACCGTTAAATATTACTTAATCAGTTAATTATTATTTCCTAATATTGTTAAGTCTGTTAACACGCACACATACATAAACAAACAAAGAAACAAACACACAGGGTGTATTTTTTTTCTTTTCGGTTTTTCTTTTTAATTCTTTTCAACGGATTACACCCCTCGGGGCCTGGGCAACAAGTGTCAAGCAAAGACCATATGTGGGGTTGCCCCCGCATATAAGTTATTGGTCAATGTAGGGTCAACCCTTCATACCAATTATCACTATCCAGCTCCCCTACTCCCCGGATAGCTGGTCCCCATTTCACCTTCGCTCTCCACATTAAAAAACGGCCTTGTGCCTAATTTGCTCAGTGGGGAAGCAAATAAATACATACTCTTATATACAGGATTTTAAATTTAATCTAAGGGCAATGGTGTTAAGACCTTTATTATCCAATGTAGTCTGTATTGTTTTTGCTGGTCGCATTGTTTGTTTTCGTGCGCGCGTGCATTCAATTTTTGCGCGCGCGAAATTGCGAATGGTTTTCACAGATCGCCACGTTTGTTTTAGTGCGTGCATTCAATTATTTCGCGTTTATACACTACTTCTGTATACTCATTTGCACTTTTATACATCAATTCTGTATACTAACTATTCCATAGCTAGCCATAACATATAATGACTCAAATTATTATTATAACAGGCTAAGACTGTTGGTCTGTCGTTTTGACACGATAATGAATTTGCTGGTGGAAGTTTAATTAATTAAGTTGAATTAATTATAAAAATCAATACCATGTAGATCAACAGTAGCTAAGTTGCTAAGGCAACGATATCTATTAAAGTTTAACAATTCTCCATTTTCAGGATTAAACTCCATATTATATACACATAGAGAAATTTTAAGGATTACTCCAATTACCATTTAACTCCATATTATACACACATAGAGAAATTTTCAGGATTACTCCAATTACCATTTAACTCCATATTATACACACATAGAGAAATTTTCAGGATTGCTCCAATTACCATTTAACTCCATATTATATACACATAGAGAAGTTTTCAGGATTGCTCCAATTACCATTTAACTCCATATTATACACACATAGAGAAATTTTCAGGATTACTCCAATTACCATTTTACTCCATATTATATACACATAGAGAAATTTTCAGGATTGCTCCAATTACCATTTAACTCCATATTATACACACATAGAGAAATTTTCAGGATTACTCCAATTACCATTAAACTCCATATTATATACACATAGAGAAATTTTCAGGATTGCTCCAATTACCATTTAACTCCATATTATACACACATAGAGAAATTTTCAGGATTGCTCCAATTACCATTTAACTCCATATTATATACACATAGAGAAATTTTCAGGATTGCTCCAATTACCATTTAACTCCATATTATACACACATAGAGAAATTTTCAGGACTGCTCCAATTACCATTTAACTCCATATTATACACACATAGAGAAATTTTCAGGATTGCTCCAATTACCATTTAACTCCATATTATACACACATAGAGAAATTTTCAGGATTGCTCCAATTACCATTTAACTCAATATTATATACACATAGAGAAATTTTCAGGATTGCTCCAATTACCATTTAACTCCATATTATACACACAGAGAAATTTTCAGGATTACTCCAATTACCATTTAACTCCATATTATACACACATAGAGAAATTTTCAGGATTGCTCCAATTACCATTTAACTCCATATTATATACACATAGAGAAATTTTCAGGATTGCTCCAATTACCATTTAACTCCATATTATACACACATAGAGAAATTTTCAGGATTGCTCCAATTACCATTTAACTCCATATTATACACACATAGAGAAATTTTCAGGATTGCTCCAATTACCATTTAACTCCATATTATACACACATAGAGAAATTTTCAGGATTGCTCCAATTACCATTTAACTCCATATTATACACACATAGAGAAATTTTCAGGACTGCTCCAATTACCATTTAACTCCATATTATATACACATAGAGAAATTTTAAGGATTACTCCAATAACCATTTAACTCCATATTATACACACATAGAGAAATTTTCAGGATTACTCCAATTACCATTTAACTCCATATTATACACACATAGAGCAATTTTCAGGATTACTCCAATTACCATTTAACTCCATATTATACACACATAGAGAAATTTTAAGGATTGCTCCAATTACCATTTAACTCCATATTATACACACATAGAGAAATTTTCAGGATTGCTCCAATTACCATTTAACTCCATATTATACACACATAGAGAAATTTGCAGGATTACTCCAATTACCATTTAACTCCATATTATACACACATAGAGAAATTTTCAGGATTGCTCCAATTACCATTTAACTCCATATTATATACACATAGAGAAATTTTCAGGATTACTCCAATTACCATTTAACTCCATATTATACACACATAGAGAAATTTTCAGGATTACTCCAATTACTATTTAACTCCATATTATACACACATAGAGAAATTTTAAGGATTACTCCAATTACCATTTAACTCCATATTATACACACATAGAGAAATTTTCAGGATTGCTCCAATTACCATTTAACTCCATATTATACACACATAGAGAAATTTTCAGGATTACTCCAATTACCATTTAACTCCATATTATACACACATAGAGAAATTTTCAGGATTACTCCAATTACCATTTAACTCCATATTATACACACATAGAGAAATTTTCAGGATTACTCCAATTACCATTTAACTCCATATTATACACACATAGAGAAATTTTCAGGATTACTCAAATTACCATTTAACTCCATATTATACACACATAGAGAAATTTTAAGGATTACTCTAATTACCATTTAACTCCATATTATACACACATAGAGAAATTTTCAGGATTACTCAAATTACCATTTAACTCCATATTATACACACATAGAGAAATTTTCAGGATTACTCCAATTACCATTTAACTCCATATTATACACACATAGAGCTATTTTCAGGATTACTCCAATTACCATTTAACTCCATATTATACACACATAGAGAAATTTTCAGGATTACTCCAATTACCATTTAACTCCATATTATACACACATAGAGAAATTTTCAGGATTATTCCAATTACCATTTAACTCCATATTATACACACATAGAGAAATTTTCAGGATTACTCCAATTACCATTTAACTCAATATTATACACACATAGAGAAATTTTCAGGATTACTCCAATTACCATTTAACTCCATATTATACACACATAGAGAAATTTTCAGGATTGCTCCAATTACCATTTAACTCCATATTATACACACATAGAGAAATTTTCAGGATTGCTCCAATTACCATTTAACTCCATATTATACACACATAGAGAAATTTTCAGGATTACTCAAATTACCATTTAACTCCATATTATACACACATAGAGAAATTTTCAGGATTGCTCCAATTACCATTTAACTCCATATTATACACACATAGAGAAATTTTCAGGATTGCTCCAATTACCATTTAACTCCATATTATACACACATAGAGAAATTTTCAGGATTACTCCAATTACCATTTAACTCCATATTATACACACATAGAGAAATTTTCAGGATTGCTCCAATTACCATTTAACTCCATATTATACACACATAGAGAAATTTTCAGGATTACTCCAATTACCATTTAACTCAATATTATACACACATAGAGAAATTTTCAGGATTACTCCAATTACCATTTAACTCCATATTGTACACACATAGAGAAATTTTCAGGATTACTCCAATTACCATTTAACTCCATATTATACACACATAGAGAAATTTTCAATATTACTCCAATTACCATTTAACTCCATATTATACACACATAGAGAAATTTTCAGGATTACTCCAATTACTATTTTACTCCATATTATACACACATAGAGAAATTTTCAGGATTGCTCCAATTACCATTTAACTCCATATTATACACACATAGAAAAATTTTCAGGATTACTCCAATTACCATTTAACTCCATATTATTCACACATAGAGAAATTTTCAGGATTACTCCAATTACCATTTAACTCCATATTTTACACACATAGAGAAATTTTCAGGATTGCTCCAATTACCATTTAACTCCATATTATACACACATAGAGAAATTTTCAGGATTACTCCAATTACCATTTAACTCCATATTATACACACATAGAGAAATTTTCAGGATTACTCCAATTACCATTTAACTCCATATTATACACACATAGAGAAATTTTCAGGATTACTCAAATTACCATTTAACTCCATATTATACACACATAGAGAAATTTTCAGGATTACTCCAATTACCATTTAACTCCATATTATACACACATAGAGAAATTTTCAGGATTACTCCAATTACCATTTAACTCCATATTATACACACATAGAGAAATTTTCAGGATTACTCCAATTACCATTTAACTCCATATTATACACACATAGAGAAATTTTCAGGATTACTTCAATTACCAGTTAACTCCATATTATACACACATAGAGAAATTTTCAGGATTACTCCAATTACCATTTAACTCCATATTATACACACATAGAGAAATTTTCAGGATTACTCCAATTACCATTTAACTCCATATTATACACACATAGAGACATTTTCAGGATTACTCCAATTACCATTTAACTCCATATTATACACACATAGAGAAATTTTCAGGATTACTCCAATTACCATTTAACTCACTATTATACACACATAGAGAAATTTTCAGGATTACTCCAATTACCATTTAACTCCATATTATACACACATAGAGAAATTTTCAGGATTACTCCAATAACCATTTAACTCCATATTATACACACATAGAGAAATTTTCAGGATTACTCCAATTACCATTTAACTCCATATTATACACACATAGAGAAATTTTCAGGATTACTCCAATTACCATTTAACTCCATATTGTACACACATAGAGAAATTTTCAGGATTACTCCAATTACCATTTAACTCCATATTATACACACATAGAGAAATTTTCAATATTACTCCAATTACCATTTAACTCCATATTATACACACATAGAGAAATTTTCAGGATTACTCCAATTACCATTTTACTCCATATTATACACACATAGAGAAATTTTCAGGATTACTCCAATTACCATTTAACTCCATATTATTCACACATAGAGAAATTTTCAGGATTACTCCAATTACCATTTAACTCCATATTTTACACACATAGAGAAATTTTCAGGATTGCTCCAATTACCATTTAACTCCATATTATACACACATAGAGAAATTTTCAGGATTACTCCAATTACCATTTAACTCCATATTATACACACATAGAGAAATTTTCAGGATTACTCCAATTACCATTTAACTCCATATTATACACACATAGAGAAATTTTCAGGATTACTCAAATTACCATTTAACTCCATATTATACACACATAGAGAAATTTTCAGGATTACTCCAATTACCATTTAACTCCATATTATACACACATCGAGAAATTTTCAGGATTACTCCAATTACCATTTAACTCCATATTATACACACATAGAGAAATTTTCAGGATTACTCCAATTACTATTTAACTCCATATTATACACACATAGAGAAATTTTCAGGATTACTTAAATTACCATTTAACTCCATATTATACACACATAGAGAAATTTTCAGGACTACTCCAATTACCATTTAACTCCATATTATACACACATAGAGAAATTTTCAGGATTACTCCAATTACCATTTAACTCCATATTATACACACATAGAGACATTTTCAGGATTACTCCAATTACCATTTAACTCCATATTATACACACATAGAGAAATTTTCAGGATTACTCCAATTACCATTTAACTCACTATTATACACACATAGAGAAATTTTCAGGATTACTCCAATTACCATTTAACTCTATATTATACACACATAGAGAAATTTTCAGGATTATCCAATAACCATTTAACTCCATATTATACACACATAGAGAAATTTTCAGGATTACTCCAATTACCATTTAACTCCATATTATACACACATAGAGAAATTTTCAGGATTGCTCCAATTACCATTTAACTCCATATTATACACACATAGAGAAATTTTCAGGATTACTCCAATTACCATTTAACTCAATATTATACACACATAGAGAAATTTTCAGGATTACTCTAATTACCATTTAACTCCATATTGTACACACATAGAGAAATTTTCAGGATTACTCCAATTACCATTTAACTCCATATTATACACACATAGAGAAATTTTCAGGATTACTCCAATTACCATTTAACTCCATATTATACACACATAGAGAACTTTTCAGGATTACTCCAATTACCATTTTACTCCATATTATACACACATAGAGAAATTTTCAGGATTGCTCCAATTACCATTTAACTCCATATTATACACACATAGAGAAATTTTCAGGATTACTCCAATTACCATTTAACTCCATATTATACACACATAGAGAAATTTTCAGGATTACTCAAATTACCATTTAACTCCATATTATACACACATAGAGAAATTTTCAGGATTACTCCAATTACCATTTAACTCCATATTATACACACCTAGAGAAATTTTCAGGATTACTCCAATTACCATTTAACTCCATATTATACACACATAGAGAAATTTTCAGGATTACTCCAATTACCATTTAACTCCATATTATACACACATAGAGACATTTTCAGGATTACTCCAATTACCATTTAACTCCATATTATACACACATAGAGAAATTTTCAGGATTACTCCAATTACCATTTAACTCACTATTATACACACATAGAGAAATTTTCAGGATTACTCCAATTACCATTTAACTCCATATTATACACACATAGAGAAATTTTCAGGATTACTCCAATTACCATTTAACTCCATATTATACACACATAGAGAAATTTTCAGGATTACTCCAATTACCATTTAACTCCATATTATACACACATAGAGAAATTTTCAGGATTACTCCAATTACCATTTAACTCCATATTATACACACATAGAGAAATTTTCAGGATTACTCCAATTACCATTTAACTCCATATTATACACACATAGAGAAATTTTCAGGATTACTCCAATTACCATTTAACTCCATATTATACACACATAGAGAAATTTTCAGGATTACTCCAATTACCATTTAACTCCATATTATACACACATAGAGAAATTTTCAGGATTACTCCAATTACCATTTAACTCCATATTATACACACATAGAGAAATTTTCAGGATTACTCCAATTACCATTTAACTCCATATTATACACACATAGAGAAATTTTCAGGATTATTCCAATTACCATTTAACTCCATATTATACACACATAGAGAAATTTTCAGGATTACTCCAATTACCATTTAACTCAATATTATACACACATAGAGAAATTTTCAGGATTACTCCAATTACCATTTAACTCCATATTATACACACATAGAGAAATTTTCAGGATTACTCCAATTACCATTTAACTCCATATTATACACACATAGAGAAATTTTCAGGATTGCTCCAATTACCATTTAACTCCATATTATATACACATAGAGAAGTTTTCAGGATTGCTCCAATTACCATTTAACTCCATATTATACACACATAGAGAAATTTTCAGGATTACTCCAATTACCATTTTACTCCATATTATATACACATAGAGAAATTTTCAGGATTGCTCCAATTACCATTTAACTCCATATTATACACACATAGAGAAATTTTCAGGATTACTCCAATTACCATTAAACTCCATATTATATACACATAGAGAAATTTTCAGGATTGCTCCAATTACCATTTAACTCCATATTATACACACATAGAGAAATTTTCAGGATTGCTCCAATTACCATTTAACTCCATATTATATACACATAGAGAAATTTTCAGGATTGCTCCAATTACCATTTAACTCCATATTATACACACATAGAGAAATTTTCAGGACTGCTCCAATTACCATTTAACTCCATATTATACACACATAGAGAAATTTTCAGGATTGCTCCAATTACCATTTAACTCCATATTATACACACATAGAGAAATTTTCAGGATTGCTCCAATTACCATTTAACTCAATATTATATACACATAGAGAAATTTTCAGGATTGCTCCAATTACCATTTAACTCCATATTATACACACAGAGAAATTTTCAGGATTACTCCAATTACCATTTAACTCCATATTATACACACATAGAGAAATTTTCAGGATTGCTCCAATTACCATTTAACTCCATATTATATACACATAGAGAAATTTTCAGGATTGCTCCAATTACCATTTAACTCCATATTATACACACATAGAGAAATTTTCAGGATTGCTCCAATTACCATTTAACTCCATATTATACACACATAGAGAAATTTTCAGGATTGCTCCAATTACCATTTAACTCCATATTATACACACATAGAGAAATTTTCAGGATTGCTCCAATTACCATTTAACTCCATATTATACACACATAGAGAAATTTTCAGGACTGCTCCAATTACCATTTAACTCCATATTATATACACATAGAGAAATTTTAAGGATTACTCCAATAACCATTTAACTCCATATTATACACACATAGAGAAATTTTCAGGATTACTCCAATTACCATTTAACTCCATATTATACACACATAGAGCAATTTTCAGGATTACTCCAATTACCATTTAACTCCATATTATACACACATAGAGAAATTTTAAGGATTGCTCCAATTACCATTTAACTCCATATTATACACACATAGAGAAATTTTCAGGATTGCTCCAATTACCATTTAACTCCATATTATACACACATAGAGAAATTTGCAGGATTACTCCAATTACCATTTAACTCCATATTATACACACATAGAGAAATTTTCAGGATTGCTCCAATTACCATTTAACTCCATATTATATACACATAGAGAAATTTTCAGGATTACTCCAATTACCATTTAACTCCATATTATACACACATAGAGAAATTTTCAGGATTACTCCAATTACTATTTAACTCCATATTATACACACATAGAGAAATTTTAAGGATTACTCCAATTACCATTTAACTCCATATTATACACACATAGAGAAATTTTCAGGATTGCTCCAATTACCATTTAACTCCATATTATACACACATAGAGAAATTTTCAGGATTACTCCAATTACCATTTAACTCCATATTATACACACATAGAGAAATTTTCAGGATTACTCCAATTACCATTTAACTCCATATTATACACACATAGAGAAATTTTCAGGATTACTCCAATTACCATTTAACTCCATATTATACACACATAGAGAAATTTTCAGGATTACTCAAATTACCATTTAACTCCATATTATACACACATAGAGAAATTTTAAGGATTACTCCAATTACCATTTAACTCCATATTATACACACATAGAGAAATTTTCAGGATTACTCAAATTACCATTTAACTCCATATTATACACACATAGAGAAATTTTCAGGATTACTCCAATTACCATTTAACTCCATATTATACACACATAGAGCTATTTTCAGGATTACTCCAATTACCATTTAACTCCATATTATACACACATAGAGAAATTTTCAGGATTACTCCAATTACCATTTAACTCCATATTATACACACATAGAGAAATTTTCAGGATTATTCCAATTACCATTTAACTCCATATTATACACACATAGAGAAATTTTCAGGATTACTCCAATTACCATTTAACTCAATATTATACACACATAGAGAAATTTTCAGGATTACTCCAATTACCATTTAACTCCATATTATACACACATAGAGAAATTTTCAGGATTGCTCCAATTACCATTTAACTCCATATTATACACACATAGAGAAATTTTCAGGATTGCTCCAATTACCATTTAACTCCATATTATACACACATAGAGAAATTTTCAGGATTACTCAAATTACCATTTAACTCCATATTATACACACATAGAGAAATTTTCAGGATTGCTCCAATTACCATTTAACTCCATATTATACACACATAGAGAAATTTTCAGGATTGCTCCAATTACCATTTAACTCCATATTATACACACATAGAGAAATTTTCAGGATTACTCCAATTACCATTTAACTCCATATTATACACACATAGAGAAATTTTCAGGATTGCTCCAATTACCATTTAACTCCACATTATACACACATAGAGAAATTTTCAGGATTACTCCAATTACCATTTAACTCAATATTATACACACATAGAGAAATTTTCAGGATTACTCCAATTACCATTTAACTCCATATTGTACACACATAGAGAAATTTTCAGGATTACTCCAATTACCATTTAACTCCATATTATACACACATAGAGAAATTTTCAATATTACTCCAATTACCATTTAACTCCATATTATACACACATAGAGAAATTTTCAGGATTACTCCAATTACTATTTTACTCCATATTATACACACATAGAGAAATTTTCAGGATTGCTCCAATTACCATTTAACTCCATATTATACACACATAGAGAAATTTTCAGGATTGCTCCAATTACCATTTAACTCAATATTATATACACATAGAGAAATTTTCAGGATTGCTCCAATTACCATTTAACTCCATATTATACACACAGAGAAATTTTCAGGATTACTCCAATTACCATTTAACTCCATATTATACACACATAGAGAAATTTTCAGGATTGCTCCAATTACCATTTAACTCCATATTATATACACATAGAGAAATTTTCAGGATTGCTCCAATTACCATTTAACTCCATATTATACACACATAGAGAAATTTTCAGGATTGCTCCAATTACCATTTAACTCCATATTATACACACATAGAGAAATTTTCAGGATTGCTCCAATTACCATTTAACTCCATATTATACACACATAGAGAAATTTTCAGGATTGCTCCAATTACCATTTAACTCCATATTATACACACATAGAGAAATTTTCAGGACTGCTCCAATTACCATTTAACTCCATATTATATACACATAGAGAAATTTTAAGGATTACTCCAATAACCATTTAACTCCATATTATACACACATAGAGAAATTTTCAGGATTACTCCAATTACCATTTAACTCCATATTATACACACATAGAGCAATTTTCAGGATTACTCCAATTACCATTTAACTCCATATTATACACACATAGAGAAATTTTAAGGATTGCTCCAATTACCATTTAACTCCATATTATACACACATAGAGAAATTTTCAGGATTGCTCCAATTACCATTTAACTCCATATTATACACACATAGAGAAATTTGCAGGATTACTCCAATTACCATTTAACTCCATATTATACACACATAGAGAAATTTTCAGGATTGCTCCAATTACCATTTAACTCCATATTATATACACATAGAGAAATTTTCAGGATTACTCCAATTACCATTTAACTCCATATTATACACACATAGAGAAATTTTCAGGATTACTCCAATTACTATTTAACTCCATATTATACACACATAGAGAAATTTTAAGGATTACTCCAATTACCATTTAACTCCATATTATACACACATAGAGAAATTTTCAGGATTGCTCCAATTACCATTTAACTCCATATTATACACACATAGAGAAATTTTCAGGATTACTCCAATTACCATTTAACTCCATATTATACACACATAGAGAAATTTTCAGGATTACTCCAATTACCATTTAACTCCATATTATACACACATAGAGAAATTTTCAGGATTACTCCAATTACCATTTAACTCCATATTATACACACATAGAGAAATTTTCAGGATTACTCAAATTACCATTTAACTCCATATTATACACACATAGAGAAATTTTAAGGATTACTCCAATTACCATTTAACTCCATATTATACACACATAGAGAAATTTTCAGGATTACTCAAATTACCATTTAACTCCATATTATACACACATAGAGAAATTTTCAGGATTACTCCAATTACCATTTAACTCCATATTATACACACATAGAGCTATTTTCAGGATTACTCCAATTACCATTTAACTCCATATTATACACACATAGAGAAATTTTCAGGATTACTCCAATTACCATTTAACTCCATATTATACACACATAGAGAAATTTTCAGGATTATTCCAATTACCATTTAACTCCATATTATACACACATAGAGAAATTTTCAGGATTACTCCAATTACCATTTAACTCAATATTATACACACATAGAGAAATTTTCAGGATTACTCCAATTACCATTTAACTCCATATTATACACACATAGAGAAATTTTCAGGATTGCTCCAATTACCATTTAACTCCATATTATACACACATAGAGAAATTTTCAGGATTGCTCCAATTACCATTTAACTCCATATTATACACACATAGAGAAATTTTCAGGATTACTCAAATTACCATTTAACTCCATATTATACACACATAGAGAAATTTTCAGGATTGCTCCAATTACCATTTAACTCCATATTATACACACATAGAGAAATTTTCAGGATTGCTCCAATTACCATTTAACTCCATATTATACACACATAGAGAAATTTTCAGGATTACTCCAATTACCATTTAACTCCATATTATACACACATAGAGAAATTTTCAGGATTGCTCCAATTACCATTTAACTCCATATTATACACACATAGAGAAATTTTCAGGATTACTCCAATTACCATTTAACTCAATATTATACACACATAGAGAAATTTTCAGGATTACTCCAATTACCATTTAACTCCATATTGTACACACATAGAGAAATTTTCAGGATTACTCCAATTACCATTTAACTCCATATTATACACACATAGAGAAATTTTCAATATTACTCCAATTACCATTTAACTCCATATTATACACACATAGAGAAATTTTCAGGATTACTCCAATTACTATTTTACTCCATATTATACACACATAGAGAAATTTTCAGGATTGCTCCAATTACCATTTAACTCCATATTATACACACATAGAGAAATTTTCAGGATTACTCCAATTACCATTTAACTCCATATTATTCACACATAGAGAAATTTTCAGGATTACTCCAATTACCATTTAACTCCATATTTTACACACATAGAGAAATTTTCAGGATTGCTCCAATTACCATTTAACTCCATATTATACACACATAGAGAAATTTTCAGGATTACTCCAATTACCATTTAACTCCATATTATACACACATAGAGAAATTTTCAGGATTACTCCAATTACCATTTAACTCCATATTATACACACATAGAGAAATTTTCAGGATTACTCAAATTACCATTTAACTCCATATTATACACACATAGAGAAATTTTCAGGATTACTCCAATTACCATTTAACTCCATATTATACACACATAGAGAAATTTTCAGGATTACTCCAATTACCATTTAACTCCATATTATACACACATAGAGAAATTTTCAGGATTACTCCAATTACCATTTAACTCCATATTATACACACATAGAGAAATTTTCAGGATTGCTCCAATTACCATTTAACTCCATATTATATACACATAGAGAAATTTTCAGGATTGCTCCAATTACCATTTAACTCCATATTATACACACATAGAGAAATTTTCAGGATTGCTCCAATTACCATTTAACTCCATATTATACACACATAGAGAAATTTTCAGGATTGCTCCAATTACCATTTAACTCCATATTATACACACATAGAGAAATTTTCAGGATTGCTCCAATTACCATTTAACTCCATATTATACACACATAGAGAAATTTTCAGGACTGCTCCAATTACCATTTAACTCCATATTATATACACATAGAGAAATTTTAAGGATTACTCCAATAACCATTTAACTCCATATTATACACACATAGAGAAATTTTCAGGATTACTCCAATTACCATTTAACTCCATATTATACACACATAGAGCAATTTTCAGGATTACTCCAATTACCATTTAACTCCATATTATACACACATAGAGAAATTTTAAGGATTGCTCCAATTACCATTTAACTCCATATTATACACACATAGAGAAATTTTCAGGATTGCTCCAATTACCATTTAACTCCATATTATACACACATAGAGAAATTTTCAGGACTGCTCCAATTACCATTTAACTCCATATTATATACACATAGAGAAATTTTAAGGATTACTCCAATAACCATTTAACTCCATATTATACACACATAGAGAAATTTTCAGGATTACTCCAATTACCATTTAACTCCATATTATACACACATAGAGCAATTTTCAGGATTACTCCAATTACCATTTAACTCCATATTATACACACATAGAGAAATTTTAAGGATTGCTCCAATTACCATTTAACTCCATATTATACACACATAGAGAAATTTTCAGGATTGCTCCAATTACCATTTAACTCCATATTATACACACATAGAGAAATTTGCAGGATTACTCCAATTACCATTTAACTCCATATTATACACACATAGAGAAATTTTCAGGATTGCTCCAATTACCATTTAACTCCATATTATATACACATAGAGAAATTTTCAGGATTACTCCAATTACCATTTAACTCCATATTATACACACATAGAGAAATTTTCAGGATTACTCCAATTACTATTTAACTCCATATTATACACACATAGAGAAATTTTAAGGATTACTCCAATTACCATTTAACTCCATATTATACACACATAGAGAAATTTTCAGGATTGCTCCAATTACCATTTAACTCCATATTATACACACATAGAGAAATTTTCAGGATTACTCCAATTACCATTTAACTCCATATTATACACACATAGAGAAATTTTCAGGATTACTCCAATTACCATTTAACTCCATATTATACACACATAGAGAAATTTTCAGGATTACTCCAATTACCATTTAACTCCATATTATACACACATAGAGAAATTTTCAGGATTACTCAAATTACCATTTAACTCCATATTATACACACATAGAGAAATTTTAAGGATTACTCCAATTACCATTTAACTCCATATTATACACACATAGAGAAATTTTCAGGATTACTCAAATTACCATTTAACTCCATATTATACACACATAGAGAAATTTTCAGGATTACTCCAATTACCATTTAACTCCATATTATACACACATAGAGCTATTTTCAGGATTACTCCAATTACCATTTAACTCCATATTATACACACATAGAGAAATTTTCAGGATTACTCCAATTACCATTTAACTCCATATTATACACACATAGAGAAATTTTCAGGATTATTCCAATTACCATTTAACTCCATATTATACACACATAGAGAAATTTTCAGGATTACTCCAATTACCATTTAACTCAATATTATACACACATAGAGAAATTTTCAGGATTACTCCAATTACCATTTAACTCCATATTATACACACATAGAGAAATTTTCAGGATTACTCCAATTACCATTTAACTCCATATTGTACACACATAGAGAAATTTTCAGGATTACTCCAATTACCATTTAACTCCATATTATACACACATAGAGAAATTTTCAATATTACTCCAATTACCATTTAACTCCATATTATACACACATAGAGAAATTTTCAGGATTACTCCAATTACTATTTTACTCCATATTATACACACATAGAGAAATTTTCAGGATTGCTCCAATTACCATTTAACTCCATATTATACACACATAGAGAAATTTTCAGGATTACTCCAATTACCATTTAACTCCATATTATTCACACATAGAGAAATTTTCAGGATTACTCCAATTACCATTTAACTCCATATTTTACACACATAGAGAAATTTTCAGGATTGCTCCAATTACCATTTAACTCCATATTATACACACATAGAGAAATTTTCAGGATTACTCCAATTACCATTTAACTCCATATTATACACACATAGAGAAATTTTCAGGATTACTCCAATTACCATTTAACTCCATATTATACACACATAGAGAAATTTTCAGGATTACTCCAATTACCATTTAACTCCATATTATACACACATAGAGAAATTTTCAGGATTACTCCAATTACCATTTAACTCCATATTATACACACATAGAGAAATTTTCAGGATTACTCCAATTACCATTTAACTCCATATTATACACACATAGAGAAATTTTCAGGATTACTCCAATTACCATTTAACTCCATATTATACACACATAGAGAAATTTTCAGGATTACTTCAATTACCAGTTAACTCCATATTATACACACATAGAGAAATTTTCAGGATTACTCCAATTACCATTTAACTCCATATTATACACACATAGAGAAATTTTCAGGATTACTCCAATTACCATTTAACTCCATATTATACACACATAGAGACATTTTCAGGATTACTCCAATTACCATTTAACTCCATATTATACACACATAGAGAAATTTTCAGGATTACTCCAATTACCATTTAACTCACTATTATACACACATAGAGAAATTTTCAGGATTACTCCAATTACCATTTAACTCCATATTATACACACATAGAGAAATTTTCAGGATTGCTCCAATTACCATTTAACTCCATATTATACACACATAGAGAAATTTGCAGGATTACTCCAATTACCATTTAACTCCATATTATACACACATAGAGAAATTTTCAGGATTGCTCCAATTACCATTTAACTCCATATTATATACACATAGAGAAATTTTCAGGATTACTCCAATTACCATTTAACTCCATATTATACACACATAGAGAAATTTTCAGGATTACTCCAATTACTATTTAACTCCATATTATACACACATAGAGAAATTTTAAGGATTACTCCAATTACCATTTAACTCCATATTATACACACATAGAGAAATTTTCAGGATTGCTCCAATTACCATTTAACTCCATATTATACACACATAGAGAAATTTTCAGGCTTACTCCAATTACCATTTAACTCCATATTATACACACATAGAGAAATTTTCAGGATTACTCCAATTACCATTTAACTCCATATTATACACACATAGAGAAATTTTCAGGATTACTCCAATTACCATTTAACTCCATATTATACACACATAGAGAAATTTTCAGGATTACTCAAATTACCATTTAACTCCATATTATACACACATAGAGAAATTTTAAGGATTACTCCAATTACCATTTAACTCCATATTATACACACATAGAGAAATTTTCAGGATTACTCAAATTACCATTTAACTCCATATTATACACACATAGAGAAATTTTCAGGATTACTCCAATTACCATTTAACTCCATATTATACACACATAGAGCTATTTTCAGGATTACTCCAATTACCATTTAACTCCATATTATACACACATAGAGAAATTTTCAGGATTACTCCAATTACCATTTAACTCCATATTATACACACATAGAGAAATTTTCAGGATTATTCCAATTACCATTTAACTCCATATTATACACACATAGAGAAATTTTCAGGATTACTCCAATTACCATTTAACTCAATATTATACACACATAGAGAAATTTTCAGGATTACTCCAATTACCATTTAACTCCATATTATACACACATAGAGAAATTTTCAGGATTGCTCCAATTACCATTTAACTCCATATTATACACACATAGAGAAATTTTCAGGATTGCTCCAATTACCATTTAACTCCATATTATACACACATAGAGAAATTTTCAGGATTACTCAAATTACCATTTAACTCCATATTATACACACATAGAGAAATTTTCAGGATTGCTCCAATTACCATTTAACTCCATATTATACACACATAGAGAAATTTTCAGGATTGCTCCAATTACCATTTAACTCCATATTATACACACATAGAGAAATTTTCAGGATTACTCCAATTACCATTTAACTCCATATTATACACACATAGAGAAATTTTCAGGATTGCTCCAATTACCATTTAACTCCATATTATACACACATAGAGAAATTTTCAGGATTACTCCAATTACCATTTAACTCAATATTATACACACATAGAGAAATTTTCAGGATTACTCCAATTACCATTTAACTCCATATTGTACACACATAGAGAAATTTTCAGGATTACTCCAATTACCATTTAACTCCATATTATACACACATAGAGAAATTTTCAATATTACTCCAATTACCATTTAACTCCATATTATACACACATAGAGAAATTTTCAGGATTACTCCAATTACTATTTTACTCCATATTATACACACATAGAGAAATTTTCAGGATTGCTCCAATTACCATTTAACTCCATATTATACACACATAGAGAAATTTTCAGGATTACTCCAATTACCATTTAACTCCATATTATTCACACATAGAGAAATTTTCAGGATTACTCCAATTACCATTTAACTCCATATTTTACACACATAGAGAAATTTTCAGGATTGCTCCAATTACCATTTAACTCCATATTATACACACATAGAGAAATTTTCAGGATTACTCCAATTACCATTTAACTCCATATTATACACACATAGAGAAATTTTCAGGATTACTCCAATTACCATTTAACTCCATATTATACACACATAGAGAAATTTTCAGGATTACTCAAATTACCATTTAACTCCATATTATACACACATAGAGAAATTTTCAGGATTACTCCAATTACCATTTAACTCCATATTATACACACATAGAGAAATTTTCAGGATTACTCCAATTACCATTTAACTCCATATTATACACACATAGAGAAATTTTCAGGATTACTCCAATTACCATTTAACTCCATATTATACACACATAGAGAAATTTTCAGGATTACTTCAATTACCAGTTAACTCCATATTATACACACATAGAGAAATTTTCAGGATTACTCCAATTACCATTTAACTCCATATTATACACACATAGAGAAATTTTCAGGATTACTCCAATTACCATTTAACTCCATATTATACACACATAGAGACATTTTCAGGATTACTCCAATTACCATTTAACTCCATATTATACACACATAGAGAAATTTTCAGGATTACTCCAATTACCATTTAACTCACTATTATACACACATAGAGAAATTTTCAGGATTACTCCAATTACCATTTAACTCCATATTATACACACATAGAGAAATTTTCAGGATTACTCCAATAACCATTTAACTCCATATTATACACACATAGAGAAATTTTCAGGATTACTCCAATTACCATTTAACTCCATATTATACACACATAGAGAAATTTTCAGGATTACTCCAATTACCATTTAACTCCATATTGTACACACATAGAGAAATTTTCAGGATTACTCCAATTACCATTTAACTCCATATTATACACACATAGAGAAATTTTCAATATTACTCCAATTACCATTTAACTCCATATTATACACACATAGAGCTATTTTCAGGATTACTCCAATTACCATTTTACTCCATATTATACACACATAGAGAAATTTTCAGGATTACTCCAATTACCATTTAACTCCATATTATTCACACATAGAGAAATTTTCAGGATTACTCCAATTACCATTTAACTCCATATTTTACACACATAGAGAAATTTTCAGGATTGCTCCAATTACCATTTAACTCCATATTATACACACATAGAGAAATTTTCAGGATTACTCCAATTACCATTTAACTCCATATTATACACACATAGAGAAATTTTCAGGATTACTCCAATTACCATTTAACTCCATATTATACACACATAGAGAAATTTTCAGGATTACTCAAATTACCATTTAACTCCATATTATACACACATAGAGAAATTTTCAGGATTACTCCAATTACCATTTAACTCCATATTATACACACATAGAGAAATTTTCAGGATTACTCCAATTACCATTTAACTCCATATTATACACACATAGAGAAATTTTCAGGATTACTCCAATTACCATTTAACTCCATATTATACACACATAGAGAAATTTTCAGGATTACTTAAATTACCATTTAACTCCATATTATACACACATAGAGAAATTTTCAGGACTACTCCAATTACCATTTAACTCCATATTATACACACATAGAGAAATTTTCAGGATTACTCCAATTACCATTTAACTCCATATTATACACACATAGAGACATTTTCAGGATTACTCCAATTACCATTTAACTCCATATTATACACACATAGAGAAATTTTCAGGATTACTCCAATTACCATTTAACTCACTATTATACACACATAGAGAAATTTTCAGGATTACTCCAATTACCATTTAACTCCATATTATACACACATAGAGAAATTTTCAGGATTACTCCAATAACCATTTAACTCCATATTATACACACATAGAGAAATTTTCAGGATTACTCCAATTACCATTTAACTCCATATTATACACACATAGAGAAATTTTCAGGATTGCTCCAATTACCATTTAACTCCATATTATACACACATAGAGAAATTTTCAGGATTACTCCAATTACCATTTAACTCAATATTATACACACATAGAGAAATTTTCAGGATTACTCCAATTACCATTTAACTCCATATTGTACACACATAGAGAAATTTTCAGGATTACTCCAATTACCATTTAACTCCATATTATACACACATAGAGAAATTTTCAATATTACTCCAATTACCATTTAACTCCATATTATACACACATAGAGAACTTTTCAGGATTACTCCAATTACCATTTTACTCCATATTATACACACATAGAGAAATTTTCAGGATTGCTCCAATTACCATTTAACTCCATATTATACACACATAGAGAAATTTTCAGGATTACTCCAATTACCATTTAACTCCATATTATACACACATAGAGAAATTTTCAGGATTACTCAAATTACCATTTAACTCCATATTATACACACATAGAGAAATTTTCAGGATTACTCCAATTACCATTTAACTCCATATTATACACACCTAGAGAAATTTTCAGGATTACTCCAATTACCATTTAACTCCATATTATACACACATAGAGAAATTTTCAGGATTACTCCAATTACCATTTAACTCCATATTATACACACATAGAGACATTTTCAGGATTACTCCAATTACCATTTAACTCCATATTATACACACATAGAGAAATTTTCAGGATTACTCCAATTACCATTTAACTCACTATTATACACACATAGAGAAATTTTCAGGATTACTCCAATTACCATTTAACTCCATATTATACACACATAGAGAAATTTTCAGGATTACTCCAATTACCATTTAACTCCATATTATACACACATAGAGAAATTTTCAGGATTACTCCAATTACCATTTAACTCCATATTATACACACATAGAGAAATTTTCAGGATTACTCCAATTACCATTTAACTCCATATTATACACACATAGAGAAATTTTCAGGATTACTCCAATTACCATTTAACTCCATATTATACACACATAGAGAAATTTTCAGGATTACTCCAATTACCATTTAACTCCATATTATACACACATAGAGAAATTTTCAGGATTACTCCAATTACCATTTAACTCCATATTATACACACATAGAGAAATTTTCAGGATTACTCCAATTACCATTTAACTCCATATTATACACACATAGAGAAATTTTCAGGATTACTCCAATTACCATTTAACTCCATATTATACACACATAGAGAAATTTTCAGGATTATTCCAATTACCATTTAACTCCATATTATACACACATAGAGAAATTTTCAGGATTACTCCAATTACCATTTAACTCAATATTATACACACATAGAGAAATTTTCAGGATTACTCCAATTACCATTTAACTCCATATTATACACACATAGAGAAATTTTCAGGATTGCTCCAATTACCATTTAACTCCATATTATACACACATAGAGAAATTTTCAGGATTGCTCCAATTACCATTTAACTCCATATTATACACACATAGAGAAATTTTCAGGATTACTCAAATTACCATTTAACTCCATATTATACACACATAGAGAAATTTTCAGGATTGCTCCAATTACCATTTAACTCCATATTATACACACATAGAGAAATTTTCAGGATTGCTCCAATTACCATTTAACTCCATATTATACACACATAGAGCAATTTTCAGGATTACTCCAATTACCATTTAACTCCATATTATACACACATAGAGAAATTTTCAGGATTGCTCCAATTACCATTTAACTCCATATTATACACACATAGAGAAATTTTCAGGATTACTCCAATTACCATTTAACTCCATATTATACACACATAGAGAAATTTTCAGGATTACTCCAATTACCATTTAACTCCATATTGTACACACATAGAGAAATTTTCAGGATTACTCCAATTACCATTTAACTCCATATTATACACACATAGAGACATTTTCAGCATTACTCCAATTACCATTTAACTTCATATTATACACACATAGAGAAATTTTCAGGATTACTCCAATTACCATTTTACTCAATATTATACACACATAGAGAAATTTTCAGGATTACTCAAATTACCATTTAACTCCATATTATACACACATAGAGAAATTTTCAGGATTACTCCAATTACCATTTAACTCCATATTATACACACATAGAGAAATTTTCAGGATTGCTCCAATTACCATTTAACTCCATATTATACACACATAGAGAAATTTTCAGGATTACTCCAATTACCATTCAACTCCATATTATACACACATAGAGAAATTTTCAGGATTACTCCAATTACCATTTAACTCCATATTATACACACATAGAGAAATTGTCAGGATTACTCCAATTACCATTTAACTCCATATTATACACACATAGAGAAATTTTCAGGATTACTCCAATTACCATTTAACTCCATATTATACACACATAGAGAAATTTTCAGGATTACTCCAATTACAATTTAACTCCATATTATACACACATAGAGCTATTTTCAGGATTACTCCAATTACCATTTAACTCCATATTATACACACATAGAGAAATTTTCAGGATTACTCAAATTACCATTTAACTCCATATTATACACACATAGAGAAATTTTCAGGATGACTCCAATTACCATTTAACTCCATATTATACACACATAGAGAAATTTTCAGGATTACTCCAATTACCATTTAACTCCATATTATACACACATAGAGAAATTTTCAGGATTACTCCAATTACCATTTAACTCCATATTATACACACATGGAGAAATTTTCAGGATTGCTCCAATTACCATTTAACTCCATATTATACACACATAGAGAAATTTTCAGGATTACTCCAATTACCATTTAACTCAATATTATGCACACATAGAGAAATTTTCAGGATTACTCCAATTACCATTTAACTCCATATTATACACACATAGAGAAATTTTCAGGATTGCTCCAATTACCATTTAACTCCATATTATACACACATAGAGAAATTTTCAGGATTACTCCAATTACCATTTAACTCCATATTATACACACATAGAGAAATTTTCAGGATTACTCAAATTACCATTTAACTCCATATTATACACACATAGAGAAATTTTCAGGATTGCTCCAATTACCATTTAACTCCATATTATACACACATAGAGAAATTTTCAGGATTGCTCCAATTACCATTTAACTCCATATTATACACACATAGAGAAATTTTCAGGATTACTCCAATTACCATTTAACTCCATATTATACACACATAGAGAAATTTTCAGGATTGCTCCAATTACCATTTAACTCCATATTATACACACATAGAGAAATTTTCAGGATTACTCCAATTACCATTTAACTCAATATTATACACACATAGAGAAATTTTCAGGATTACTCCAATTACCATTTAACTCCATATTGTACACACATAGAGAAATTTTCAGGATTACTCCAATTACCATTTAACTCCATATTATACACACATAGAGACATTTTCAGGATTACTCCAATTACCATTTAACTCCATATTATACACACATAGAGAAATTTTCAGGATTACTCCAATTACCATTTTACTCCATATTATACACACATAGAGAAATTTTCAGGATTACTCAAATTACCATTTAACTCCATATTATACACACATAGAGAAATTTTCAGGATTACTCCAATTACCATTTAACTCCATATTATACACACATAGAGAAATTTTCAGGATTGCTCCAATTACCATTTAACTCCATATTATACACACATAGAGAAATTTTCAGGATTACTCCAATTACCATTTAACTCCATATTATACACACATAGAGAAATTTTCAGGATTACTCCAATTACCATTTAACTCAATATTATACACACATAGAGAAATTTTCAGGATTACTCCAATTACCATTTAACTCCATATTATACACACATAGAGAAATTTTCAGGATTGCTCCAATTACCATTTAACTCCATATTATACACACATAGAGAAATTTTCAGGATTACTCCAATTACCATTTAACTCCATATTATACACACATAGAGAAATTTTCAGGATTACTCCAATTACCATTTAACTCCATATTATACACACATAGAGAAATTTTCAGGATTACTCCAATTACCATTTAACTCCATATTATACACACATAGAGAAATTTTCAGGATTACTCAAATTACCATTAAACTCCATATTATACACACATAGAGAAATTTTCAGGATTACTCCAATTACCATTTAACTCCATATTATACACACATAGAGAAATTTTCAGGATTACTCCAATTACCATTTAACTCCATATTATACACACATAGAGAAATTTTCAGGATTACTCCAATTACCATTTAACTCCATATTATACACACATAGAGCTATTTTCAGGATTACTCCAATTACCATTTAACTCCATATTATACACACATAGAGAAATTTTCAGGATTACTCAAATTACCATTTAACTCCATATTATACACACATAGAGAAATTTTCAGGATGACTCCAATTACCATTTAACTCCATATTATACACACATAGAGAAATTTTCAGGATTACTCCAATTACCATTTAACTCCATATTATACACACATAGAGAAATTTTCAGGATTACTCCAATTACCATTTAACTCCATATTATACACACATAGAGCTATTTTCAGGATTACTCCAATTACCATTTAACTCCATATTATACACACATAGAGAAATTTTCAGGATTACTCCAATTACCATTTAACTCCATATTATACACACATAGAGAAATTTTCAGGATTATTCCAATTACCATTTAACTCCATATTATACACACATAGAGAAATTTTCAGGATTATTCCAATTACCATTTAACTCCATATTATACACACATAGAGAAATTTTCAGGATTACTCCAATTACCATTTAACTCCATATTATACACACATAGAGAAATTTTCAGGATTACTCCAATTACCATTTAACTCCATATTATACACACATAGAGAAATTTTCAGGATTACTCCAATTACCATTTAACTCCATATTATACACACATAGAGAAATTTTCAGGATTACTCCAATTACCATTTAACTCCATATTATACACACATAGAGACATTTTCAGGATTGCTCCAATTACCATTTAACTCCATATTATACACACATAGAGAAATTTTCAGGATTACTCCAATTACCATTTTACTCCATATTATACACACATAGAGAAATTTTCAGGATTACTCCAATTACCATTTAACTCCATATTATACACACATAGAGAAATTTTCAGGATTACTCCAATTACCATTTAACTCCATATTATACACACATAGAGAAATTTTCAGGATTACTCAAATTACCATTTAACTCCATATTATACACACATAGAGAAATTTTCAGGATTACTCCGATTACCATTTAACTCCATATTATACACACATAGAGAAATTTTCAGGATTACTCCAATTACCATTTAACTCCATATTATACACACATAGAGAAATTTTCAGGATTACTCCAATTACCATTTAACTCCATATTATACACACATAGAGAAATTTTCAGGATTACTTAAATTACCATTTAACTCCATATTATACACACATAGAGAAATTTTCAGGATTACTCCAATTACCATTTAACTCCATATTATACACACATAGAGAAATTTTCAGGATTACTCCAATTACCATTTAACTCCATATTATACACACATAGAGACATTTTCAGGATTACTCCAATTACCATTTAACTCCATATTATACACACATAGAGAAATTTTCAGGATTACTCCAATTACCATTTAACTCCATATTATACACACATAGAGAAATTTTCAGGATTACTCCAATTACCATTTAACTCCATATTATACACACATAGAGAAATTTTCAGGATTACTCCAATTACCATTTAACTCAATATTATACACACATAGAGAAATTTTCAGGATTGCTCCAATTACCATTTAACTCCATATTATACACACATAGAGAAATTTTCAGGATTACTCCAATTACCATTTAACTCCATATTATACACACATAGAGAAATTTTCAGGATTACTCCAATTACCATTTAACTCCATATTATACACACATAGAGAAATTTTCAGGATTACTCCAATTACCATTTAACTCCATATTATACACACATGGAGAAATTTTCAGGATTGCTCCAATTACCATTTAACTCCATATTATACACACATAGAGAAATTTTAAGGATTACTCCAATTACCATTTTACTCCATATTATACACACATAGAGAAATTTTCAGGATTACTCCAATTACCATTTAACTCCATATTATACACATATAGAGAAATTTTCAGGATTACTCCAATTACCATTTAACTCCTTATTATACACACATAGAGAAATTTTCAGGATTACTCCAATTACCATTTAACTCCATATTATACACACATAGAGACATTTTCAGGATTACTCCAATTACCATTTAACTCCATATTATACACACATAGAGAAATTTTCAGGATTACTCAAATTACCATTTAACTCCATATTATACACACATAGAGAAATTTTCAGGATTACTCCAATTACCATTTAACTCCATATTATACACACATAGAGAAATTTTCAGGATTACTCCAATTACCATTTAACTCCATATTATACACACATAGAGAAATTTTCAGGATTGCTCCAATTACCATTTAACTCCATATTATACACACATAGAGAAATTTTCAGGATTACTCCAATTACCATTTAACTCCATATTATACACACATAGAGAAATTTTCAGGATTACTCCAATTACCATTTAACTCCATATTATACACACATAGAGAAATTTTCAGGATTACTCCAATTACCATTTAACTCCATATTATACACACATGGAGAAATTTTCAGGATTGCTCCAATTACCATTTAACTCCATATTATACACACATAGAGCTATTTTCAGGATTACTCCAATTACCATTTAACTCCATATTATACACACATAGAGAAATTTTCAGGATTACTCCAATTACCATTTAACTCCATATTATACACACATAGAGAAATTTTCAGGATTATTCCAATTACCATTTAACTCCATATTATACACACATAGAGAAATTTTCAGGATTACTCCAATTACCATTTAACTCAATATTATACACACATAGAGAAATTTTCAGGATTACTCCAATTACCATTTAACTCCATATTATACACACATAGAGAAATTTTCAGGATTGCTCCAATTACCATTTAACACCATATTATACACACATAGAGAAATTTTCAGGATTGCTCCAATTACCATTTAACTCCATATTATACACACATAGAGAAATTTTCAGGATTACTCAAATTACCATTTAACTCCATATTATACACACATAGAGAAATTTTCAGGATTGCTCCAATTACCATTTAACTCCATATTATACACACATAGAGAAATTTTCAGGATTGCTCCAATTACCATTTAACTCCATATTATACACACATAGAGAAATTTTCAGGATTACTCCAATTACCATTTAACTCCATATTATACACACATAGAGAAATTTTCAGGATTGCTCCAATTACCATTTAACTCCATATTATACACACATAGAGAAATTTTCAGGATTACTCCAATTACCATTTAACTCAATATTATACACACATAGAGAAATTTTCAGGATTACTCCAATTACCATTTAACTCCATATTGTACACACATAGAGAAATTTTCAGGATTACTCCAATTACCATTTAACTCCATATTATACACACATAGAGACATTTTCAGGATTACTCCAATTACCATTTAACTCCATATTATACACACATAGAGAAATTTTCAGGATTACTCCAATTACCATTTTACTCAATATTATACACACATAGAGAAATTTTCAGGATTACTCAAATTACCATTTAACTCCATATTATACACACATAGAGAAATTTTCAGGATTACTCCAATTACCATTTAACTCCATATTATACACACATAGAGAAATTTTCAGGATTGCTCCAATTACCATTTAACTCCATATTATACACACATAGAGAAATTTTCAGGATTACTCCAATTACCATTTAACTCCATATTATACACACATAGAGAAATTTTCAGGATTACTCCAATTACCATTTAACTCCATATTATACACACATAGAGAAATTTTCAGGATTACTCCAATTACCATTTAACTCCATATTATACACACATAGAGAAATTTTCAGGATTGCTCCAATTACCATTTAACTCCATATTATACACACATAGAGAAATTTTCAGGATTACTCCAATTACCATTTTACTCCATATTATACACACATAGAGAAATTTTCAGGATTACTCCAATTACCATTTAACTCCATATTATACACACATAGAGAAATTTTCAGGATTACTCCAATTACCATTTAACTCCATATTATACACACATAGAGAAATTTTCAGGATTACTCAAATTACCATTAAACTCCATATTATACACACATAGAGAAATTTTCAGGATTACTCCAATTACCATTTAACTCCATATTATACACACATAGAGAAATTTTCAGGATTACTCCAATTACCATTTAACTCCATATTATACACACATAGAGAAATTTTCAGGATTACTCCAATTACCATTTAACTCCATATTATACACACATAGAGCTATTTTCAGGATTACTCCAATTACCATTTAACTCCATATTATACACACATAGAGAAATTTTCAGGATTACTCAAATTACCATTTAACTCCATATTATACACACATAGAGAAATTTTCAGGATGACTCCAATTACCATTTAACTCCATATTATACACACATAGAGAAATTTTCAGGATTACTCCAATTACTATTTAACTCCATATTATACACACATAGAGAAATTTTCAGGATTACTCCAATTACCATTTAACTCCATATTATACACACATAGTGCTATTTTCAGGATTACTCCAATTACCATTTAACTCCATATTATACACACATAGAGAAATTTTCAGGATTACTCCAATTACCATTAAACTCCATATTATACACACATATAGAAATTTTCAGGATTATTCCAATTACCATTTAACTCCATATTATACACACATAGAGAAATTTTCAGGATTATTCCAATTACCATTTAACTCCATATTATACACACATAGAGAAATTTCCAGGATTACTCCAATTACCATTTAACTCCATATTATACACACATAGAGAAATTTTCAGGATTACTCCAATTACCATTTAACTCCATATTTTACACACATAGAGAAATTTTCAGGATTGCTCCAATTACCATTTAACTCCATATTATACACACATAGAGAAATTTTCAGGATTACTCCAATGACCATTTAACTCCATATTATACACACATAGAGAAATTTTAAGGATTACTCCAATTACCATTTAACTCCATATTATACACACATAGAGAAATTTTCAGGATTGCTCCAATTACCATTTAACTCCATATTATACACACATAGAGAAATTTTCAGGATTGCTCCAATTACCATTTAACTCCATATTATACACACATAGAGAAATTTTCAGGATTACTCAAATTACCATTTAACTCCATATTATACACACATAGAGAAATTTTCAGGATTGCTCCAATTACCATTTAACTCCATATTATACACACATAGAGAAATTTTCAGGATTGCTCCAATTACCATTTAACTCCATATTATACACACATAGAGAAATTTTCAGGATTACTCCAATTACCATTTAACTCCATATTATACACACATAGAGAAATTTTCAGGATTGCTCCAATTACCAATTAACTCCATATTATACACACATAGAGAAATTTTCAGGATTACTCCAATTACCATTTAACTCAATATTATACACACATAGAGAAATTTTCAGGATTACTCCAATTACCATTTAACTCCATATTGTACACACATAGAGAAATTTTCAGGATTACTCCAATTACCATTTAACTCCATATTATACACACATAGAGAAATTTTCACTATTACTCCAATTACCATTTAACTCCATATTATACACACATAGAGAAATTTTCAGGATTACTCCAATTACCATTTTACTCCATATTATATACACATAGAGAAATTTTCAGGATTACTCCAATTACCATTTAACTCCATATTATACACACATAGAGAAATTTTCAGGATTACTCCAATTACCATTAACTCCATATTATACACACATAGAGAAATTTTCAGGATTACTCCAATTACCATTTAACTCCATATTATACACACATAGAGAAATTTTCAGGATTACTCCAATTACCATTTAACTCCATATTATACACACATAGAGAAATTTTCAGGATTACTCCAATTACCATTTAACTCCATATTATACACACATAGAGAAATTTTCAGGATTACTCCAATTACCATTTAACTCCATATTATACACACATAGAGAAATATTCAGGATTACTCCAATTGCCATTTAACTCCATATTATACACACATAGAGAAATATTCAGGATTACTCCAATTACCATTTAACTCCATATTATACACAC
This sequence comes from Euprymna scolopes, assembly GCF_053919585.1. Classification (NCBI taxonomy): domain Eukaryota; kingdom Metazoa; phylum Mollusca; class Cephalopoda; order Sepiida; family Sepiolidae; genus Euprymna; species Euprymna scolopes. The sequence goes on along the minus strand of NC_136514.1, from coordinate 31,004,884 downwards.
ATAGAGAAATTTTCAGGATTACTCCAATTACCATTTAACTCCATATTATACACACATAGAGAAATTTTCAGGATTACTCCAATTACCATTTATACTCCATATTATACACACATAGAGAAATTTTCAGGATTACTCCAATTACCATTTAACTCCATATTATACACACATAGAGAAATTTTCAAGATTTCTCCAATTACCATTTAACTCCATATTATACACACATAGAGAAATTTTCAGGATTGCTCCAATTACGATTTAACTCCATATTATACACACATAGAGAAATTTTCAGGATTGCTCCAATTACCATTTAACTCCATATTATACACACATAGAGAAATTTTCAGGATTGCTCCTATTACCATTTAACTCCATATTATACACACATAGAGAAATTTTCAGGATTACTCCAAATACCATTTAACTCCATATTATACACACATAGAGAAATTTTCAGGATTACTCCAATTACCATTTAACTCCATATTATACACACATAGAGAAATTTTCAGGATTACTCCAATTACCATTTAACTCCATATTATACACACATAGAGATTTTTCAGGATTACTCCAATTACCATTTAACTCCATATTATACACACATAGAGAAATATTCAGGATTACTCCAATTACCATTTAACTCCATATTATACACACATAGAGAAATTTTCAGGATTACTCCAATTACCATTTAACTCCATATTATACACACATAGAGAAATTTTCAGGATTACTCCAATTACCATTTAACTCCATATTATACACACATAGAGAAATTTTCAGGATTACTCCAATTACCATTTAACTCCATATTATACACACATAGAGAAATTTTCAGGATTGCTCCAATTACCATTTAACTCCATATTATACACACATAGAGAAATTTTAAGGATGTCTCCAATTACCATTTAACTCCATATTATACACACATAGAGAAATTTTCAGGATTGCTCCAATTACCATTTAACTCCATATTATACACACATAGAGAAATTTTCAGGATTGCTCCTATTACCATTTAACTCCATATTATACACACATAGAGAAATTTTCAGGATTACTCCAATTACCATTTAACTCCATATTATACACACATAGAGAAATTTTCAGGATTACTCCAATTACCATTTAACTCCATATTATACACACATAGAGAAATTTTCAGGATTACTCCAATTACCATTTAACTCCATATTATACACACATAGAGAAAGTTTCAGGATTGCTCCAATTACCATTTAACTCCATATTATACACACATAGAGAAATTTTCAGGATTACTCCAATTACCATTTAACTCCATATTATACACACATAGAGAAATTTTCAGGATTACTCCAATTACCATTTAACTCCATATTATACACACATAGAGAAATTTTCAGGATTACTCCAATTACCATTTAACTCCATATTATACACACATAGAGAAATTTTCAGGATTACTCCAATTACCATTTAACTCCATATTATACACACATAGAGAAATTTTCAGGATTACTCCAATTACCATTTAACTCCATATTATACACACATAGAGAAATTTGCAGGATTACTCCAATTACCATTTAACTCCATATTATACACACATAGAGAAATTTTCAGGATTACTCCAATTACCATTTAACTCCATATTATACACACATAGAGAAATTTTCAGGATTACTCCAATTACCATTTAACTCCATATTATACACACATAGAGATTTTTCAGGATTACTCCAATTACCATTTAACTCCATATTATACACACATAGAGAAATATTCAGGATTACTCCAATTACCATTTAACTCCATATTATACACACATAGAGAAATTTTCAGGATTACTCCAATTACCATTTAACTCCATATTATACACACATAGAGAAATTTTCAGGATTGCTCCAATTACCATTTAACTCCATATTATACACACATAGAGAAATTTGCAGGATTACTCCAATTACCATTTAACTCCATATTATACACACATAGAGAAATTTTCAGGATTGCTCCAATTACCATTTAACTCCATATTATACACACATAGAGAAATTTTCAGGATTGCTCCAATTACCATTTAACTCCATATTATACACACATAGAGAAATTTTCAGGATTGCTCCAATTACCATTTAACTCCATATTATACACACATAGAGAAATTTTTAGGATTGCTCCAATTACCATTTAACTCCATATTATACACACATAGAGAAATTTTCAGGATTGCTCCAATTACCATTTAACTCCATATTATACACACATAGAGAAATTTTCAGGATTGCTCCAATTACCATTTAACTCCATATTATACACACATAGAGAAATTTTCAGGATTACTCCAATTACCATTTAACTCCATATTATACACACATAGAGAAATTCTCAGGATTACTCCAATTACCATTTAACTCCATATTATACACACATAGAGAAATTTTCAGGATTACTCCAATTACCATTTAACTCCATATTATACACACATAGAGAAATTTTCTTTCGCAAATCCTCGACAAAAGATTCGAATATTTTGTTCGAATAAAAATGAAACCGACCTCCCCCTTCCGACAAAATTATATTTTTAATTCAACAAAAATTACCTCGAATCAGTTTAGTAAACCGTTCATTTTTCAAAAAAAAAAATATAAATGAATAAATAAATAAAAGTAGAAAGCACTCGAGTGTTATTGTTGCTAATTTAGACGAATATTCTAAGCGAACATATTATTATATTAGCAAGAAGAAAAATGAGTTTTAATTTGAACTATGAGGAGAAAGGTGTGAGAGATAGAGAGAATGTATTTGGGTGTGAATAAATTGGTTCCAGGCAGCAATATTGCGCGTTCTTCATTTTTTTTTTTAGACAGCATTCAGTTTCGCGCGCTTCGCTGAACAGACAAAACGTAATATCAGATAATGTGTATTTTTTATTTATTATCAAAAATAGTAAAATATTATGTATTAGACGTATCCGCTTTAATTGTGCTGTGTTATTTCCCTCTCTATCTTTTACTCTCTTTCTCTTCCTTGCTCTCTTTTTTGAACTCTCTCTCTCTCTCTCTCTCTCTCTCTATATATATATATATATATATATATATAAGTATATATACTAATATATATATGTATATATGCATATATATACATGTATATATACATATATATACATCTACATATATATACATATATATACATACATATACATATGTATATAAACACATATATATATGCATACATATCCATATACATATATATGTATACATATACATATATATGTATGCATATACATATACATATGTATATATACATATATATATATATATATATATATATATATATACATATATTAGTCCTCGCGCGAAAGAGCAGGGCACAAAATGTTTTAAATAATACTACTAATAATAGAATAACAATAACAAAGACTTTCGCTGGCGAGGACTACTATTGACCGTAACCAGTTATACAGTCCTTTTGAAATTTTCATCTCTATTTTTCTCGTTATGTACTTAATATTTGTTAATGAAACCTATATGAAATATGTTCCTTATTAAATTTTCTATTCTGAAAGAAGTTAAAAAAATTAATCTAAAATAGTTATTTTAAAGTTTTTGTTGAAAAAAATCAGATTTTCTCATTATGCAGACCTGTATTACAAAGAGGGACTTGCAAAGATAAGTTGTGGTGTGAGGAGAAATACAAACTGAAACAGAGAGAATATTCAGACCTGTAATAATACAAAGAGGAGGGTTGCAAAAAATGAGTTGTGGTGTGAGGAGAAATACAAACTTAAACATAGAGAATATTCAGACCTGTAATAATACAAAGAGGGGATTGTAAAAACGAGTTGTGGCGTGAGGAAAAGTACAAACCGAAACAGAGAGAGGAGAGTTTTAAAATATAATCTTAAAAAGATAAGATACAAGTTAGAAAATCATTAAATCTAAGGCATGAAAAGTCTTAAACAAAATGTTTTTACTATAGGCTTTAAAAATGAAGGTACAAGATTTAATTTGAAATTTATTTATGTTCAAAGTGCACTTTTATAAATTTTATAAAGTAAGGTATAAAAATTTAATTTAAATTGAATCAAAAAATTACCTTGGATTTATTTTATGTAGTGTACATTTTGTTGCAATTTAAAAACATTATCTTTCATCTAGCAATTAATGATATAGATATAAAATTCTCAATGATTTTTTATATATATGTGTATATATATACACACACACACACATATATATATGTATATATACATATATATATATGTATATATTAACTTGTGTATATATTCATAGATATCTTTGATTTTTATATAATTATAAATAAACTACAATAAATGATAAAAACATACTTTTTACAAGGGCATAACCACTTATCAAGACCCGAAGGCCACTCAAGGATAAGGGTTAATGAATGTAAGTTTGCTATCGTTAATAATGTAGATTGGGTAAAATTTAGATTATTTAAGAGGACGGCTTCATAAGAACTTGTTTACGTTATATCTACAGATTACGAATGTCGTTCCAAAAGTAAAGCCTCCTATTTTTTTAACTCAAACGTTGAAGAGCTACAAAGATTAGTTTAATACCATTAAAATGGGGCACTTTTGTGCTCAAGATTTAATTTTTCTACATAGTCACCGCCATTTTTAATGTACTTTTGTCTGGAATTTAATGAAGTATCTGCTTCTGATGCACGTTGATGGCAGAGTTTTTTTTTCTTAGAGTCTCACACCGTCAACAACTGCAACAGATAGATGTAACTTTCAGGTTATAGATACATAAATTCACTTATCGTACCAATGCAGTCTGCAATCCCATCTGATCCATTCGGAAGAAATTTAAAAAAATAGGAAGCATTCTGCTAAAAACACTATTTCTGAAAGCTCGACATGGCTCTGACGAACTGCAGACACTTGTGCCCTCACGACGTAGACACCCTCGACAAACCCGACACGCAGCTAAATCCCACCCCACACAGTAGAGATCCCTAGATGTAAAAGATCTTTCTACTCCAGTAGTTTCTTCCTCAGAACCGCTAGGTCCCTACTTCCCTAACTGTACTGACATGCAGAAGTTCAAGTGTAACGTGAATCGACATCTTGCTGCCCAAATCCCAACATAGTGCCCCAGCAGTTGCTGCCCTTGATAGTAGCCCCCTACAACAAAGTGGCAATGTGCCTTGTTTGGGGTGAAAATGTAATAAAAAAAATAAATAAATAAAAAACTGATTCATCTCAGATTCACATCCGTCATGAATGAAGATACTGCTAAGTCTGCCGTAAAAAATGTCAGTTCCTTTTGTTGTATAGTGGGTGAGCGATGTTGTTCTTATAACGGCACCTGTTATAAACGTATACATTGTATGTATTGTTGTCTAGCCAGGGGATATGATATCGGCGTATAGACTGAGTTATTTTGCATCGGAGAGTTATCACACGGGTATATATTACAGTTCATATTTACATAAAGGTATCATTTTTTATAAGAAGAAGAATATATGCTTCATGCATTTTCTTTCTCCAAGAGTTCGTCTATCTTCACTGCTGAGCTCTATGATGAAATATAACATGACAAATTGAAACCTCTGTTCTTTCTTCTTTTGTGGAACCACAGAACACTACTTTTTATTTTTAAGATATAAATTTATTTCAGCTCTCTCAAATGGTCTTCACAAAGAGTCTGCATTACGTGTCTACATGCTTGTTCTTCATAGCCTCGCTTCTTGTCTTGAAACACGTCTGTTCACTTCCGTGACCAAACTCAAACACAACTCCTTTCTCTAACCTTCCCGACCCCTTGACCTCAGTTCCGTTACGTCATCATTCAAAAACACGTATCCTAACGTGCAAACCTTTCCACGTATGCCTGACTAAGGTCATTTTGTTTATTTAACCTAGCTAATTTCTGTAAACATCATCAGCTAAATCCCATTGCTACAATACATTCTATAAACAATAAATAGCTTCCAATATAAACTATTTTGACAATATCATTGGACAGATAGATAAATAGACAGGTCGACAGATAGATCGATTGATCGATATTCTACTTAAACTATGTTATTATCTAACACCTGCCATTATTCGATATCTCTCTCGAACAAGATGGAAGAAAGAACTGCTAACCTTGTAGGCTCGCCACTGTCTGCTAAGCTCAAGCCCCATGTGCCATCGCTGCAATGATGCATCCTGTGTTTGTTGTACAAGTATTTCACCGAATGCGCTCCAATGATCTTACGACACCTATACCCCCAACATAAATACGTTTAACGAACTCAACTAGCAGCAAAATCCCACCTCTTCACTGCAGAGATTCTTAGATGTTGAAAACTTTATACTCTAATAGTTACTTTCCTCGGCCTGCTTGTCTTTGAAATCAACCAACTACAAGAAACTATAAAACCAATGGTTACTCTTTCCAGAACTGGAAGTTTCTGACCAGCTAGCTTAGCGAAAGATAAGTTCATAATAGATATTTTGACATATTTCCTGTCGGCTGTGTTCTGAAAACGAAAATTGCATTGTTCTGGGTAGGACTACTTTCTGGCAGTAAACATTTAGATATCACTGCGCGTGTAAATAGTGCAGTCGTAAAGAGTCGATCATAAATGGTGGCCTTATATAGACAAGTTCTGTTTATGCGGTGCAAACACTTACAGAGGAAACATCTTCCACCGTGTCGTTAAATTTTTTATGAGGTCGTTATGTGATTCGTGAACATATGTCTATGGCGTTCTCTTTAAATTACTTTCGAATAATTATCCGAGGCTCACCAAAAAAACAGTACACGACCGACCCAATCACTTGCGCTGTCAATTACAAAGCCAATAAAAGATGCCATTGCAAAAGAAAGCTAATCTTTTTATTTTTTTTATTTTTAAATAAGAGTTTTACGTTTTAGAGTCATGGTACAACAAACAAAGAAATGTTTAAAAAAAAATAATCGTAGTTTGTATTATTTGGATTCTTCAGACTACCGTTCTCATCTTGAGTATCATTTCAGAACGTTTCAGTCGGTCCGTAAATTCGTACTAGAATCCTCCGCAAGGATCCGTGGCGCGGCGGTTAGAGTACCTGGAAAAATCAGTTGTTAAAGTCGTATTCTTCTGAAAGTTGAAGGTTCAATCTTCAGTGTGGGCAACCGAAAAAATATAATTACGTATTATTTAGGATCTCTAGCCAGTCATGGCTGACGGAATGAAAGCATGCTACCTCAGTGAAGTAAATAAAGGGTTCCGTTCGAAATTCCGTTCAAATTCCCGAGTTCGACAGAAACATTCCCGAGTTCGAAAAGATACACATGAAGTTGGATGTTACATCGACCGAAACATTTTGAAAATCACATTCAAATGAGAAAAGTAGTCCTAAATATCCAAATAATACGAATAATCAATTATGATTTACAAACATTCAGAAGCGTAATTGTAGTTTGTTTGTGGACAGTGGTATGCAGAGTTCCGGTGATGCTCGTGGCTAACTTCTTAATTTTATACCTCAAAAGAGTGTGATAAAATGTCTTGTTGCTATTCGTAGCAAAAGTGTGGAAAAGACTTACCAAAAAAAAAAATCTAAATGAGTTTGTGTAGAGTGTAAGTTCCGGTTACAGGTAAAGCAATATGCCAGCCGCTTCTGATTATATGCTGACGGGTCTTGCGAAGTAACGTGAAATTTCTTTACTCATACGCAAATAAGATTGTGCCAGCTTCAATGAAAAACACTTTTTCAGAGAAGGTGGTTTTGCAGAATCGTGAGTTTTAATCGCAACATGTGTAAGTACAATACTCATGCATAAGGATTTTCATCGCAAAAATCAAAACCACAAAGAGTAAATCCTACTGAGAATTATTATGAGAAAGTGAGATAATTAGAATATGATTAAGAGATCTTCTAATTTGGATGTCTGAAGACATTAAGTATCCCCTTTCACCGTCATCTGAACGACAATGGTTTATATGGTGATGATTGTGATGGTGATGATTGTGATGGTGATGATTGTGATGGCGATGATTGTGATGGTGATGATTGTGATGGTGATGATTGTGATGGTGATGATTGTGATGGCGATGATTGTGATGGTGATGATTGTGATGGTGATGATTGTGATGGTGATGATTGTGATGGCGATGATTGTGATGGTGATGATTGTGATGGCGATGATTATGAATTAGTACATGTAACTGTCATAATCACGTTGACACACTGATTCCTATTAGATCACCGAAGTTAAGCAATGTTTAGCCGGGTCAGTAAAAATAAAACATGGGTGACCATTTGGGAATTCCAGTTGCTGTATGTACTCTCCGCTTATCTCGGCATTGTTTCCAGTCATCAACCACTTCTCCTTACCGCTGAACTCAAGCAGCGCCGATTCAGGAGAAGTATGGTTGGGGGGTCTGTGCAACCCTTGCTTCACAATTGCAAACGCAACTTCCGTTACAGGGGGTATCCATTGTCTCTTGAGACTGAATGGAAAGCATTGCAACTGGTCGTGATAAGAACCAGAGCATTCACAGCGAACTGTTGCTCTGTGCAGTTTGCAATTGCATACGGGAGTCTGGTGTTTCCCTAGTGATCCGCAAAGCCAACTCTTTGAATGTATGCCTGAAAGACTCAAGTAGAAGTGCTAGTACTGGAAAAAATTATGAAAAGAAGGAGTAGTCTGAATATGATTCTATGTACAGTACTATGGCATAAGGATTTTAACCACAAAAATCAAAAACATAAAGAATAAATACTACTTAGAATCATTATGAGAAATAGGAAATGACCGGTGTCAACACTACGTCGCTTCTCCTTTTGTAACTGTGCATTGAGTAGATAAAAAAATACTTAGTTCGCTGAATCTTATCATAATAAATGTTCAGACAAGATTTTAGCTAGATCAACCAAGGAGTTTCTGAGAAAATGTCGAAACGGACATACAGACAGACAATTAATCACACAGACTAGTAAAATGTAATATACATTTTAATACTGTATTCAAATTATATTTTGGTATATATTTTGTAAATGTACTTCATGAGCAATCAAACATATTCAGTTTAAACCAATATTTAATCATAAGAAAATCAAACTCATATATCACAAATAGTAACTCGTAAAAATCTGGTCACGCAATAATCGTCTTTTAAACTCTTTAACAGATATTCCTGGCAGGAGATCACTTAAATCCACGGTTTTTCTTATTAACAAAATAAAAAAATTTAACAATAAAAGCAGGTGAAAGTTACACACAAAATTACACTTTATATGATATATATATATATATATATATATATATATATATATATATATATATATATGTGTGTGTGTGTGTGTGTGTGTGTGTGTGTGTATGTGTGTATGTGTTTAGGTTTGAAAATATATATATGGCAATTAAGCTTAACAGAATTTTTCGTGCTTTATCCTCGTGAGGATCTGCCAGACTATTGCATAGAATATATGTTGCTTCGTAATTTTATATGTTCCTGTGGTACTGGATCTGCTGGTCAACCAATCAAATTCTTTGTTATTCACAAACCTATGATCAGGCATATATGTAGCAAGGTTGCTTGTGATCTCTAATCCATTTGTTTCTTTCTCCTTTTTGGGGGTATCTGGTTTCTTTTTCTTTGTGTTAGGAAGTGAACTAATTTTAATCAAAACGTTTTCTACTTACATTGTATTTTATACTTCTGTATTTGTTTATGTATTTGTTTCCTTATAGTCATGAATAACGTTTTTCGTACTGTTGCTCTAATTATTTATTATCATTTTTGTCTGTATGTGTGCGTATATATGTGTTTGTTGTTATCCTAAGGTAAAGTTTATTTTGTGTGATCATATGTTTGCTATTTCACTCTTAAAGTTTAATAAATTTTGTGATTCTTTAAAGTTTAGCATAGCTAATTTTCATTCAAATATAGTCTACACGGGTAGTCTAAATTTCTGCATGTACTGGCCTGCCGTAGCATTTTCCAGTCTACTATCAGTGATCGTCTACTTTCCGTGAGCTCTCATTAGTGATTCGCTAATGATGTTTTATTCAGCGTTTTTCATTTTTGAATGTAGTTCTGTAGTCGTAATATCTATTTTTAAATTCAGAGAGGTCATTTCTACGTAGCGGAGAGAGGCGTTGAATCTTTACGGCTCCAAGTGAGCATTGTCTGAAGATAGCGGTTTCAATCTTACCTAAAGTTGGCCAGAGGATTAGTTAGCCAAAACGTGGTGAGACAACAACTATGGAATGCAGTAATTATTGGGAATACAGTTATAAGACTCAGCATTCATATCCCGTCGCGTTTAACTACTTGACGAATGCCAGGGGAATAGTTGGCCGAAAGGTCGTGGAACAACAGATATGGAAGTGAGGCAAACAGCCCGCAAATAAATAAAATAAATATACAAATTACTCATCTGAAAGGATTTCGATAATAAAATAATTCCCACGTTATATTTTTTGTTATTTCTGTTTTCCTTGGCAAATATTGTTATGATGTTTTTGGTTAGGCATTTATGTTGTAGCGGACCGAGTGTGTGGGTTCTTTTTTTTTTTTTTTATTCAATTTTCACCCCAAACAAGGCACAGTGCCACTTTGAAGCAGGGGGCTACTATTAGGGAATTAATTAGCGGGGTCATTATGAAGGGAGAAGAGTAGAAAGATGTTTGTTAACATTACACTTGAACTTCTGCATATCATTGCAGTTGGGAAAGCATAATCCCGGAAGGGAGTTCCAAAAACCCGCAGTTCTGGGGAAGAAACTATTGGAGTAAAAGCCTTTCTTGCACCTAGGGATCTCTACTGTAAAGGGATGAGACTTAGTAGCTTGTCGGGTTTGTCGGGGGTAGTTACGTCGGGGAGGTACAAGTGTTTGCAGTTCGTCAGAGCATTCACCATTAAAGTATTTGTAGAACAGGCAGAGGGATGCAACATCTCGTCGATGGGACAGAGGTTGAAGCCTAGATGACAGTTCAGGACCTATCAGGTTGGCGACTCTCTTTTGAACCCTGTCCAGAAGCGAGAGACAAGCAGCAGATGCACCAGCCCAGATGTGACAACAGTACTCCATACATGTGCGAATGGTTGCCTTATAGAGGTATAGGATACTGGCAGGCGTAAGTAGTTTTCTAGCACGGTAGAGGGAGCCAACCTTCCTTGCAGCAGCCTTGGCAATGCTCTCAATGTATCTATTCCAGTTCATATTCCCTGTAAACGTTAGGCCGAGGAGTCTAAAAGAAGTACTTTCAGGCAATGTGTTCTTGGCCATTGCTATTGGTGGTAGAGAAGGTTTCTTAAAATTGTTTTTCTCATTGCTAGTTTTCTTTATTTCTATTACGATTTGTGTCATTACTATTTCTAGTAATTATATTTTTGTTCTTTCTGTTACCGTTTATTATAGTGGTTACTTTTGTATTCATTTTATTGTCATTTTTACTGCTGCTATTTTATTATTATGTGATAAAATCATCATCTCTAAATTTTCACAGCAACTATATAGTTCAAGGTTGTTTTTATTAAAGACTTTGTGTTTGTTAGGTGGGTATGTTCTTCAAAAAACATATCCACGTTAAAAAAAAATTTTTTTGTTGAGTTGGTGTTTTACCCTTTGGCTATAGGGTGGCGTATACCAAATTATATTTCTTTTTCTTCTCTTTTTAATCTTATTATAACTATTGCTCTACCGTTGTTTGTATTAGATTTCGATATTATGCCATCTATCATTTTTAGAGCTGTGTTGCTTGATTTCTTAAATACATGTTTTTTTGCCGCTATAAATTTTGCTAAGTTTATTATTTTGTTTTACGCAAGTTCACCCTAAACAAGACATATCGACACTTGGCTACTATTTAGAATCTCTTATTATAGGTAATCATTCATCCCAACATCAGTATTATCAAATGCATTAGTGAGTGTATACAAAAGAAATAACCGTAAAAGGTCTGATGCCTCTGCCAAATCTAAGCAACGCATCGTCAGATCAAACGAGTTTGTTATTTGAACTCATTGGTTATTAGTATTGGTTAATACTGATCTACATTTTTAATGATGTTGATTTGATCTTTGGATACAGGGTAGTGTTGAAGAGTTATTCGGATATGGATAGATAGATGTGCAGGATGTCAAATTGTAGGAAGATGCAGTTGTTTTTGTTTTCGACTGTTTTTAAACTAAACGATTGCTTCGGCATTAATCGCCCATTAGGTTAATTCGGTGCCTTTTTATTTATTTTGTTTATTATAGAACAGATTTTTTAAAACTAATTCTACCTATTTCGATTTTGGTCGGATTAACTGAGTGCTTAGGTTATTGTAGAAAACTAGTTTTATGGTCTTTAAATAAGATGTCGGCCTCCCTCGGTTGTAGTTTACTGATTTTGTTATTAACATTTAGTTTATCAGTGATTTGTTAACTTTCAGCATTTATTATATCTATGTAATTCATCTCATTCATTTGTATTTATCGTTTTTATAGTTTTTTGTGGTGTTTTTTTTGTTTGATTTTAGTTTGTTGGTCCTCCCAAAAAAGGAGGGTGGACTTGTAAATTCCTCTTTGTCCGTTCGTCCATTCATCTGTCCGCACTTTTCTCCATAACTACGCCTTGGATTTTTTTTAATTTGCACAAACATTGAACATGATATGAGTAAAAAAGTAACAGAACGGATTTTCCGGGAAAACTCCGGTTACCCCTCCCCTAGGGGTGCCTTTCTGGTTAAAATGGTTAAAATTTACACTTTCGTGCTTATTAAAAACGTTGATGTCTAAAAAGTTGTAACTAACTGATTTCTATATAATTTTGTTTGTCTATACTTCGCGATAACTCTTGGGTGTGCTCCAGGGGCTCTTTTAGGGCTAATAAAAACACTCCATTTTTGGGACTATTTTACCATATTTGTCCAAAATTTTCTGTGTATGTCTATTTAGCAGTTTTACATGGCGTTGAACTCAAATTTAAATATGTTAAGGCCTTGGGGACTTTTGGGGCTAAATGGGCGGGGGTGCAAATAATGGACTTTGTCATTTCTTTTTTTAATTTTTTTGCATGGTGCAGAACTCAAATTTACAAATGTTAAGGCCTAAAACTGCACTGTTTGTTAATTTTTACCAGTATTTGATATCCCCTGGAGTCTTTTTGGCTAAATGGGGGTAAATGCTGAACGTAGTCATTTTTTATGCCTCGTTCACTGTGCACTTACTGGGGACCATGCATACTTCACTTGTTATTTTATTTATTTTATTTATTTTATAACTAAATTCTCGTTTTATCTGCTTTCACAAACATCTTGTTATGGTTGTCTCGGTTTTTAACGATGTTGTGTTATTGTCTTTGGAAGCTTGTTGTGGAATCCTTCATTCCATTTAAAAGTTTTTTTTTTCGATGTTACTCAAGAATTCTATTGATTTTGCGTTTTTTCGCTTTTAAATCTGTAGGATTATTTTGTGTCTAGATCTTCATGTTTGTTAAAAAAAAAAAAAATGTGTTCACCATCGCATTCAACGTATTAGTTCGTCGGGGGTTTTTATTAGTTTTATAATGTATCCATGCTTACAAGATGCTGGTATGATTTTAAGCGATGTTTCTACACACACACACACACAAAACAGTAATAAATAATAACAACAACAGTAACAAAAATTATATTTATGATTATAATAATTAATACGTCAGCAAATACATCAGCAAATACAGTATAAAATAAAATGTAAGTTGAAAACACTCAGATTAAAATTAAATCACCTCTTAACACAAAGAAAACAGAAATAAGAGTGATTATAGGCAACATGTACTCTTGCCTAATAAATGCGCGCTGATTAGCTACGATTAACGGACGTTTGAATAACAAAGAATCTGATTAGATGACTAGCACAACCAGTACCACAGGAACATATGGAAATACGAAGCAACATCGATTCCACGCAATAGTCTAACGAATACTCACGAGGATGAAACGCAGAAAATTCTTTGGAGCTAAATTGAGCATATATATTTTCAAACCTTACTACCTAGCTCTACTTACGCCTCTAGTACTGTCGAAGTAAATACTGAAAATAGATACATCAAATTTTATGTAGTACATTAAATAATATATATATATATATATATATATATATATATATATATATATATATATATATATATATATATGGCCGTTTTCGAACGAATATAATGTCTTTCGAATCATAAGACAGGTTGGTGAGCTGACCTTCAGGGGTTCTGTTTAAACTGAATGTTTCAGAATCCCATATTTTTATTTTAGTCGAAATCGGTGAAATCGCCCATTTTTCGAACAAATCGATTAGTTGCCTGCTCTATTTGAGGACCCATCGTTGTGCTCTGGGTGGAAGCTTCACATGTTTTCCGGCACTGAGTCCAAAATATATCGTAGTCTACATTGCATTGTAGAGAACCTACTGTTTATTTCATAAAAATATTTTTATATATGATAGCTTGCATTTAAATTTAAAATACAAAAGTCAAGAATCATGCTTCAATCGTGCTTTAAGCAGAAGAATCTATTTCAAACGCGCCCTTGACATCTCAAAAGAACTTACTGTTGATTTTTTTTTGTGCCTGACTTTACTGTTTGTACGGTGATAATGGCTGAAATTTAAGTTTTAAATACAAAAGTTAAGTATCGTAGTGCAAATATGCTTTAAACAGAAACATTCATTTCGAACGCGTCCCTGTCATATCAAAGAACCTTCTGTTGATTTTATCAGTGCGGGCCTTTCGGTTTATGTGGTAATCGTATCCCAACTCATAGTTTTTAGAACCACGTATCTCAGTAAAAAAACGTGACTTAATACTTCTGTCAATATTAACGATATTATTTGCTGCTTTTCATAGTTCCTATTTACAACGCCTCCCCACGGGACAGAGTTAGACACAAGGGTCGTTTTTTAATGTGGAGAAAGGGAACAAAAAGTAAAAATTGTCTCAGTCATGAAGGATTTCTCCTCCACTAACAGAGAACAAGAAATTGAAGTGTAGCATCTGAAGAACAGGTACTACACTTTGATCTTGACCCAACGGCCAAGTGTTTGACCTTGACGATCCGATGATAAATAAATAAGACAACACGGTGGTATATTTGCATTATCTACGTTTATCTACATTATTTATTACATTTATCTACGTTACGCCTGCATTTACTTCCTTTCCATCGCAGGAAGATGTGATACAAGGTCGAAGATATGGAGAGTCGAGCCAACGCCAGGTAAGACGGAGCATCCTGGCTTTGTAAATAATTACCTGGAATTCCCCGTTAGGTGTGCTATATTAAACAAGCAGTAAACTTATTTTGGCCCAACGAATGTAGACATCCTCTGACAGTGTGGACCCATATGATTACCCAGCACCATACATTATACGTTCTCTCAGTAAAGGAAAGCCACGACCAGAGAAAGACCCACTCCCACTGGACGGATTCTAGATAATGTTTCTTCGACATGATAAGAATGGTGACTTTGACAGTCATCATCATACTGTATGAATCTGAAGATTTTATAGCTGACATTGGTTTCCCCGATATTTTTTTGTGGTCAGAATTCTGTCTAGAGAGATATCGCATACTTATGGGAGCCATCGCAATAAGGTTACCAACATTCTAAGTGAAAGTGATTGTTGTGGAACGAACTTGTAACACCCAGGTCATTAGTCAGTGTCCTTAACCACTTGACCACTGTCATCTCTCACTTTCACAGTAAGTCTGTAGAAGAAATCATTTTCCCTATTTATTGTATGTTCTTCTATGCATAATCTCTGGAAGAGTCCATGTAGTGAAGAAATAGGGTAGATCAAGATCATACTATATTATAACTGGAGCTATTTTTCCTTGGTTTTGGATGCATCGTCCACCTAACAAATGGGGTCAGCAAGGCAACTGAGAATTTCCCGGGGTTGTTCACATAATAAAAGCTCCATTCAGCTCTATGATAACCATTATTAATGTAAGATTCGACCACCATAGGTGGTTGGGCCACAAGAAAATGCACTACACTATCATCCATAAAAGTAAAAAGTAAAGTCTGAGGCATTAAAATAGACAATACACAACATAGAAAAAGAAGATAACACCCGGAAGTATAGTATAACGATAACAGATAGAAATGAGAATAATTTTTAAAGTTATCCAAACTAGCAGGACCTGTGGAAATTCTACAGCGGCATCTTTCATATGTAGTATATTGTTGCTAGGCATTCCGTGGACGTTCAACATGAATCGATACCCCACAATATTATTGCAACCCTTTTTATTTTAACCTGTATAAGTATTTATCTAAGTAATGTGGCTAATGCTCCATTGGGCTTATATTATCTCTAGTATTTATGAAGAAAAAACTATACGATACTTCCTACCACTAGAAGATGGGTAATGCCTGGGAGGATGGTATCATGACGAACGAATATATATAGCACAGCCTCAAAAAAGATCGGAATGCTTGAGAGGGTGGTGTTAACAGAACAAATATTACACTATTCGCAAAGGAAAAGGTAAGGTCTAAAAAAACATATCTTGACAATAGAATATAACACGACGATATCCCAAGAGGTCACACCGGTATCAAATATAACGCGACGCACCCTATTTTGAGGAGATTCGTCTGCATATAAGTTTGTTTTGCGCATTTCCGATCACAGAACACACCAAAAAGTTTAACAGTTATTCTTGTCACCAAAAGCAACTCTCATAATACGGCAGCTTGGCCTTGTAATTTTGTAGTTCGCGTACAGACGTAGAAGCAATAGTATAATTTGGTTAGAGACATATAAGACATAATAGCTTTCGGTTATACTCACAGAAGTTACAGTAGAGTCGTGTTACGGACATAGACGCAATACTATAATTCAATTAGAAACACAGACGTAATAGTAGATTTCTGTTACAGACACAGAGTAATAGTATTGTTCGACATCAAATATAGAAGTCTAACCGACGAAGAGGTTATGGAAGTTTCCAAAGTCACATGCCGGTCACGAAAACACCAAATGTAACCTGACGAGTCGCCGGGGCCGAATCCTGATCAAACAGTACCCAAATGTAACACGACGAGGTGTTTGCAACTGGAAACTAGTTCAGACTCTGCCCAAATCTGCTCGTGTGTGCCTTCTTATAGTTAGGGAGCGTGGAAGGGCGGGCGAGGTCTGATGTCCCATTAAGCCAATCAACCTCTGCTTTGTCAGAATCGAATCCACCCGGATTGGCCAATTTTGGTAAAATCACCTGTGCATCTTAATTAAGTTTTCATTGAAACCTTCTCACACTGAACAAACTTTGAAAGCTTGACTTCGGGTTTACATCACAAGCAATAACTCCATCTACGATCTCTCGAATTACATAGATTGATTCGTGAAACAATATGAGTATGAAAATATTATTATAAATCTCGAAATCGCTCAGCTGAAGTTATTTTTCTTTGTTTTGGGTTTAAGTCATCAACCAAAGAAATAAAGTCAGTAAGGCACTCGTACAAATTTTTTTAGTGCTGAATAGTAGATACTGAAGGAGAGCATAATCGCCATTGAGGAGGTTGTAGGTCAAAAGTGATGTAAACAATGGTGTTCAAGAAAGAAAAAATAAAGCTTCCTAAATCTACTTACGTAGAGCAGATCCAGTAGTCTCTATACCATCTGAATAGCTGATCGTTAACCTTTCTCCATACATTAGATATTACATATTAGATACGGAGCAGAGTGAGTTTTCAAAAAGAACCATCAAGTAAAAAATAGGGTGTTTTTTTTTTTTTGCGTTGTTTGCAGTCTGAATGCAATGTTTAGTTGCCTGAAAAGATAGGTTGAGCAGCTGTGTTAATTGGTACATGAGTAAGGCTGCCTAAAACAGACAGGCGTTTTTTTTTACAAAGTGGTGACTATATATCAAGGTTCGTGAGCCACTCGAGGATAAGGGTCTGTGCGTGTATTGTAGTCATTGGGATAGTAGTGTAGTAATCGTTTGTGGTTGAAATTTGGTATAATCAGATTAATTGCGAAGGACGGTTCAATTTTTCCTTCCTCTTGCCAATTCACTAGTCGCCGTCTATCAGAAACTATGGCGTGACAGATAGTCTAATTGATATAAATAGAGACTTTGATACAGGCGCATATTTATACAGACTAAATAACTTCCTGTTTTGAAAGTGGTCCTCGCTAAACGGTTTAGCTTGATCTAAGGACCTCCGACGAAAATGTAAGTCAACAAATATGATTCCCTGAAAACTGATTATTCCCATTTAAATATGTCTATTTACGGAAATGTTTTCATATAGATATAATAAATAAAATGAATTAAATATGTTTATTTAGAGAAACAATTAATACTGTTGTATACAAGGGTTTAAAACGTCGGTAGATATATTTGGGCTCGTGTGTGCATACACAACTATATATATATTTGTATATTGATTATGTCAACAGGTTTATAACACTTAAGGGATTGTTCACAAGGCATACACAGACTGCAAAACCTTATCGGGGAAAATACCTTCTGCGTCCGATAGGTTCCGTTCAGCCGGTTCTTGGTTCACATGTTTAGACCATTGGATCTGAAATAAGGATCTTTAACGTCTTTGAAGAAAAAGACCAACACAGAAATCATCGATAAAATAATATTTACACTTCTTTATTCCTGGTAGGGTTAGGGTTAAGGTTAGGGTTAGGGTCGAAGTTAAAAGCACCGGTTTTATTCGTATTTCCAGTCTGTTGGATTCAACCTGCCTCCTGGTTGTCCGGAGGACCCAACTTCTCTTAACAGCTCTAAAAGCAAAACTTCTCAAACTAGCTCAATCTCCACGCCTCCTTTTAAGATCCACATAATCTTAAGTGACCTCTACATCCGATTACGTCATACTACTAGAAGTCAGCCCTATTTTTGAATTAATGTTACTAATTTAATTGTTCTAAAACCCATTATGTTTATACTATTCCTCTAAACATCATATTTCTAGTTTATATTTATATTAAACATTTATTTCAACTAAAATTTAATTTCAAACAACCACCCCGTGTTGTTTATGCTACAATGCTGAAAGTGTTATTTTTAATAGAATAAATCAAAATGAGTTAAATAAATGGAAAAGCCACGAAACTTTTCACGTGTAATAAATTAAATTAAATTAAACGTAATGGAAAAGAAAATGTGCTTCTGTGAAATAATAGTTAGTTAAATTTCTTTTTGGCTTCAGTATAGGTGACACTATTTAGTGTGGCCACCTTTCAGAGCAGAAAGTCGTTTGTTCTGGAAGAATATGCGATTGTGTCAAGGTTTTCTACTGATATTCACAGACGCATCTAAATATGTTAGAGGTCCAACACCCTCCCAGGCTTTACCTTATCTTTAAGAAGAAGTTAGTTTCACCTGACACCCTCTATCATTGGTTGTCGACAAGGCTAATTAGGCATTTTCATTGGTCCAGAATATCAGGAGTTATTTTATAGTAAATCCCATGAAAGACTCTTACATCGATTGACCTTGTGCCGAACTTCCTTGCGATGAGATAAATAATATCTTAATCTATTATTAAGTGCCATCGAACGGCGTTGTTTATTTCGTATGTCTTTGCTGTTCATAAGAGAAAATACGAGACGGCAGCGAGATGTTGTTCCATTAGGAATGCAATAAAACTTACGCGTTGAAATGAGATATCGAGGGAGAAAGAGGATATATTTAGATTAGAGTCGGAATAAATTGGTTCGAGGTTAAATTATTGCAAGCGTCCTTCCATTACGCAGATGACATCTATTAAATTTCGCACGCTTCGCTAATCATTTCCAATCCAATGATGGCTGATGTCTTTTCAATTGTTATTTTTGTATCATATTGCGTATCCTTGTAGGCAGGTGAGGGTGTCAACGCTTAGAGCACAATTTCGTTTCCAAGACAGAAACGGAACAAGACGAAGTGGCATTAATTCCGGGGAAGTTAGCATGGCTTACCTCAAAGGAGGAACTTTCTAGTGAATATAACACTCACAAGCAGCTCCCAGTCGCATGTATATCCCGTCACAAATAACAATAGACTTTGTAGTACTTGCAGAGAGGAGGAGTAAACGTTCAGAGCACATTTCGTTTCCAAGAGTGAAACAAAACGAAGTGGGTTCATACCAGCTAGCATCTCCTTCTCAATTTGCGTATATCTTTGTTTGGCATCTGATAGGTATCTACTTGCAAATGAAACTGGTTTGTCAACCTGTGTTAGTGTTGCTCCTAACCAATACAAGCATCATTCTTGAGAGTTAGTGCTTTGTGAAGGTCGTAGTACGTAAGGATGGGTGAGTTTGTTATTGTTTCTTTCACAGTGTTGAGAGATGATCGTTGGGAATCTGACCATGTCCATGGAACATCTTTTCTGGTCAGATTCTGGAGGGGTTTTGTTATCATTGCAAGATTTGCATAAATAAACTTTCCTATGTAGTTTGTCATGCCTAGGAATCTGTGGAGGGCTCCAGTGTTTCTTGGTACTGGCATATTAGTGATAGCTCTCACTTTTTCTGGGTGGACTCCAATGCCATCTTTGGTGATGCGATGCCCTATAAAAGTGATCGCGTTTAGTTTTTCTGGGTAAGGTTTTACTCCTATTTGTTTGGCATTTCTGGAGTAGTTTGTGGAGCCGCCTGTCATATTCTTCTAATTTATTTCCATACATGACCAGATCATCTACAATAATGACAACTCCCTGAATGTCTTGAAATTGCCATTCAGCTTTATTTAGTATATATCTGCCGAGGAATTTAGGCAAAATGGTTTCCGACGCCAACAGTATCGGCCAATGCATGTCAGAAAGGTGGACAGGTCACTGGATGCTCATCAAGCTAAACATGCCAATATCCTGATGAGAGTCAACGTTTGTGAATATATTTGCATCTCTTACGTCATGAGGCCATCCTTGAGAATTTGGCAGGGTGCAGTGCTTTCGCATGAGTGCTTTGTTCAGCTCGTGAACATCCAGGTATATTCTCATTGTCTCATTTTTCTTTCTTGTGATGAAGTTACTCGTTTAATCTTATTAACCCTTTTCATCGAGTGGCCAAAATATTCCACTTACACAAATCAGTAAATATGGACTTACTGCTTAATATCACTGGCATTGTGAATTTCTTTGAAAATTTCTCTTTTTTACAAAACAAACTAGAAGAATGTCGTAAACGCGAATAACCGTATACAAAACCACGCCAACTGCTAAGCTAATTATAATTTTAAAAAAGATAAATACATATTCGAACATATATGCGAGATAGAGTTGAAAGAAAAACAGAGATAAAAAAGCAAAGACGAGCCAGCATAAGAGACTTGAAACTCACATGCCGACAGGACAAGCAGATAAATATTCTAAATCAACTGAAGTTTGAGGAATAGAGTAAAAATTAGTCTTCGAAATCTAGTAGGTTAGGACCTTTTCACCTTCCTACTTATTTTTCTCACAAAATAGACGATCTGCTCTATCATTATTTTCATGGCAATTACTCAGTTAAGCTCAATGTATGATCCCCCTTCCGTATTCACAACAAACACTCGTCTAGATATAACTTTTGGATAGAAAGGGTCGAGTGTATCTAAACGATAAGAATAAATCGTCCTAGTTATTGAACTCAGTGGAAAGAAAAAAGAGATTAAAAAACCCTCAAAGACGATCCAACGTAAAAAATTTGAAACCCGCATGCCAACAGGACAAGCAAACATGTCGATACGGGATAAGAAAAAGGATGCATTCGACATGGCAGAGTTTTGTTAACAATATGGCGAAACGAAGATACTTTTAAAACCAAGATGCAGGCATAGTTTGGAAAGTACCATGAATAAACGCCATTTATTAAAAAAAAAAAAAGGCAAGATGAGTAGAAATTTTTCTCTTTTTTTTGGTTCCTTTGCGACTGTCTCTGCATACAACCTGTGGGTCCCAGTGAAAATGTAACAATGCTACAAGGTGATCCCCCAAAATGCATACCTTGGGATTTTTAATAAGATGCCTAACCTTTTTCTGCAATCCAACTATATTTGATAGAAATAATTTTCATTCTATGCTTGACTTGTCTACTAAGTGTAATTTATGAATGTTCAACAGTCTTTGTTTTATTACTGTTCAATGATAAGCACATGTCGATACGACAAATAAAGTTGATAATACCTCTGACGTTTTTGACATTTTCCTGATCCAGCTTGTGAGGGTCTTTTTCAGTCCATATTTATTTTACTTTTTTGTAGGTAAAAATAGATTTTGGTTCAGTCAAAATATTTTCTGCAAAGAAGTAACATTCGTTCATGTGTTAGTATTTGTTCATACATTACGTTACGCTATATACATATATATATATATATATATAAATACACACATATATATGTATATATATATACACATACATATATATGTATATATATATAAGAAGTTAAAACTGTAAATTAAAATTTTAATTTACAGTTTGAAATTCTTTTATTTTCTCATATATATATATATATATATATATATATATATATATATATATATATACATATATATGATAGCCCCTATAAGAAATGCGTTTCTAATCGTTGAGCACTTTCATGTGAAATAAAAGTCGGTCAATTTAGCTTTTGTGCGCAGATCATCATATAATGATTATATCAGTCTGACAGACGTTAAAAGACCTTTAAAAAATAAACTTTTAAATCCCAACAATATTTCTCGCGATTAACGGTAGCCGAATGGATTGAGTCCTTGCTAATGAAGTCAAAGATGGCTTTTGTCGCCGAGATCGAATCTATCGACTCGTGTTAATAGTGATACCCTGCACTGATGATTCACGAAAGGATGAAACACTAGTGTCGGTAGATATTTAATAATTAATATAGTAAATAATTATATATATATATATATATATATATATATATATATATATATATATATATATATATATATAAGAGAAATTAAAATTCGCAATTAAATTTATTATTCGACGGAATATTCCAATAACAATTTTCAATGTCCTTAATTAGCGGAGTTTCAAAGAATACCAATCTTGCTATTCTTTTCATCAGAAGAGAGTAATAAATTACCAAACTAAGAACTTTGAAAATTGTTTTTGGAGTATTCTCAGAATAATAAATTTAATTATAAATTTTACAGTTTCAAACTCTTTTAGTGTCTCTTATAAAAAATGTCTACTTTCTATTAAGCTTTTTTTTATTTTGTTGGGATCAATTCATTAATATTTAAATATTAATACTTATATTATATTGAAGTTTACCTTTGATTATCTCGGGTAAACATTTTTCCCACCGTAATGATTTTTGTGGCAGCCATTGAACCGACTGGGATTAGCAGTTGTATCAAAGAGTGTCGACGCTTCTACACGAAGCCTTATAAACAGATCATCTGTGTGAATTTCCGGAGGACTTAGTTGTTGTGGCTAACTCTTGCGTCGAAATCGACGAAAGTACCCATGATGTATACTTATATATCAAAGGCACTCTGTGTGTCGGTGTTTACGTGCGTCCGTATGTTTGAGCTTGTTTCCTATATACCTCGAAACGACTGGGCCGTTTTTTTTTTGTTTTTTTGTTTTTTTTTGACGGGAGGTACGCAGTCTCCAACCACACCTCTCTTGAGTCGACATTGTTAAATACCAGTGGAAAGTGAAGTGTATGTGCAGGACGACTGGAAACAAATGCCGAGATAAGTGGAGAGAACATACAGCGCCTAGTATTCCCAAATAGTCACCCATCTGGTACTAGCCAGGCTCAACGTTGCTTAACTTCGATGATCTGACGAGAACCGGTGTGTCAACGCGATTATATATATATATATATATATATATATATATATATATATATATATATATATATATATATATATATATATATATATGCATATTAATGACACTGCTGGCATTAAAACATTAATAACATTAAAATGCTAATTTCAGTGTCGAATTATTGCGTGTGTTGTTTAGATAAAAATATGTATATTTGGTTATCTAAGTTCGAATTAAATTTAAAATAAGGACGCGCATACTTTTGGAGATTATTAGTTTTTGTAATAAATAGAAATGTTCTAAAATCTCTTTATTTCTGATAACTTCCAGATTATTCGAAGCTTCCTGAGGATATTTCGGATTACATTTTCTTCTTTGTTCTTCTTATCGCTTTCATTGCAAGACAATTTTGAATTATGTGTGCGGTGGTGCAGTTTTTCATTAAATTGCATAATTTTAATACATTTGCACTTTAGCACATTAATAATACTACTCAACCCATCAACCACCCCCAAAATAAGGAAAAGATAATCTCAGAAAATATATGACCACAGAACAAATACTAAACTACTCTTTCCAAAACCGGAGAAGGTAACTCATGGGAGAATGGTCTGACCACAAAACATATTCCACGCTGCAGTCTCCAAAAAGAAAAAAAAAAGAAGAGAAGACAATGCTTGGGATTATAGTATACCCACAAAACAAGCCCATCACAACTCTTTCTAAGATATGAGGGTTAGATCTTCGATGATGATAGCATTTAAACAGAAGAAATACTAAAACATTATCCAAAATAAAGATGAGGCTATGCATGGTATCACGACGAACGAGTATATATTGTACGACATCTCACCTCCAAAGGAGGGAGTAATGCCTGGGAGGATGAACTGGTGACAACAAAACAGATAATACATCACTCTCAAAAGAAGCAGGTAATGCCTGGGGGGTTGTTCATTAACAGCAGCTCATAAACTACATTATTCGCTTCCCCAAAACAAAGAGCGGGCAACGTGTACTACATCCTCTCCGCCCTACGTTTACTAAATCAATTCCTTCCCATGTTTGCATGAACCCTCTGCTCACATTTACTTATCAGCTTCCCACCTGTACTACATCATCTCCTTCCCACGGGTACAAAATAATCCTCGCCGCACATGTACGAAAGAATCCCAATTCTTACGTGTTCTGAATCATTCTCTTCCCACGTGTACTAAGTCATATCCTTCCCCCACAAAATAATATGCAATCTTTTGGATGACGGTATCGTCACACAACAGAACAGATACTACATTATTAATCTCTCAAACACAGTCCGTATCGAGCATTAGAATATAGTTCGACAGTGATAAAAGTAAAGGAAAATATATATATATATATATATATATATATATATATATATATATATATATAGTAGCCGGCCGGACGCAGCCCAGCAGCGACTTAAGTGACCCAGAAAAGCAGAGACATCCACACAGCAGCAGAAAAATAGATAAATAAATAAATAAATAATAATAATAATGATAAAGACAACATAACAGAGAACAATAAAAAAGCTCACGCTAAAACAAGTTATAAACCAAAAAATAAATAATAAATAAATAAATAAATAAAATAAAAATAAAGACAAATAAAAATAGCAAATTTATAAACATGTTAATTACCTAATCATACCATACATAGATCCCCTACTCACATTTGCCCACAACTTCCGGCCGTTCATCCAGCATGCTTTGAAACGACCTGTTACGCACACCATTTGAAAAGGGAAATTTTTTCCGAAATTAATAATGGAATACGTCGCATAAATTACAAGTAAGACATTTTACCATACAACTGAATAAATATATATATAAAAATAAAAATAAAAATATATATGTATATATATGTACTTATTGATTTGTAAATCGCCACTTGTTCTCGTCTCCTCTTACCAACAGCGACTATAATTCATTCCTCGCATTGTGACAGCCTTCTAAATCTCTTTTACATACCTATCCCACACAATGCTTCAAGCAAACTACATATCAATCCTATATATATATATATATATATATATATATATATATATATATACTACCATGGGTACCCGGCGTTGCCCGGGTGTTTTGAGGTGTATGCTGAGCAAAAAAAAAAAACTTTGAAGTAGGGGGCTACTATCGGGGACATAAGTTGCAGGGGTACTATGAATGGAGATGAGTAGCAAGATGTCTGTTCACATTACACTTGAACTTCTGCATGCCAGTACTACTGTGAAGGTGTGGGATTTAGATGCTTGTCGAATTTTACGAGGGAATTCACGTCGAGGGGATACAAGTGCTTGTAGTTCGTCAGAGCATTCACCATTAAAGTACTTGTAGAACAGGTAGAGGGATACAGCATTTCTTCGATGGGACAGAGGCTGAAGCCTAGATGATAGTTCAGCACCTATCAGGAGTGCGACTCTCTTTTGAACCATGTCAAGGAGTGAGATACAAGTAGCAGATGCACCAAATGTGACAACAATACTCAATAAATGGGCGAATGGTGACCTTATAGAGGTACAGGGTACTTTCAGGCGTAAGTAGCTTTCTAGCACGGTAGAGAGAGTCCACCTTCTTTGTAGCAGCCTTGGCAATACTCTCAATGTATCTGTTCCAGTTCAGGACAATGGGTTTAAAGGAAGTACTTTCAGGTAATGTGTTCTTGGCCATTGCTATTGGTGGTAGTGAAGGTTTCTTGTAATTATTGGAGGAAAAAGTTTAGTCTTGGGAGCATTGAATGTGACCCTCCATTTTTGTCCCCATTCCACTACAGATTGTAGGTCATCCTCTAGTGTTTCTGCCATTTTCTTCGTTATGTGTTAATTTATTTTCCCCTCGTGCCTGTTATAGAGAGTGGTGTCATCAGCAAGTATACCTATCTCAGAAACAATTTTATCCGGGAGGTCATTTATGAATATCAAGAATAATAAAGGTCCGTGGATAGCCACCTGAGGTACTCCCGCATTTATATCATATTGTTTAGATGTACGACCGTCGAGGACAACCTAGACTTTTCTCTTATCTAAGAAGGATTTAATTACATTATTCATTCTTCTAGTGATACCATATGATCTAATTTTCCTTAGAAGACAATCGTGCCATACCCTGTCAAAAGCCTTAGATATATCGAAAGCTACCGCTCTACCCTCCTCTGTTTTGTCCAGTGAACGGTATATACGTTCAGAGATTACAGTTTAGGATATCTGCTGAGAAACGGGCTTGCCTAAATCCATATTGATTGTTGCTCAGGAGTTTAGCAGTTGTAAGGTGATGGACTATAAAGCGGGAGAAGGCTAATGAGGCGATAATTTAATGGGTGAGTTCTTCCGCCAGAATTCTTGAAAACTGTTACCACAGAAGTGGTTTTCCAGCAGCCAGGAAAGCAAGATTCGTTAAGGCATTTGTTGTAAAGTTTGGAGAGAACTGGAGCAACATCAGCAGAGGAATTTTTTTTAATGGTACAGCCGGGATGAAATCAGGTCCACATACTTTTATGGTTTCTAGGTTTGTATGATAATATGTACCTGCGACGGAGTGATTTTCAAGTCGTCTATCCGCAAAGGAGAGTCAGGGAGGCAGTAGTGTGCTGTATCCATTGTGGAGTTTGAGGCAAACCGACTGGCAAGCAGGTTAGCCTTCTCGGTTGCCGTGCAAATAACCTCGTTTTCTGGTGGTTTCAGTGTATTCTGTCTTAGCTGTCGCTATTTCTCTCTTACAATTACTTCTAGCTTCTATATACTTCTGTCTGTTTGAACTGGAATTTGAACTTTATATATATATATATATATATATATATATATATATATATATATATATATATATATATATATATATATATATATATGAGATTTGTTGTTTTTGTTGTTGGCGTTTTTTAGTGATATTAACAACTTCGAAACGCTGTTATTTTTTATCGCTATCTTAACGGTTTTTAAGAGCTCTTTTTGTTATATATACACACACACACACACACATATATATATATACACATACACACACACACACATATATATATATATATATATATATATATATATATATATATAAATAAATAAATAAATAGATCGCTCTTTTATGGGACGTATTTACTTAATTATTTATGTACGCACATAAAAGTACATTTATGGACATGTGTTTCTGGCTTTTAGCCTTCGTCAGCATAGGTTATCCGCACTCTGATACAGTATCGATGTTGAGATTTACAAAAAAGGCTTCTTCCAAAGCACGTCGTACTCTCGGAATACGCCATAACCCTCATGAATCTTCTATTTTTATATAGGATAAGGTTTCTTGCCACAAGCCTCAGCAAGTTACGAATTTATTTGAGGAAGAAGAAATCGCACAGATGCAGTGACCAGCCGAGAGTTCTGAGTTGAATCCAATCAAAAATATTTGGAAGATAATTTGTTTAATAGCTAAAAAAAAGAAAGCAATAACAACACTAAAAAAACAGGATCACATATAGGAGTTATTGAAAGATAAATGGAAGAGAATTACTGCTGATTTTTGCAAGAAATAAAAAAGAACGCGTGGTTGACGATGCATAGAAGTCATTGAAAAGAAGAGGTCTTTTTCTAAATATTAAATTTTGTTGATACTTTGTTCACAATCAAGTATTAATAAATAATAATTAGGGAACTGTGGGGGGTAGATTTGTCCCTTATTTACTATTTCTTTCAGGTCCACTTTGGCGAGTATGGAGCAACCCTTTAATTGCCATTGCTCCCATGTCCACTCTGACCCGGAGTGGTAATACTTGTTAGTTCATCTGGTGCTACCAGATCAGGCGGTCTGAAGATACTAGCTTCCTGACCAAAAATATACTGAACGTTGAAGTCATTGTTTTTTTTTCTTTTCCGTTCGCGAAACTCAATAATGTTGTTGGTTGGTTGGTTGGTTGTTTTTTTTTTACGGCATATCAACCCTTTCAGGTTATTTATTGCCGAATGATTTGGAAGAAATTTTTTTTAATAGAATATATTTGTTTTTTGCAAGTCGCTTTCTATTTAACCCATAGTTGGGACCCTAACAGATAATACCACTCCAGGTCAGAGTGGACCTGGGAGCAATGGCAATTAAAGGGTTGTTCTACACTCACCAGAGCCCGCAAGCTGGGGCCTCACCATCGGATATAGTTTAAGGTCATATCCATGACCTCAATAATGTAGGGCAAATGCAATAAGAAAAACATAAAAACATTTCATTCTTCAACAAAATAATCAAACCTAACATTTTGAATTATAACATTTGTGTGTGTGTGTGTGTGTGTGTGTGTGTGTGTGTGTGTGTGTGTGTGTGTGTGTGTGTGTGTGAAAATGCACTGGGTGACCACCCGAAGACTTACCTTTAAGAAGTTAATTACGGGGAGGTTGAAAATAAAAAAATGCCTTTCGAAATCAACACCACCCCAACCTTCTCATGTTAAGAACGGCTTTCGGAATAAACACCCACCCAACCTCCACTATGTTAAGAACGACTTTCAGAATAAACACCCACCCAACCTCCCTCTGTTAAGAACGGCTTTCGGAATAAACACCTTTGGAGGTTGGCCAACAAGTGCACATTGACCGTTTTTTTTCACCCATAATTCCTGGATTCGGTATTAAATTTTTAAAAAATCTTGATATGGCGTAAAAGAAACACAATCAAACGCAATATTCTAAAATTCTTTAAAAAAAAAAAATTATTACCACGATTGAATTCTTAGTAAGATTTTACTCGAGAAAAATTTGTATAATTGCTTGTGTTTGCAGTTACAACCCTGATAAGCGATAATAAAAATCGGTAATCGAACACTAAGAATTATTTACATGATTTTTATATATATTACAAATATTATATTACAGATGAAATCGGATGGAATTTTTAAAAGGCTACAGCAATGAATAAAAACCTGGTGTAAAATTGATGTGACGTATGAACCAAAATAGAAAAATGAACGCAAGTCTTGAAGGGTTTTTAAATCTTTGTATATCCATTTATTTTCTAAAAACAATCGCTAATACAAATCAGTAAAGATATACTTACTGTTTGAAATAATCGGAATGGTGGAGTCGTTCATATTTCGAGAATATCATCTCTTTTCCAATAAGAAAGAAACCAACGACTGTTGTAAAAATATTGGAAATTATCATAAAAATGGAACCGGAAGTGTGATTAATTAAGCTGTCAAGCAAAAAAAAAAAAGAAAAATAGACTTATTTTTTAAGTCTAATTTTGAACTCTATCAAGGCAGAACGTCCTTTCTAGCAGCTCCTGTCCAGATGTGGCAACAGCATTCCATCCTTGGACGTACCTGGCTCTTATATAGATAGAGAATTGCATCAGCAGTGAGATATCTACTGGATCGATAGAAAGAACCCACCATTTTTCCAGCGGTCTTAGCAACAGATTTGATGTACGTGTTCCATTTAAGATCAGGAGTAACAGTCAAGCCCAGAAGCTTGTCAAAACTTAAGGCCTCCTGAAGACGAGCGCCATTCATTTCAATTGTTGATCAGAATGTTTATGTAAAGAGAGAAGCTTGGTTTTAGATGCATTAAGAGTAACCAGCCACTCCTTTCCATTGTACCACATGCTCAAGATCAGAGGAGAGAGAATCGGAGAGAACATGGTCGTTTACTGCCTTAGATGTGCTACTATAAATAGTAGCGTCATCAGCATAAATATCTACAAATGATGAAAGGATGTGATTTGGAAGATCATTAATGTAGATCAGGAAAAGAGTTGGGCCCAGGATGGATCCCTGAGGGACTCCAGCATTAATACTGTGAGCTTCTGATTTTTGTCCCTCAACTACTACTCTTATGAACCTATCTTTGAAGACATCCTTATATAGAATCTAGCCTTTTATTCAATATTCCTTCTTTAGAATTCATTATGTAGAAGGCTTCCAATAAACATAGATTGCACCTTTTGATTTCCCAGGGCTATACTTCCTCCCCCTATCCACTACTGACCATTTCAGTTCAAAATCTTTATTGCTTCTATTAAGTTCCCTGGCCAAATCCCCGAATGCAGTTGTATTCCTCCTTTTATTTCTTATATTGATTCTTGTACCTCCCCCCCCCTGCTATCGTTAACAAGCTCTCTATTAGTTTCCATCTCTGGTTCCATTTTAAAAGATACTACATGGTTTCTGTATCTTTTCTTAAAAACGCAATCCGTGGCCCCAAAATATATCTTTCTAGTACTATCGGTCTTAATCTCGCATTTATACACTATTTCTGAGGTTTGGCATTTACCATGTTGTTCAAGTGACCCTGCAGAAGCTAAACAAATTGGGCTACAAGACTCTGCCTCATCCGCCATATTCACCGAACCAATTGCTCACCAATTATCACTTATTGAAGCATCTTGACAACTTCCTGCGCGAAAAATGCTTGAAAACCGAGATGATGCTAAATCTGTCTTCAATGACTTCATCGCGTCAAGAACTCCAGATTTCTATGCTAATTCGATAAATAAACTTGTTTCTCGTTGACAAAAATGTGTCAATTCTAATGGTTGTTATTTCGATTAATAAAGTTTATTATGAAAAGAGTTATGATCTTTTGAAGTTGGACGTCAAAAAAAACGACATTATTTTTGCACCAACCTAGTAGTCTCAGAGTAATTAAAGATAAGAAAATAGATTTTAAAAGACATATGTTAACCACATTTTTTAAATATTCCTTTGTAATTTACGGTCAATAATCTGAAACAAAATCTGGAGCAATAACTTATTAATACAGCAGAACACTCAGTAAATAGTATATGATACATAAAATAGTGTTCGATTCTCTAGATATAACAGGTGCGTTACAGAATGCTGTAGGCTACTTAGGATGTGATGCTGAATCCAAATGCACTTGGTACTCTAAATACGGCGGGCATGTGTTAGAATATAGTTTTAAGTCTTATGCTAAATCGAACCGTACGCAATACCAATATCAATAGACAGTAATTAGTAAACGAAATATACTGAATTGAAAACTGTTCAATATGTTAGATAGAAAACTAATTATGTGTACTACTACTTGTGCAATAATAAAATGACCGTCTTCTTTCACAATAACAATTCACAAATCACAGTGAAAACATATTAAAAATATTTATCGATTTAGAGGAAAATGCGTTTCAACGCGTCCAGTTATATGTTGCTTTAAGCAGAGCAAAACAAAAAGTAAATGTCAAAGTGTATTTTTTTTTGTAAACAGGAAATAAATGTACAAAAATTACTTATATAAAAATGTTTTGTGTCTATAATTTATATTGCAAATAAATATGTCCTTACTTACTACTTCAGTTTCTTATTATTAATCCTCGGTGAAAAACAGCTGGTGTCGGTCTCAGCACAGTTCTCAGGTATCTTTACAAGCTTGGCTACTATGGTAAAGCTGCGAGACGGAAACCTGTTCTTCCCCCGTCTGTGCATCAATCACAGAAAAGATTAGGATCCTGAGATAGTGGAGAGATCTCTTGAACCAATGCCATTTTCTCTGATGATTCACGATTTCATTATTTTCATGGCAGTAAGAGGGTAAGGGCGTGGAGGCTCCCTAGTAAGAGTTTAACTTTAAAAGACTGCAGCCAACGCTGAAACTTTGGGGGGGGATCTCGGTTATGATATAGGATGCAATTTGGAGTGGTGGTCACTAAAACCTGGTGGAGTGCGAAGTCAACTACAATTCTGCTAAATATGTTTCAATATTACATGAAGGACTCCTACCAATATTCTCAAGTGGTAAAATGAACCAACCTATTTATGGAAGACAAAGCACCTTGTCTCTCTGCCAGGGTGAAACAACATTGGTTGAGCAAAAAAGAGGTTAATAAACTTTCATGGCTAAATCAGTCCCTGAATATGACCTATAATTGCAAACCTTTGGGGCATATAAGACTAGAACCTTCGCAAAAAGAAAAAGCAGCCACCTTCTAAGCTTGAACTTTTAGCATTATTGCGTCAGACATGGAAAGAATCTCATCAAAATTCTATTCGTCAACTGATCAATGCCATGCCTAGAAGGTCCTAGTAAATGGAACAACCAAGTATTAGTTATTAAATTTTTGATCATTTTTTTTAAATTTTGTTCTATATATTATGTATTTATTGAAATAAACTGTTTCTATGTGTGTGTGTATTCGCTCGGTTATAAAATACGCTTAATTAGATATTTTAATTTATGCAGATTTCGCATTTATTATAATAGAGGAAATTCTCTATTATTGTATTATACCCTATATATTCTATTGATACTAATTTTTTCATATAATTTGGGTGAATTTAACATTGCAGACGTAAGTCGTGTATCTTCTACGAATGCGCAACTATACACATATACGTTTAACTACTACGTTAATTTTTAAAGTTTTGATATTCATGTATACTTACTCAGATGGTAAGGAATAACGCATGGGCGGTACATGTTTAGGTTTCGATTCTAGCTGACGGCAACCAAGTAATTTTTCTTTTATTTTAAACTTTTAAAATCACTACTATATATTGGATACAATATAGTAATAGATACAGAATTGGCTCTGTAATAATAAATACACACACAACATCCATACATCATATATATAAAAGAAGAAACCAAGTCACACGTTCATCATGTCGTCTTTATTGAAAATCTTGCAATAAAGATGAAATGTTGATGGAATTTTGACTTGATTTGTTCCTTTGTTTATCTCTCAATCTCGTCGAAATACTATTTCTATTATCCTTATCATTACATATGTATATATATATATATATATATATATATATATATATATATATATATATATATATATATATATATATATAGGCAAATTGAATGAGGTGTTTACCTGATACAAGTAATGGTTAACTTCAATTTAGTGTAAATAGCAGTATTTATATATGGATATATTAAACCCAACGGAATTAAAAAACACTCAATACAAACACAATTAAGAGTAAAGCTTATTATAAGAGCAAAGTAATCAAAACTGTCAATTAAAATTTACAATCAAATTTATTATTCGAGAGAATATTCCTACAAACATTGAATTGCAAACTGTCGAGTAATAAATTTAATTGTAAATTTTAATTTACAGTTTTAGTTTTTTTCTCTTATATATATATACTAGCAAAGATACCCGCGCTTCGCACGGGACTGTGCTGAACACTCAGCCCCCCCCCCGGCTGCCGCCCCAATGTAAACAAAATGTTGGGGGGGCACGTGTGGGTGCTCATCTTAGGTTAAATTATTATAGAAAAGTGATCCTCCACTTTATTGAAACTAACATTTCTTCAAAAAGTACCAGGGTCCAGGGGTTCATACCATGCAAACGGTAAATTTGCGACGGGTTTGATTATCAGATTTGGTGTCAGAAAAAAAAAAAAGATTTGTGCCAAAAAACGAAAATAAATGTTTTGCTTTTTTTATCATAAAAATAATTATTTGTCCAATCATGAGAAGTGTGTGTTATATCCAAATTGATGAAATTAAGACAGTGAAAGGAGGGGTGGTGTCAGTTTTTGGTTCATTCGGCTCTTTTTGGTGTTTTTCCTAAATGCACGGGTGGCCATCTTGCTTGCCAATCTGTAGTGATTACGTTGAATACTCAATGTCTCCAAATATGAATAACTACCTTGCGCAAGAAATAAATGCTATATTCGTTCTTAGCGTACCCAAAAACCTATACAAGTCGACAATTCAAAGGTGAATGCTGAGGGGTCGGTAAACTAAAAAAAATACCGATTAATCGTAATAATTATACCAGAGCGATGTATGTGATATTATATATGGTAAAAAAATTATATTTTATATTAAATAAATTATGAAGAAAATCCGTTTCGCAGGCAATTAAACACACTTGCTATGGTATAATTATTATATATTATAATAAATCCTGGGCAACACCGATTAAATTTCATAAACAAAAAAAGGAGCAGATAATGTATGGGATGATGGATTTTGCTCACATGGAAAATTGGCCTTGTGTCTGACTAACTCTGCCCTCGTGGGGATGCAAGTAAATGAGGACATTAGTTTTAATTATTTTTCTCTAACCCCATACCCCCTTCCCCCGGGCATCGGCGTTGAAAATAAGGAAAAATAAAACTACTAAATGCAGTGAAAAAAACCGATAACCCAACAATAACAAATAAAAAAGGTTACTTAAAAATTAAGAATAAGCGAAAAACAATTACCTCCGAATTAAAAATAGAAATAATAATTCAGCTTAGAAGAATATTTCGAAATGAAATCAGATCTTTTACAGAAAATATTTAATAACGTGCTCCGTTTTACACATTTTTTGCAAAGAATTAAACTATGAGAGTTATTCCCATTTGATTTTCTGGTTTGAAAATAAACGGTTTCAGATTCCAGATAAAATAAGTTAAAGCAAATATAAATTGAAATAAAAATAAACTAAATAATTACATTTTAAATTATATTTTTAAATAATATATTTGAAATGAGGCTATTATGTCGAATAAGTAATATCATCGGGTTAATTATTTAAATGGATTTAATTTAATGTGATATGCTAATGACCGTTACTCAATCAATGTAGATGTGGTTTGAAGAATGCTATATATAGAAATTACGCATAAAATACGATGCCTCCTTTGACAGAAATATTCTATCATGGGCATTATATTTCTTGACCAGAAGAGGTGTACACACATATCGTCTTTATATTACTTTGAACATGGGGAATTGTACACACAGACAAACACACATACGGACGCTACTATATATATATATATATATATATATATATATATATATACTCGGGGTTTTTTTTATATTCAAAAGTAATGGACTAATGAATTCAACGAGGTTGTTAGATAGTGCTCAATAAAAAGAGCTGATAATACTTGTTTATTGTTATATAAACATGCTCACATCCCGCTGCTACAAATAGCCACTTGTTTCAATCAAACAACAGATATCATCAGGCAGCGACTTGACTATTCAAAAGTTACATGAAGAATAATAGGTTATTCATTGAACTTTTGAATAGTCAAGTCGCTGCCTGATGATATCTGTTGTTTGATTGAAACAAGTGGCTATTTGTAGCAGCGGGATGTGAGCATGTTTATATAACAATAAACAAGTATTATATATATATATATATATATATATATATATATATATATATATATATATATATATATATATATATATATTAATGATGGGGACGATTAATCGGAATCAGAATCGGGAATAAAAAAACGGAATATGGAATCCAAAAAAATCAAAATCTGTATCCGAAAAATCTATGCTTACGAGGGGTGTGCAATTAGTAATGCCCCTGACCCACTTTCAGTGGTCTGATCTAGCTGAAATTTTGCATGTGCAATGATTTATATCTCTATGGGTTATGTAGCAAATTACAGCTCTGAACTAATTGTGGTTTCTGTTTTACAGGTGATTGAACAGAGTCAGGTGTGAAATGGAGCCTGTTGAATGTCGAGCAGTGATCCGGTTTTTGTATTTGAAAGGACGCACACCACAGGAGACTTTTGATGAAATGAAAGAAACTTATGGTGATAATGCCCCATCATATGACCTTGTAAAACGCTGGCATGTGAATTCAAACATGGCCGGAAGTCTGTGGAAACAGCTCGCAGACCTGGTCGCTCCCCTTCTGCCATTGATGAGGCATCTGTCCGTCAAGTTGAGACTGCCA
The DNA here is from genome assembly GCF_053919585.1 of Euprymna scolopes. Lineage (NCBI taxonomy): Eukaryota > Metazoa > Mollusca > Cephalopoda > Sepiida > Sepiolidae > Euprymna > Euprymna scolopes. The sequence goes on along the minus strand of NC_136514.1, from coordinate 30,968,525 downwards.
TTTTGGAAGATCAGCGCATTACTATTCGCTAAATAGCCCAAGATGTCAAGATTAGAAAAGGGTCTGTGGAAACTATCATTCATGACCATTTGCATATGTATAAGGTGTCTGCCAGATGGATTCCCAGGTTGCTCACACCATTCTAGAAGCGAGAACGCGTTGAGTGGTCGAGGGTGAATTTGGAGATGTGCAAGAAGATGAGTCAAAGTTTTTCAAAAGATTGAATACATAAGATGAAACCTGGGTCCATCACTATGATCCAGAGACCAAAGCCCAGTCAATGCAGTGGAAGCACTTGGACTCACCACCTCCAAAGAAGGCAAGGGTGCAGACCTCCGCTGGCAAGGTCATGCTCACAGTCTTCTGGGACCAGGACAGAGTAGTGATGACAGATTTCCTGGCAAAGGGTATCACAATTACAGGAGCCTATTATGCTTCACTTTTGAGAAAATTAAGGGAAGCTATCAAAATCAAGAGGCGGGGCAAGATCAGCAAATGTACCCTCCTCCTGCAGGACAACGATCCAGTCCACAACTCGCATGTCGCCATGTGGTTATGAAATCCTCCCCCATCCTTCCCTACTCTCCTGACCTTGCACCCTCTGACTTTCACCTCTTCCAGCCATGAAGTTGTTTTTGAAAGAAAAGCGTTTCCAAGATGATGCAGCCTTGATTTCTGAAGTCACGTCATGGTTGAAGGACCAACCTGGAGTGTTCTACAAAAGCGGTCTCCAGGGCTGCATCAAACGATGGGAGAAATGCATAACTCTGGGTGATTCCTATGTCGAGAAAGACTAATAACTGTGCCAGGTTTCTTTGCTCTACTGCTATGGGAAGTGGGCCAGGGGCATTACTTATTGAACGCCCCTCGTTGCTTTTATTTGCTTATTTTCATTCAAAACTTAGTTTTTCCATGACGTGTATTGATGATGAAATATAAATATTTGTTGATTTTAAACTTTCAATGAAACTAAAATCTATCGATGAACAATCCACAAGTGTATTTTATGTAAGCGAAAATATATGTTCATAATGTTTCGTTTTTTTTTTCGGTAATCCGACTCCTCTGCCCATTCCTCCCCAAAAAGAAAACAACTTTATGGCTAGAAAATAAAAAATAAAAATAAAAAAATTAACCGGAATCACAATCGGTAAATGCACCCGAATCGGTAATTTTGAATAGAATTTGTAATTGTATAGGAATCAGGAAAATATTGGAATCGTCCCAATACTAATATATATATATATATATATATATATATATATATATATATATATATATATATATATACGTGTGGTGTGGTGTGGTGTGGCGTGTGTGTGTGTGTGTGTGTGTGTGTGTGTGTGCGCGCGTGGATGTGTGTGTGTGTGCGTGCGTGTCTGTGTGTAGATGTGTGCGTAAATAAAGCATGTATATATATGCGTTGATTTAATAGCCACGTTCTTCAGCTTCCGGTATATATATATATATATATATATATATATATATATATATATATATATATATATATATATATATATATATATATATATATATATATATATATATATACAGTTAAGCTTATATTGATTTACTTAGCCACGCGCTTCTGCTTCCGGTGGTTTTCAGTACCGAACAAAGCATTAATACCTATATGTGAATTAATCTAACTCCACCAACCCTATCACAGCAGTAATCTCACATGTTTGATCTTCTTCCATTTCACCTCGTCCACTATTTCCCGTCCACCCCCACCAACCCTATCCAAACATATATAACCATTGAATTCCTACTTTTTTTTTTTTTTACATGGTTATTTGCTTTCACGTGTTACATTTTGTGTGTATATATATATATATATATATATATATATATATATATATATATATATATATATATATAGTTTTTTTCATAATCTGGCTTGGAATTTCGGAAAGGGTTCAAAGGATTTCCACTCACATTTTCGGTGCGCTATCAGTTGCAACAATGGTGATATCGTGTATCAAGGGAAAACACGGAAGAAGAAAAAAATGGACGTTAAGATTTCCACAAAATGTAAACAAAGTTATCACACGCATGATGTTTATTCTATTGCGTTTCAACCTCGTTCCATACATGCCGAAATCCGAGTCATCGCAATCGTTACAGAAACATTTAATTACTTTTTGTATTTTTTGGACTGTTTGGATTATTATTCCTGTTTCGTTATTTTTTTTTTTAGACGTTTCGGCCGATATAACCTACGACCGTCTTCAGGTGCATTCATACTGGATGTTATTGGTGAATGGTAAAAAATGTTTGGCTTTTTGCTTCCCAACTGTACCATAGTGTGCTGCGACGTCGCGTAGACGGCAGACTCTGCAGTGAAATAGAGAGAGGAACAGTAAGGGGTAACAGGACTGATGACGTAAGGCAGAGATAACAGCAGGAGCAGTAAGACAGAGAGAGTGAGGTGGTAGAAACATAACGGCATGAACAGCAGGTAGAAGAGGGCAACCGACAATGAATTTCCGCTAGCTGGTGACAGCTCCGTCAAAATTTGTTATATATAATGGAAAGCACAGACAAAATAAAAGTGCCTCAAAAAAAGTAAATTCAAAGTATTTTTTTTGTTTTGCTCTTCGACGGAGTCGATAGACAAGCGGAAGAACGAAATGAGAAAGTCTACAATAACATTACACAACGCATATAGTCTTTAGAAATTTAAAACGCAGATAGGGCCAAGTCTATTTCCTTTTTTTAACAACCTAGATTAGAATAATAGTCCAAACCATCCAAACAATACAAAAAAACTAATTAGAAATCCTCATCTCAAAAATATACCAATTCCGGACAAAGAAAATGCTCAGTCAACATGTTGTTGGATTTGGAGAGATCTTTTTAAATCTGTTTCTGCTGTTGCAGATCTTGATTGCATTGTCTTCCCTGTAAGAGGTAACTCTAGGACGACCAGATTTAGGGGCATCACGAACACTGTCGGTTGTTTGGGGCTTTTGCACAGTCATTCTTACCCTTTTCTCATCACATTTAAATTTTCTTGATTGGATAAACCACAACGGTGGAGATTAATAAGCGCCTGACGATCACTGAAAGAAAATGTTACGTTGTATAAAGTGGAAAAACAACATTTACGATTAGAGAAACTTTGTTGCCTAAAAGATGGATATTTTTAGCTTGTTTTAAGGTCATTTAGTGCCGCGGAGTTAATAAATAACTTAAAATCTTTGAAGTTATTATTTTTAAATTGACGTGAACACTAGGATACTTTATTTAAAAGTCAAATATGAACAAGTAAAATTATAGAGGAATAAAAGACATATCAAATGAGATATTGGTTGATGAAACAGTTACATTAAATTTAGCTTAAATTTGCGGTTTTCGAAAAAAATACTTTCTTTTGGACGCCACTATATATATATATATATATATATATATATATATATATATATATATATATATATATATATATATATATATATACCTCCGATTGGGGGGAGGCAAATACAGAATATAACTAATATTACTATGAATGGAAGAAATGTTTTATTCATGATTAAAGTAGAAAACAAAACAGCAAGCCGATCAGTTTCGCCCCCACTTAACTGGTGATCTTTTAATGGGTTTTGAAAGGATAAAACGAGACAAAAAAGAGAACTGTGTACTTTTAAAATAAAAAAAACAATGCTATGGTATATTTACAATATGTATAAGAGACTGAATAGGTCTAATCCTAATAAACAACCGCTCCGTTTACAAATGGGGTGTCGCTTCAAACGGACGAAGATTGTCTTCCAAATTTTCAGGTGATATAGTGAATCAGCATAACCCAGGATGGTAAAGGTATTAATTTTGAATCCAATGATCCCTGAGAGAAACCCCGTATCTATTGTTAATTTTTTCTAGGTATGTGTTGTTATATTCTCTTGTCCAAGCTTAACTTTGTCTTACCAGTGTTCGAAGCAAAATAGCAAACTTAAATGGTTGTGCTGATTTGCTTCGCGCTTTTCTCATTTACACTCCCTAACCAAGACAAGCGAATGTAAATTTAGCCACCGTTTTTTAGTTTTATTCTGGAAAAAGTAGTTATTTTCTTTTTAATGACTGGCCTAATCGCATCGAAGGGGTAGCCATTATAAGACGAAGTGTTTATAATAGTTCTTATTTCTTTGCCGGTTTTTGATTTTGAATAAATCTTAAGTGGTCGATAGGTTAGGGTCCAAACTAAGTTTTACTTCCGCTTGGTGGGGAAAAATAATCCCAGCGGCTATATAGACACGTAAGCGTACGTTTACGGTAAATTGACGCAAGATAACTCGATAGGGTTTTCGTTACAATAAATTGAGGAGAGTAAAAGTGGAATTACGCGGGAATATGAAGAATTTATTTGGTTTCATTTGATCATTGAAGATGCAATATATTGGTTAAAAGGGAAAATTATTACCAGAGGTAAGGGTTTAGACTCATAACCGTTGGGACCCGATTTCGAATCTCTGTAGATACAGCCACTCTGATGAGTCGTAGACGACGAAACACGTGTCAGTAGATAATTACATTTTAAAAATGATATATATACTGCTCCCGATGTGAGGGTGCCGGATTGGTTAAAAGGGAAAATTATTTCCAACTCGCATTTAGGTAAAAATGCACTTTCGTAAATAATTGAATTCATTCAAAACATATCGCTAAAAACCAAACCAAAACAACATCTAAGTAAATCCCGATATATCCAGACAGTTGGCGATATGATCCAGGGGTAAGGGTTTAGGCTCATTACCGTTGGGTCCCGATTTCGAATCTCGCTAGATGCAGCCACTCTGATGAGTCGTAGACGAAGAAACACGTGTCAGTGGATAATTACATTTTAAAAATCACACACACACACACACACACACACATATATATATATATATATATATATATATATATATATATATATATATATATATATATATATATATAAATGTTTAGAGGTACATAATTTAAATAAAGTTATAAATATAATGTGCGGAAGTCTCTCGAGAGCTCTTTCAGCTATCATCTCATCAGGAGAAAATCGATAGCGTAAAAACAATAATACTATGTCGAAAGTAAAGAGTTCTGATGGGGGACTATTTAATGTGCCAAAAATTACGGGGACACTAAAATAAAGTTTATTAACGGTACAACGAGGGGGGAACAGACGATGATAGCTGAAAGAACTCTCGAGAGACTTCCGCCCATTATATTTAAAACTTTATATATATATATATATATATATATATATATATATATATATATATATATATATATATATATAATGCGGTAATATTTAAATGCAGTAATACTAAAAAGAGTGCTTGGTTCGACGCTAAGCCTTCACCACTATAAACAAATCATATTTCTGAACAACTCAGTTGTTGCAGAATCTCAGACGTCGAAATCGACGGGAGAGTCCATTTATATATTTGTACAAGGTATCTAATACAAAAAGTAACCAGACATTTTTCGTATGGGCACTTTTATTAATAGTACACATACGAGACTCTAGTCCCCTTCGAAGTAATCTCCTCCGGCTGCAATGCACTTGTTGTACCGTTCCAACAATTTCTGGATGGCTCTATAGAAGTCCCCGCTTCGCTATAGCTTCTTTCATCTCCTCAATTATCTCATAATGTCAGCCTGTAAAGTTTTTCTTGAGCTTAAGGAATAACGAAAAGTCACAGTAAGCAAGGTCTGGACTATTGGGAGAGTGAGAAACTGTTTTGATGCCTATTTTGGTCAAATAGTCTGTGATAAGGACGGAGCACCCTTGGGAAAAACTTTGCGCAACTCTTCCACATTTTCAGTTTCTCGCAAATAATTGAATAGTTCCCACACTAACATCAAACTGTGCACTAATTGTCTCTATAGACACACGACAATCCTTATCCATGAAATTCTTTATTTGGCCAATCAGCTCTGGTGTTCTGACTTCCTTATTGTTCCCACGCCTCTCATTATACCTTGCAGACTCTCTGCCTTCCTTGAATCTCTTATGCTACTCAAACACCGATGATCGAGTAATGCAAGATGGTCCAAAAGCAGTCTGAAGCATTCTATGCATTTCTGTGGCATATTTTCCAAATCCAAGTTTTAAACAGAATTTTATTGCATGTAGTTCTTCTAAAATGTCCTCACGTCGAGATTGCATTTTTGAAATTCACCAGCTGTGATAATCAGGCATTAGTAGGGTGTATTCCAATTCCTGCCGTAGCTGTTAATTTAAACCTGAATAATCAAATAAAATAATAAAATAAAATAATAAAATAAAATTGTTCAATCATGTCATAAGATGCATAGCAATAACATACTGGATTTTAAAGAGTGAACGGCAATTTTAAATGCCTGTACAAAAATCTGAAAATTTATTGAAGGCACTTCGTACACATCGAAAGTGGACGAAAGCTTTTATGAGTCCAAATATATTTTATTTAGATTCTCTAAATTTTATTTTTACCGTAGAAGACTCACAATGTAAAAACATCACGGACACACATATACAAAGAAACATTGAGTTATATATACGAAACATTGTCAGTGCATAATTTAATTAAAAATATATATGTCGCCTCTTATCGGGGGGGGGCATCATATTGACGAAGGGGAAATTATTTACAACTAGCATTTGGTTCCTTAACGCGTGTTATCTACTAGCAGTTTTCTAAATTGAGGACAAGGAAACGAATGTTTATTTTTTACAAAGGAGTCACCACTTATCAAGGCCCAGAAGCCAATCGCGGATAAGGGTTAATGAGTGTACGGTAGTAAATGGGACAATATTGTTATAATCAGTAGTCAATGTAAAATGCTGTAGTAACCGTTAGTATTGGAAATTTGGTAAATTGGATTACTTAAGGGGACGGCTCATCAAGAACTTGTTCACGTTGGATTTGAGGACGGCAATATTTAATCAGCTGGAAAACAGGGAAACGGAAGAGAAACAGGCGTGTAGTTCTAAGAAAAAAGTTTTGTTCATGGAATCTACGTTTAGGATTAGGCACAGATAAAGAAAAGAGATAAATAAAATTATTGATAGTGGTTTCAACTAGACGAGTGTTTCTCGTGAAAATTTGGTAAGGGGAGGCCATAGATTGGAGTTCAGACGACCACTTGTCATGAAAATAATGACAAAACAGAGACAGGCTCGCAACGTCTTTTCTGTGGGGAAAAAGTTGCAGAAAAGAGAAAAGGGCATCCCCTACTAAGCCACGAATTCTATTTTGAACTCTATTAAGGCAGGTTATGGTCTTCTAACAGCTCATACCCAGATGTTGCAACAGTACTCCATCTTAGGACGTACGTATGGTCCGACCATTTTTCCAGCGACCTTGGAAACGGATTTTATGTGTGTGTTCTATTTCAGATCAGGAGTAAAGGTTAGACCCAGAAGCATGTCAAAACATAGAGACTCACAAAGATTAGAGCCATTCATTTCAATTGATGCCAGATGAGGGATCAGAGCGTTGATGATATAAGATATTTAGCAATGAGGTTGTTTTCAGAAACATGCAGGGTTAATTAATTTTTATTTATTGCGGACTATTATCCTCATCTTTTCTTAGTTGTGTCACGTTGTTTCGGCCAACTATTCCTCTGGCCTTCTTTAGGTGGTAACCGCGACGGATAGGAACTCTGAATCTCCTGGTGAGAATTGATGGCGCAGTTAGTAGACGTTGAATCTCTATGGTTCCAGGTGAGAATTGTCTGAAGATAACAGTTTCAATCCTATCCAAAGCCGGCCAGAGGCTTACTTGGCCAAAACGTGGTGAGACGACAACAACTACGGAAGGCAGTGGATGCAGTCAGGAGATTCAGAGTTCCTATCCGTCGAGGTTACCACCTGAAGAAGGCCAGAGGAATAGTTGGCCGAAACGTCGTGACACAACTAAGGAAAGATGAGGATAATAGTCCGAAATAAATAAAAATTAGTAAATAATACTCATCTCAATGAGTTCAAATTAAATAATATATGCAGGTTTAACCGCATCGACGGAGTCGTAGTTAACATATATACTAATGATGGCCCGATTCCAATTCAATTACAGATTATGTTCTAAATTTCGGATTGGGCTGCAACCGCTTATTCTGATTCTTTTAAAATCTCTAAATATTCAGCTATAGAGTTTTTTTTTTAATTCAATTTTCACTCCAAACAAGGCACAGTGCCACTTTGAAGCAGGGGGCTACTATCAGGGACTTAATTAGCAGGGTTATTATGAAGGGAGATGAGTAGAAAGATGTTTGTTAACATTACACTTGAACTTCTGCATATCAGTGCAGTTGGGAAAGCAGAATCCCGGAAGGGAGTTCCAAAGACCCGCATTTCTGGAGAAGAAACTATTGGAGTAAAAGGCTTTCTTGCACCAAGGGATCTCTACTGTAAAGGGATGAGACTTAGTAGCTTGTCGGGTTTGTCGGGGGTAGTTATGTCGGGGAGGTACAAGTGTTTTCAGTTCGTCAGAGCATTCACCATTAAAGTATTTGTAGAACAGGCAGAGAGATGCAACATCTCGTCGATGGGACAGAGGCTGAAGCTTAGATGACAGTTCAGGACCTATCAGGTTGGCGACTCTCTTTTGAACCCTGTCCAGGAGCGAGAGACATGTAGCAGATGCACCATCCCAGATGTGACAACAGTACTCCATACATGGGCGAATGGTTGCCTTATAGAGGTACAGGATACTGTCAGGCGTAAGTAGTTTTCTAGCACGGTAGAGGGAGCCAACCTTCCTTGCAGCAGAGTTGGGTTTTTTTTAGAATACCATAAAAAGCTATGTTTTAGGTTGGCAACTAAGTTCTTGCAGTTTTTTAAATCTAACTTTTTTAAAGTAAAATAAGAACTAACAATGGGGTATTCTTCATTCGCGTTCACAACTTTTCCCTTTACGTTCAACACGATTCCTAATACCTGTTCGGTAAAAATCATTTGATTTTAACTCGAAAAATCCATGCAACCAAACAGTCAATTCTGCATCACTGTTAAACTTAGACGGCAAGAACTTAGTTGCCAACCCAATAGATATATTTTCGCAAACCAAAAATAATAAATTTATATTAGGTTATATTAATTTATCTTTACAGATAATTTAATATGAATAAACGTTTATCATTTTAGCATTAGTACAAGCAATGCAGAGTTTAGGTTTAATCAACAACAAAAAATTTGGATACTATTAAGCATACTTATTCTGTAAGAAGATAAGTGGTAAGTATATATAATATGTGATTAATACGGCAAATTTTCATCTCAGTTGAAAAAATAGGTAAAGTGGAATTTTCTGATTAGAATTTGGAGAAGTGTACGTGTTCACTTGTAAGGAAGCAGATACATGTGTAAAGAGGATCGGTCTCATTCGCGTGAATAACCAGTGAGGACAGTTGGTGTTTTTGATAAGTGCTTCATTCTTTTCCTATTGCTTTATATATGTATACATACGGCACAATCATGTTGAAACACCGGTTCTCGTTAGATCACCGAAGTTAAGCAACCTTGAGCCTATCCAGTACTAGATGGGAGACCATTTGGGAAGGCTAGTCGCTGTATGTGCTTTCCGCTTATCTCTGCATTGTTTCCTGTTGTCCTTAATCCCCACTTGCCACTGGTTTTCAAAAATATCGACTCAGGAAGGTGCGGTTGGAAATTGCACAACTCTTGCCACAAATATTTCACGCGCAGGAACCCTTACAGTGGGTATCCATAGTCTGTTAAGACTGGAGGAAGCCTTGTGTGATATGTGTATACATATACGCTGAAGAAAGAAAGAAAGAAAGAAAGAAAGAGAAAATAAAGAGATTTTAAAAGCCTAATTGCATCGCCGATCGTAAAAATTTTCCAGATTGGTATCTGAAGTGGGAGCACGTTTAACTCACTGGGGGAGATGCAACCCCGAATCAAGATAGAAAGCAAAGGGAAACTACCGTCTTAACTTGTCTTCCTGTGATTACCATGGCTCTAAAATTTGGAAAGCTGTGGTCACCAACGTTGTTAAAACGGCAGGTTCGGCTGATAATAATAAATTTGACAATGTTTGTTTGTTTTTTTTTTTGTTTTGTTTTTTTGTAATAACGTTCGTAAAAGCTGTTATTGAGAGAAAGAATACAGCGACGGAGAGAGTTTTATGCTGTATCACTATTGATACAATTAACCATTGAATTCTCTCAGCGAAGTGTATGACCCGTGGGATTAGAAAAGAACTCGTCGAACAGTTATGATATAGTTTACAAACAAATATATAAAAAAAAACGCGTAGCTCAGAAAAATATCTGATTATCTTAAGCGGCAAGACAGATTCTCCTTTGATTATCCGAGATGAAGGGTTCGGTGGAAATCCTGAGAATTCCAACCCTTTTTAATTCCGATAATCATCATCATCACACAGTCCTTCATAGCTGAAGACGACTAGCCAGGGTACTGGTGCTTTCTCCCACGGTGTTGTAACATTCCAGGCTCAGTGTAAAAAATTTCCCCAAAAGTAGTGCACAGGTAGTTTCCACAGATTGTCTTCGGTAATGTTTTTGTTCAGACCTGACCTTTATTTTTGCCTCTATTTCTGCCTTTACTTTCTTAATACTATTGTACCAGAAACTTCCGTCTGCTGCTAGCTTTTCCCAATTTTTCGTTTTCATATTCATAGCCTTTAGGTAGCGCTTAATCATATCCTTGCAGCGGAGTTTCTGCCATCCACTCTCTCTGTACCTGTTGTGTCCGGTGAATCATTGGAATTTAAATAAGAAGTAGGCAAGCTCATTGTAAGTTAAATACAATTTATTCATGGCAAAAAATTAATTATTTACAGAACGATATTCATGTATCAAACAAAGCGGCCATATTTTCCACGGTTCCTATTTGAACTCTCTCGTCTTTTAAGGATTTATAAAGGGCAATGAATCTTACTTTCTTTATTGGAGTCATTTCCCCTACTGATCGCTATAACACCTCCCCTTTGAAATATAGTGTTTGTAGAATGTTTGATTTGGGTCTATTTGTAGAGTCTAAGTTGTTTTGCACCTTTGTTGCGTCCTTCGGGTTAGACCTTTCATTTCGGGGTTGTTTTGTTTACTGCATGTGTCCTTAACATTTGGAGGTAATTCAAATGTATCCAGTAAAGTATTTATGGAATTATTGTGTTATTTGATTGTCTCTTTGGAAAATGTAGGTAGCGAATTTGATTTGCATGTCTGAACCAAATAGATGATTGTACATCCACATCATAGATTACATTATCAGAACCTCGTACTGTGTTACCTTGCGTCCAGTTTTATTTAGACTGCAGTAGTCCTCCGCGAATACAGAAATTGAATTTGATGTGACTTTCTGAAAATGTCCTGGCGTTTTTTCTGTGGTTTTTACCTCTTGGCTGTGCAGTATTCATCCTGAAAGTGTTGCGGTTATTTTACTACAAAATCCGTCCTTGTGATCACGAGGTGAACAATATTGATATGTGTGTTTTTTATAGTGCATCTCTCCACATTATCAATTTCTCTACCGATTTGATGTTTTTAGAAATAGGTGATCCTTGTTGTTGCACCATTGTTGTGTCTCGTTTAAGACTTGATTAGTCGTTGACATTATGTGGTCAGAATTTGTGCCGCTATTTCTTTGTCTTTTTCAACCATAGACAGTAGACGTGTGCGAATTTCAGCATCTTCTGGGATTGTAACTCTGCGGTGTAAACGAGGCATTTGAATTTATCCTCTGTCAGCGATTTAAGCCAAAGTTTTCGAATTGTAGATTAACAATTCCAGCATATTTGACAAAATCGTCTGTAGCATTTTTATTTAATTTCAAACAATCGATATTAAATAAAAATGTTTACTCGCCAAAAATGCCCGATAACTAAAATATGTGCTATCGTTTCATAAAATATGAAATCTGTTTTTTTTGGAAATATGTAAGTTGAATATCTTTCAGGTTTTGTTGTTCCCAGCTTACGAAATTGTAACCGTACTTCCCATGCTTCGTCCATGGATACGAACTCGTGTGTAAATGTATCTTTCCATCGTGCGTACCAAGCAGTAAAGGTTTGCTTTAAATCCGGATTGAACGAAAAATCTTTTATTGCTATGGATTCCAGAGAATTTGATTTAGGTGTGTCCATCAATTGTTTGTGCAATTGGACCATTAAATTTCCAATTAAATTGTTTTGAGCCTTTAAAAAATTTTCTTGATGGTTTCACAATATTTTTTCCAATAATTTTGGATCCATGACGCAAATAATTCCTTTTTTTTTTTTTTCGTCTGTGCACAAAATTTACCTTTTTTTCCGGTTTATTTGCAAAAACAATTTTTTTTTTTCGTGTGTTCACAAAAAAACATTATTCTGGAAAAGTATGTTTTTCGTGTGTTCAAAAAAGGTTATTGTGAAAAAAAGTATCTTTTTTTCGTCTGTTCACAAAAAAAATATTGAGCAAAAGATTTTTCCGTTTGTGCAAAAAAGAAATGTTCAGATCCAGTTGTTTTTTTCTTAAATTATCACCATGTGAGTTTTTTTTTAAAATCTTTGTTAGTTAATCCAAACTCATCCATGGTTTCAATTTTTGTTGTGTCCAAAGAAAATGGTTTCTCAGAATCATTGGAATTGAAATAATAAGTACACAAGTTGATTATGAGTTAAATACAATTTGTGGCAGAAACATTATTTGCAGAACGATATTTATGTATCAAGCAAGGCAGCCATATAGTCCACAGTTCCTATTCGAACTCCGTCGTATTTAAGGATCTATAAAGGGCGATAATTCTTACTTTCTTTATTGGAGTTATTTCCCCTTTTGCTCGCTAGAACAGGACCCATTATCCAATTTTGCATACAATAGGATTTGGGGGGATGCGATTGTTATTCATTCTGGCCATCGCAGTTTTGTGGTTGCGAGTACAGCTTCTATGTTGTATAAGTTGGCTCTGTTGAGTGCTTCACCGTTTGGTATAAAATCGTTCGATTTAATTTTTATAATGTTTTTTCAGGTGGTGCTGTTTTATTGCTTTCGACCTCTTTATGTGGTCCTTGTACAGTGTGCAGGTTGCTGCCGAATATAGTAATACAGGTAATAGAATATAGTTATACAAGTAATAGAATACAGCAATATATATATATATATATATATATATATATATATATATATAGAGAGAGAGAGAGAGAGAGAGAGAGAGAGAGAGAAAACTCGAAACTTTTGGGGCTATATATATAAACCTATACAAAATGCTGCCCACCTACTTTTGGCCCACCCTGTATATGTATCCGTCCCGTCACACACAACTTATGTAATACATGACTGCCCAATGAATAATAGAAAGGATGCCAGACGTCCGTTTTCGCCCTTATTCTTTTTCTATGAGACATTTTTTTTCATTACTATTTCCTGCTTTTCTATAGTGATTTATACGTTTCATTATTTCCTTTTTCTCGTTTTCTATATTCTTCCGCAAGTATCTTCCCGTAAGCCATCGACTTTGCACATAAGTAAAATCATTTATATTTCTCAGTTTACATTTTGTGACAAGGAAACCTAATGAAAAATTAATAAATATGATTAATGAACAAAATAATATAAAGTTGCGCACAAGGCGTAACTTATTGCAATCTTATGGACGTTCTAGACTCGAATATGGAAGCCAAGCGTGATATCGAAATGAAAACGATAAAAAAAATATCTAGAAGTCTGTTGTCATACATTGCAGCGGGCCTTCAAAAGAATGGCGAACACAGGATTCCCAGATACGTTACACAAGATCAGATAAAATTAATTCTTCATGAAAATCTGGTATCTGTCTGTCTCAATACGCAACTATAGTATTACTTCTATCAGTAATGAAGATTTTATTTCTGTCTGTCTGAAGTCGAAACTATATTATTACTTATGTTAATTGTGGGGATTTGTATTTCTTTGTTTGAAGTCGAAACTATGCTATTACTTCTATTACTAATAGAATTTTAGTATCAGTCTGTCTGAAGCCGAAATTATTTTACTAATATTACTAAACTGCGTCAATCGTTTTATTGCAGATTAGTAAAATATCAATATTTCTCTAAATATACGGCACAACAAAATGAAAATTATATCATCAAACGACTGTTTTAAGGTTAGTTATTTTCAAAAATGTTATTCAAATTCATGCGATATTCACAAAGTTATGACATTTTATTCTTTATCGTGGAATTTCCACTGTCCATCGCTTTATTGCAGTTCTCTTGAAATGTTGTTTTAGGGCAAAAATACAATGTCTTATCTTGCGAACTTTATTTTTTATTATATTTTTCTGTCAAAGAATAATGAGAAAAAGCACATCCTAGGTGCTAAGCCTCAAATAAGTGAATTATTTATCGACATATCCACCATTTTTTAAATAACTTAAAACAGCCTTTTGTCACCCGGGGAAGTCAATTGTTTGATCTCAAAAAGATGTTATGGCTCTAGCAATATCAACCATGTTCTCCACAAGGCATCCTTTGAAGTAAATTGCTCTCATGAGCTCCTATTTTTAATAATGGCCACAGATATTCAATGGGGTTAAGTCTGGAGAACACGGTGGTCAGGTTATGAGTTTCTCCAAAGAAGTCCATAGATTCAAGAAAGGCTGCAATCGCCATAGCAGAATGGGATGGTGGGATGGTGCATTGTCATGTATAAAAATCATTTGAAAGCGACATGACGATGGTAGGTCATCTAGCCATAGTGACAAATGTTTATCCAAAAAAAGGCCGTGTACGCATTACTGGTAAGTTTTACACCATCTGCAACTCGGAATGGTCCAACCAACTTATCCCTAATGATTTCCACCCAAAACATGATGACTCCCCCTCCTCGTTGGCGATGAATTCTGTAAGAGTTTGGAGTTCCGTTCGAGTTCCAAACTTTGGTTCATCAATCTGGACTGTCATAAGTAGCACGGGTCTCATCTGTACACGTTGGAAATCCATTTTCATGTAATTCTGTGCCCAAGCCATTCGTTTTCCCCTATGTTGTTTGCTCAGTGGAGGCCTTGGAATAGTTTGATTTTCCTTGGCATCTCATTCAACACATTGCATCGAGCCTGTGTGGATCTTGGAGCGATTCCAGCTCTTGCAAAAATGGAAGCAATGGTGCTGTTTGGGTTTCGGTTGAATTCCCAACGAATTTTCCGAATATGAGGATGTGAAAGGTTCCTCCTGGTGCCCCTATCCTTTCTGAATTTGGTGGTGGGTTGTTCATGAATGACGACAAAGTTCTTGGATCCCTTCCAGCTCCATAACTAAATCATTGATGAACAATACTTCTGCGAGTCCAGCAACAATCTTTTCCTTTTCCATAACAGTTAATCTCCGCTTTTTTGTCATTTTAAAAAAGAGGAGATTAACGTTTATATACAATAAAGCGATGGACACTATAAATTACTTGATAATAAATAAATGTTATAGCTTCGCGAATATCGCATGGATTTGAATAAAACTTTGAGAAATAACTAACCCTGAAACAGTCATTTAATGATAAAATTTTCATTTTTGTGTGACGTACATTTAGTGAAATATTGGTATTTTACTAATCTGCAATAAAGCGATTGACACAGTTTAATAGAGATTATATATCTGTATGAAACCGAAGCTATATCACTACTTCTATTACTAATAGAAATTTTGTATCTGTCTGTCTGTAACCGAAACTATGCTATTACTTTTATTACTGCTGAGGATTCTGGTATCTATCTGCCTAGTACCGTGCTTAGCAATATTGCGACACACCTACAGAATGTACCTTGCAGCCTCTCGACCCACACCAAAAACGAATATATTATATAGGGAGGAAGGTATTGTTCTTATAACGGGATTCGATATAAACATATAAATTATATGTATGTTTGTTTAGCCAGGAGGATATGATATCGACGTATAAACTGAGTCATGTTATATCAGAGAGTTATCACACGGGTATATATCACAGTTCATGTATAAGAAGAATAATATATGCTTCATACCTTCTTTCTTCAAGAGTTCTATCTTCCTGCTGAGCTCCGTGACGAAACATGAAATGACCAACACCATCCAATTGAGACATTTGTCCTTCCTTCTTTTGTGAAACCACAGAACAACACTTTATATTTTTATAAATATACATTTATTTCTGTTGTCTCAAATGGGTTCCACAAAGAGTCTGCTTACGTGTCTACATGTTTGTCCTTACACCCCGCTTCCTCGCTTGAAGTACGTCTATTCACCTCCGTGACTCGACTCGACTCGACTCCAACTCCCCGACTCTTCGACTGACTAAAACTCCCGATCTCTTGACCTCAGTTCCGGTGACATAACCAATTAAAAGACACGTCTCTTTAACGTGACCCCCTTGTCATGTACGCCTGTTCAGGGTTAGTTTGTTTACATTTAACCTAGCTAATTCATATAAACATCTTCAGCTAAAACCCATTGCTACACTTCATTCTATAAACAATAAATAACGCCCAATATAAACTATTTTAAGAATATCATTTAATAGATAGATAAATAGATAGATAGACAGATTGATAATAACTAATTAACTTTTAACAATGTTGATTATTCAACAGTACAACCTCTCCCTTCAACATACTGAACCAACAATTAATGGCACTTTAAAGAAAATAACATAGTCCGGAATGCAGATCTTACGTGATGACAGAAAAACGAAAGAGATCGTAGAATTGGTGTTTTAAAGGATCTTTTGAACGGACGTTTTCACAAATGTTAGGTACATTTCAGTATTTCTTAGATAGTTTTATAGCATTTCAGTGCGTTTGGCCCCTCAATCTTCTACAAGTTTTTAAAAGAATGTTCCAAAAATTTAAACCAAAAATTTCAAAATATTTTGCTGCAGAAAGTTTGATAAACTGTCAAAAATCAGAGTTCAAGAAATAGAGAGGGAGTTTCAGAAAGTGTTGAGGGAAGAAAAAAAAAACAAATTAAATCAAAACAACATTAGTAGCACTAACGTTGCTAAAAGTAACCAAGTCATTTTAAAATGTGACGATGTGAGAGAAAATGCTAAAATGTAGGAGAAAATCAAATTCTAAAAGACCCTTTTACTGCTTCTAAGATGCGATTTATACAAACTTTAAAGTGTACAAAAAAAATACGTGAAGTTTTTGGGGGATTTTTTTAGATCGATGCAATTATTGGTGCTTGTCTGAACTTATCGCAAAACAACAAAATGTATCTTTTACTTTTATAGTAGAAACAGCTCCCTGATTGCCTAATTAAAATAGATTACTTCAAAGATAAGTTATGCACTAAAACATTCAGAAATATAGGATTTCGTATCTTGAATATGCATGGCGGACGGATGTTGACGCCAAGTGGAAACTTAAAATTGTGAAATGGGGATATAGGAACGAAATGCGTTGTAATAGTTTTGGACGCAAAAATAAAACGACTGTTTTGCGTTTTCTTATATGCAGACAATGGTTTAAATTCTAATTTGTTAATAAAATATTTGGAAATAATTATATTACACTTTCGTTTGTTATTTCATTTCGGATAATTATATCGCGTCTTATTTCTAGAGTTAAAAAAAGAAGTTGCAACTACTTTTTTACATAAATGCTATTCTTAGAAAAATAATGAATAAAAATAATAAATGAATAATTTAAATAGCATTTCTCAAAAATTTTAATTTATTCAAATAAACTAATCTAATTTATGCAAATAAACTAATCTAATTCATGCAAATAAACTAATCTAATTTATGCAAATAAACCAATCTAATTTATGCAAATAAACTAATCTAATTTATGCAAATAAACTAATCTCGTGATGAACCCATTTAATAAAACATGTAGTTACAAATTCCTTTTTGTTTGCTACGTTTTATTTCTTATATTCAAATTCTCGTAGGTGCTGCATATGACCTTAAACTATATCCAATGGCGAGGCCCCAGCTTGCGGCCTTTGGGGAGTGTGGAGCCACCCATTAATTACCATTGCTCCCAGGTCCACTCTGATCCGGAATGGTAGTACCTGTTAGGGTCCCAACTATGGGTTAAATAGAAACTGACTTGAAAACAACAAATATATTCTATTAAACAGATTTTTCTTCAAAATCTTTGAATTCGGCATTAAATAACCCGAAAAGGATTGATATACCGTAAAGCAAAAAGAACCAACCAACCAAATTCTCGTTAAACGCAAAAGATTTCGGTAAAAATTGTCTGAAAAAAGAAGATGCAAAAAAGTCGGTTTTCTTTTTATAGCGTCAAAAACTATTTTAAAACGCATTTCGTTTGTATATCCGCATTTCGCAATTTTAAGTTTTCACGGTCGGCCATGTTATCTATTCAACGTACGAAATCCCATATTGCAAAACCTTCTATAACAGGTTCGTTGAATAATGTGATTATTTCACAAGTCCGTTGACAGTAACAAACAAAGACAAATAACACGATCAAATCAGCGATTTGAAAGCAAAACACAAAACAGAAATGAAAATTACTCAAAACACATTAGTCGACTCAAATAAAGATATTTTCGCCATTTAAACATGGAACTCACAAAAAGTCACACAGGTCATTTTAGGTTCGTGTTAATTTGTATTGCTTTGGATGGCAACAAAAAAAAACAGATAATCATATTATTATGTATACCATATATTAGGTTGGTGCAAAAATTATTATGTATACCATATATTAGGTTGGTGCAAAAATTATTATGTATACCATATATTAGGTTGGTGCAAAAATTATTATGTATACCATATATTAGGTTGGTGCAAAAATTATTATGTATACCATATATTAGGTTGGTGCAAAAATTATTATGTATACCATATATTAGGTTGGTGCAAAAATTATTATGTATACCATATATTAGGTTGGTGCAAAAATTATTATGTATACCATATATTAGGTTGGTGCAAAAATTATGTCGTTTTTTGACGTTCAACTTCAAAAGATCATAACTCTTTTCATAATAAAGGTTATTAATCGAAATAAACCTATTAGAATCGACACATATTTGCCAACGAGAAACAAGTTTATTTATCCCATTAGAATAGAAATCCGGAGTTCTGATAGGAATTAAGTTATTGAAGGCCGATTCGGCATCACCTCGGCTTTTGAAGCATCTTTCGCGCAGGAAGTTGTCGAGATGCTTGAAAAAGTGGTAATCGGTAGGTAAGAGGTCCGGTGAATATGGCGGATGAGGCAGAGTTTTGTAGCCCAATTCGTTCAGAGTTTTGTAGTCCAATTCGTTCAGTTTCTGCAGGGTCAGTTGAGCAACATGCGGGCGAACGTTGTGATGGTGCACTTTTTTTTGTACAATTTCGGCTTCTGGAAGTGTTGTGGAGCTTCTCCGGTATCCAACCACTGTGACAAACGTCGCGGTTGCCGTAGAGGATTCACTTCTCATGACATGTCACAATCCGTCGGGAAACGGTCAGAAGGAGCGCAAAAGACACGTCAAAACAACGATACTTTTGATTATAGTTCAATTCATACGGCACCATTTATCCAACTTTTCCCCCATATTTACTTTAAATGGCGAACGACTGTTAAATGGTCGACTTCGACTTCAACAGCAACTTCTCGTGTAGTTTTGCTTTCAAATGTTCCTTATCAACCACAGTCGGCCGACCGCGACCGTTTTCATCTTCGAGACTCTCGTCACCATTGCGTAATTGCTTGAACCACCGTTGTGCTAATCGTTCGTTAGTGGTTCCTGGGCCAAACGCATCATTGATATCACGAGCTGTCTCGACAGCTTTTCTGCCTAGTTTGAAAAAAAAAACGGGAACCAAAAAATCGTGCGGATTTGAATTTTGTCCATGCTGTCGAAAAGCTTCAAAAAAAATTAATGGAGAGATTGAGAAAGGTAACGATTTAAAGGATTCAATAGAGTGAACAATGCGTTCAAAATGATATATAACATGGTTGTATATATATATCAATGAATTAATTCAGAAATCAGATATAAATGTAACATATGTGAGAAAACGATATTGCTTTTGCATCAACCTTATATTAATTTGTATGTGTATTGTATACTGAAATACATACGAATACCTATATACAAAAATTTGGGAAAATATTTACAAGGATGTGCATATATATATATATATATATATATATATATATATATATATATATATATGTGTGTGTGTGTGTGTGTGTGTGTGTGTGTGTGTGTGTGTGTGTGTGTTCTAGCATTTCAGCCCGGCGTTGTCCGGGTGTTTGGGTGCGTATGTTGAGCAAAAAAAAAGTGGTAGTAGGAAGGCAGGCTCGAACCCGTACTACGAAGGAGGAAAAGAACGGGGGAAAAATCTGACGTGTTTGTTGTTACGACTACCGCCAAACCGGAAGTGACGTAGGTTTATATTAAGGCTAGACAATCGAAAGGAGAGATTGACTTTCAAAAATATCGGCTAAAAAAATGACCCCTCTGTAGAAAAGTGCCTAGTTGAAGGTGAAGATATTAATGTTTTTAGCCTATTTTTCGATATTTGTTGTCTAAAAGGTCGAACTTAAAAAGGATACTGATCTTGGTAAAATCCGCCGCCTCTGTCGAAAGTTTTAGACAGACATGCAAACAGACGTGCATACATACATTTATATATTGGTAACTAAAATTTTTTGACCCAAACCAATTAAAAAGCTTGCCCTATCTCTGAATACCCTTTATGTAAAATTTCAAATATTTAGACCAGAAATTGTCTGAGTAATTTGGTAGAGACAGCAGAGGTCAATTTTTTTTTAACTTTGACCACTACTATGACCCCTCAACATTTATTGTTTTGGGCTAAAATCAAGTTATTAAGTTAGATCCATGTCCAAGGAACCTATATCTAAAATTTCAATTGTTTATGCTTAAAATTTGCGGAGGAGCTTGGTAGAGTTCTCAAAGGTGAAATCATTGAAGTTTGACCCCTTAACAGCCAAATCTTTGGCCGAAAACGGATTACAATGATTTTTCCAAATCTCAGTACCCTGTATATCAAATTTCGAGTCTGTATACTTAAAATTGACAGAGTTATTGAGTAGGGAAATGTACACAGACAGACACACACGCACACACACGTTCACTTTTATAGATATATGGATATATATACTGTACTTTGGGGTAATTGCGTCAAGTTCGAGGTAATTGCGCCAACTAGCTAAAGGTGGTCTTTTGGCAACCACGAATATAAAGAGCACTTTTTTTAGCTGGCACAATAACCCCAGGTCCCTACAGCAACAGTACAGAGCATCATCAAAAAATTCCAGAGCCACCACACAACAAACAAATTGATTGGTAGAGGAAGGAAAAGGAAACTGTCTGCTAGAGCCACCAGGGATATTGTAAGCAGTGTTAATGCAAATCCAACCACCACTACTAAGGACATTTTAGAAAATCTGGAGTCTTCTGGCATAAAAATATCAAGGCAAACATTGCAAAGGACTCTGCATGAAAATGGTCTGAAAGGAAGAAGACCAAGAAGGACTCCATTGCACACCGGAAAACACCTTGCAGCACGTCTAAAGTTTGCTAGGACCCATGTGAATTCTTCAGAGTCCGTTTTCTCAAGTATTTTGTGGACTGACGAAACAAAAATTGAATTGTTTGGCCATATGGATGCTTCTTACGTTTGGAGGAAGAAAGGAGAAGCTTACAACCCAAAGAACACCATACCCACGGTGAAACATGGTGGTGGTAGCCTAATGTTTTGGGGCTCCTTTTCGGCTAGTGGTCCAGGTAGTTTGGTCAAGATAAATGGAACCATGAAGAAGGAGCAATATTTGGAGATACTCCAGAAAAACATTAGACAGGATGCGGAGAAGCTCCATTTAGGACCAAACTGGGTCCTTAAACAGGATAATGATCCAAAACATACTGCCAAAATAGTCAAGAAATGGTTTGAGGATAATCAAATTAATATTTTGGAATGGCCTAGCCAGAGTCCCGACCTGAACCCTATCGAAAACCTCTGGCACATATTGAAAACTAAGGTTAAAAAGCGGAAACCTAGAAATTTGAGGGATTTGGAGAACTACTGCATTGAAGAATGGTAAAAAATCAGTGTTGATGCTTGTAAAAACCTTGTTGATAAATATCCAAAACGGTTACAGGCAGTTATTAAGAATAAAGGGCATGCTATTGACTATTAGTAAGAGAGGTATGAATAATTTTGAACTAGTGCCATTATTGTTTTTCTTTGTATACTGTTTCAAACTTGCATAATTTATTTATTTGTTGAGTTTAAATTAAATGCTTATGCTTGATTTATTGTTTGAAATCCCTTTAATATTGTCTACCTTCTGGTTTGAGCAATATTCTTATAGAAATATCAAAGATCAGAGGGGTATGAATAATATCGGGCACAAGTGTATATATATATATATATATATATATATATATATATATATATATATATATATATATATATATAAACTGTGTCCATCGCTTTATTGCAGATTACAAAATAATCAATATTTCAGTAAATATAAGTTATAAAAAGCTAAAAATTACACCATCCAAGGACTGTATTAAGGTGAGATAAATCCTAAAATTTCATCAAAATTCATGTTATATTTAAAAAGTTATGTTATTTTTTTAATATTCAAGGAATTTTCACCGTCCATCGCTTTATTGCAAGCCTTCTAAGATAATGTTTTAGCTCAATAAAACAATACCAAAGCATCATAAATTTATATTGAACACATTTTCTGGGGAAAATTAACAAAAACAAAGGCACATCCCGAGGGCTAAGTGTCAAACAAGCGGATTATTTGTCCACATATCCCCCATGTTTTGAAATTACATTAAACAACCTTTTGTCCACCGAGGAGGTCAATTGTTTGATCTGAGATGTAGTAATGGTTCTGGCAACGTCGACTATTTTGTTCCAAAGGGCATCCTTCGAAGAAAACTGCTCTCTTCCCTCATAAACTCCTTGTTTCAATATTGACCATAGGTGTTCGATGGGGTTAAGGTCCGGAGAACACGGTGGCCAGGACATGAGGGTTTCTCCAACAAAGCCCTGAGATCCAAGGAAGGATGTAGTTGCCCTAGCAGCATGAGATGGGGCATTGTCATGCATAAAAATAATCTTAAAACGACGTGACAAGGGAAGATCATCTAGCCATGGTAACAAATTCTCATTTAGAAAGGCTGTGTAGGCATTGCTGGTGAGCTTGACACCTTCTGGCACTCGGAATGGTCCACATAGCTTATCCCCAATAATTCCCGCCCAAAACATTATGCCTCCACCTCCCTGTTGGCGACGAAATCTATAAGGCGTTGGAGTTCCATTTGGATTCCAAATTTTGGCCCATCCGTCCGGTCCATCAAGGGTAGCACGAGCCTCATCTGTAAACAGAACATTTTGGCAATCTATTTTCATATATTTTTGTGCCCAAACCAATCGTTTTTCTTTGTGGGTTTGGCTCAATGGAGGCCTTGGAATAGGATTGATGTTCCTTGCCATTTCATTCAGTACATTGCATCGGGCTTGTCTGGACCTTGGTATGACTCCAGCCCTCGCAAAAATTGTTGCACTGATGCTGTTTGGGTTGCGCACAATCTCTCTACGAATTTTTCGAAGATCCCGATCAGAAAGGTTCCTCCTTGTGCCCTTATATTTCCTGGACTTGATGTTGGGGTTCTTGACGAATGTAGCTAAAGTTCGGGGATCCCTTTTTAGTTCTGTAGCTAAATTCATGATCGAGAGTCCTTCTGCTAGTCCTGCAATAATCCTCTGCTTCTCGGTAGCTGTTAAACGTCCTTTTTTTGGCATTTTATGAGACCTGCAATAAAGCGATGGACGGTAAAAATTCCTTGAATATTAAAAAAATAACATAACTTTTTAAATATAACATGAATTTTGATGAAATTTTAGGATTTATCTCACCTTAATACAGTCCTTGGATGGTGTAATTTTCAGCTTTTTATAACTTATATTTACTGAAATATTGATTATTTTGTAATCTGCAATAAAGCGATGGACACAGTTTATATAAACGACTTTCGATATTTCTTTAAAATGGTATTAAAAAAGGTTTTCCATCCCACAAAAATTTGTGCATGCTGAAGCAACAAATGGAGTCGGCAAAAAGTTTAATTCAGAGCCGAAAAAGATGAAAGATTTTTTCCAAAAATGGAATTGAAGGAAATTTGTGTCTCTGTACACGTTATAATTAGAATTTCACTTTTCTGGCTTGCTCTGTGAAAAACTGTACTAAATTCCCCGTGTCAATTACTCGGCTTACTCCATCTTCAATACTTATAACAGATAAGCCAGACAGTCTTTCCTAAAACGCGAAGTTCTCGAAAAACGTTTTTAATTAGTTTCAATTTAGAGAACCTGCACTCGCATAATGTCAATGTAACTGGCAATATGGTATCAGTTCTGAGTGCAACGCTTATGTTTGGATATCAATCGATAAATGTGCATTTCAGAAGTTACACAGTCAATAGCGGAAAATGTAATACACTTCTTACTGTCCACGAGGTTGACGAAATTTATAATCTCTCTTTTAAGTTTTTACACTCAATGTCGCCCTCTCCAATATCTTTTGCCAAAGCAGCGCATGTCTTTCAAAAGGGAACAGAGATTGGAGCTCAGTCGAACAACAATCATGAAAATACGGATAAAGTAGAGAGACTAACAAGCCTGGTCTCTCTCTCTCTCTCTCTCTCTCTCTCTCTCTCTCTCTCTCTATATATATATATATATATATATATATATATATATATATATATATATATATATATAGGTGAAGGATTGCACCAAGAGTGAAGTAAATTCTATAGCATTAGAATTACCCGCCCAGTTTCGCAATATCCTTAGCAACAGAGCTGATTTATCGACATTTGAAGTTACATTTCTACTTTTTGTGGACATCGCTCCAGACAAGCCACTTGATGTAAACGGTTAAAAATGCTACTTCAAGGACAAAAAAAAATTAGTCGACGATAAATGTTAGACGAAAAATTCCAATCCAGAAAATAGCAATTATTCCCTCTTGGTCATAAACGTCGCTCGTGAAATGTGAGGATAGAAGGAGAGTAGAAAGTTGCTTCAAGTTAGTACCGTGTTAACCGCGTTAACCACGTTATTGGCACACAACATGTTTACTTTCGGCAGACGTGTAACTTTCACTTCTCTTATTTTGTCTTTTAGCCCTCACATTCCAGGAGCAATGTTTCTGACAAAGAGGGAAGAATTGCTGTTTTCTGGATTAGAATCTATTCCATCTAACACTTATGGTTCACAAGTTTGGATCTTGAAGGAATATTTTTTAGCTCCTTACATCAAGTGGCTTCATTCTGCGTTTGGAGCAATTTCCATAAAAACGAACAAAATAAAGGGAAACGAGTGTAACG
Source organism: Euprymna scolopes (assembly GCF_053919585.1). NCBI lineage: Eukaryota > Metazoa > Mollusca > Cephalopoda > Sepiida > Sepiolidae > Euprymna > Euprymna scolopes. The sequence continues at coordinate 30,943,233 of NC_136514.1, read as the reverse complement.
AGATTCTCCAAAGTAAACACAAGGTTCACTTTTTATTCTACTTACCTCGCTATATAAGCTCCTATTTACTTACCTCGCTATATAAGCTCCTATTTACTTACCCTGCTATATAAGCTCCTATTTACTTACCTCGATATATAAGCTCCTATTTACTTACCTCGCTATATAAGCTCCTATTTACTTACATCGCTATATAAGCTCCTATTTACTTACATCGCTATATAAGCTCCTATTTACTTACATCGCTATATAAGCTCCTATTTACTTACCTCTCCAATGCATGACGTAAAGTCGCCTTTTTTTTAATATAGCGAACTTCCAGCTTCTCGAAAGCAGGTACCATGGATAGTAACCAAAATAAGTCTAGAAGATCTAATCTTTCATAAGCCGACGACAGAAATGGATGCGTATCAGAACAGACACTATACTTGCTCCTAAACAAAAAGCCCAAAATTACGTATTTGCCACCCTTACACTGAAAGAAGATGTAACACAATTTTGGTAGTTGGGGATGAAAACTAATGTATAATGGGCACCTGCACTCCGGCCGGGGAGCACACTTTTGATATTAGACGCTAGGGACACTTCAGGCTATTAGCAATAATCAGACCTTTTTTCTAAAAGAGAAGGTAAAGCCTAGGTGGGTTGACTTTCCAGAACTGCAAAACATCAAACGTCACCGTGACAGATGCAAGGCCATCACAGTAATCTAATATAACTCAGTCTGTGTTGGACAGATTTTCGGAGACGTATCCTCGACGTGTTATGCGCAAAACTTATTCAGCTTTTGCCAAAAGTGAATTGAGTCGTTCGAAAAAAATGGAAAAAATTGGAAAGATACGTTGACACATAAACCACCGAACTATGCAACCGGGATCGTTTTCCCCCAGTCCACGCCTTATTCATCTGCTCTCTATGTAGCATAATTATGTTGTATAGATGGGCGGATCACCCTCTGCCTAGCTCCTTGTCACAGTGATCAGCAACGCTCTGTCGCTATCCATTTTAGACCGTTGTGAATTCGGGCACATACTCACATATATAATCCGTACACATATCTATCCATCCATCCATCCATCCATCCATCCATCCATACATACATACATACATACATACATACATGCTAAGAAACAAATTTTCACGTTCCACCACATATCTAATTACGAAGCAGACATTTAATTAATACACGTCTAATTAACCTAAGAAAAATGAATGTTTATATATATATATATATATATATATATATATATTTATCACTGTTGTGATACACTGTATATATATATATATATATATATATATATATATATATATATATATATATATATATATATATATATATATATACAGTGTATCACAACAGTGAGTACACCCCACATTTCTGTATGGGACAACACTGAAATAATGATTTTTGTGACACAATGAAAAGTAGTCTGTCTGCAGCATATATAATAGAGCTAATTCATTGTCCCTTCAAAATAACTCCAAATATAGCCATTAAAAGCTAAATCCCTGGCAACAAAAGTGAGTACATCCTTTACGAAAAGTTGTCAATATTAACATACAACATGTCAACTCTCAATATTTTATGTGGCCACCCTCATTATCCAAAACTGCCTTTACTCTCCTGGGCATGGAGTTTACCAGAACGTCACATGTAACAATTAGAATGCTCTTCCACTCTTCAATTACGACATTGCAGAGCTGGCGGATATTTGAGACTTTGCGCATCTCCAACTTCTGCTTGATGATGCCCCAAAGATGTTCTGTTGGGTTCAAGTTTGGATTCCTGCTTATCCAGTCCATCACTTTTTCCCTTAGCCTCTGCAGTAAAGCAGTGGTGGTCTTGGATGTGTGCTTTGGGCCATTATCATGCCGAATTTTGGGTTTTGGGCCATTATCATGCCGAATCCAAAGATTTTGAAGAAAAAATATTTTAATAGAATATATTTGTTGTTTTTACGTCGGTTTCTATTCAACCCATAGTTGGGACCCTAACAGGTATTACCACTCCGGGTCAGAGTGGACCTGGGAGCAATGGCAATTAAAGGGTGGCCTCACACTCCCCAAAGCCCATAAGCTGGGGCCTCACCACTGGATACAGTTTAAGATCATATCCAGGACGCCCATTGAGGGACTTTTACCCTCTGCAGGGGGCAGTCGGCGTATTCTAATGCCCCACCGACAGGGTCGATTAAATTGGTGTGCATGGCTATCACCCCAGGAGGAAGCCTCTTCTGAAGGCAATACAAAAGAAAGCCCACAGGCAGTTTGCTTAAGACATGTCAACAAAACCCATTTATTACTGGAACCATGATGTATGGTCTGATGAGACAAAATTTCATTTATTTTATTTTAGTAACTGGGGTTAAAAACTAGCGTATCATGGGCACCTGCACTCTGCCCGTGGAAAATACTTCAGCACACTTTTTACGTTAGGGGCTAGGGACACCTCAGGCTATTAAAATATATTCATTTTAACTTTAATATGGTTTGTTCTAATCGCGTTTTTGCATGCAACGGTCAGTACAGATTCTGTTTCTTTGTTCTCTGTTAGTTATTATGTGGTCTATCATTTCGTCTTTTTGTCCACAAAGTCTACATTGTCTGTTTTTTCTGTGTTTTATCTATTTTATCTTTAATATGGTTCGTTCTAATCGTGTTGTTCTGTGCAACGGTCAGTACAGATTCTGTTTCTCTATTCATGTGTCCTTTCCTTAGCCATGCCCAGTTATTTACGTGATTCCATTCTTTTGTCATTCTTATGAATCATCCATGTAGCTATTTTTCTTCTCAATTTTCTTTTTTTTCCTTTCTGTTTATATATATATATATATATATATATATATATATATATATATATATATATATATATATATATATATATATATCATTATGTTCTGTATTGTTCTTCCTGGCCGTGTCTCTGGCTGTGTTGATCAATCTTTCTGTGTTCTGGTTCATGTACTTTTCCAAGTATTTTGTATACTTTCTACACAATCTTCTATATTTAGTAGGATTCTTCCCTTTTCGTTTCTTTTCACAAAGATTCAATCGGTATCGTCTTTTAGGTGTAATGCCTTGTCCATCGTCATCAGTTTTCTATTCCTATGATCAAGATTCCTAAGTTCCTCTTTTGCTCAGCATATGAATGGTCCAGAGTACCTCATTAACCATACTTTCCAGGTGTTTATTCCTACTACTGTGTAGTTTTGTTTCTAATAGTTTTCTTATTCATTCTCAAGTACAATTTTCCAACCTTCTTTTTCATTTCTGTAGAGTTGGTGGTGTCTGCTGCCAGAACACCTAAATATTAGTGTCATATTCTCTAAGCACCCTCATCTCCTCTTAAGTTCAATACTCTCTGATGTTTCTAGCTTTCCCTTTTTCATCTCCAGTAGTGCACACTTTTCCATCCCAAATCACATTCCAATGTCCTGACTGAATATTCTGGTTGTGTTTATCAGATTTTCTAGATCTGCCTTTTTTTGCAGACAGTTTCAAGTCATCCAAATACATGAGTGGTTTATTCTTTGTTCTGTGTTGTAAACTTGAAGTTGGCATCATATTTTCTAAGTACGTAGTTGAGTGGCATCATGGCTATGTTGCCCTCCAGTTGTCATCTCCAGTCTCCACGTTTCCTTTGCTTTCTTAATTACATTAATAATTTTGTCGGGTATTTTGTACATTTTTAGGCATTCAATTATCCGTGCTTGTATAATTCTGTGATAGGCTTTCTTGTGCTCGATTCATGTCATGGATATGTTCTTTCTTTTTCCTGCTTTTAGCATCTTTCAATATATTTTGGTCTATGTTTAGCAAGTCGAGTGTCCCTCTTTTTCCTTTTCGGGATCGTTTTTGTTCTTCAGGCAGCAGTTAACGAGTGCTAAGGGAAGTGTAGATCTTTTCACTCAGTCACGCAGTTCAATGCTTAGTGTCGCCCTCTTTACAGCGTCTTTTTGTATTAACGTTAGTCTTCATTTGGACATCTGCTTTGTAGATGCATCTTCTCAAACTGTGCACCAGTCTATCATGTAGTGTCATAAATTTGTTGAACCAATATATCTGTATACCATCCTGGCCTGGTGTTTTCCAATTTGCCATTTTCCTTAGTGTTTTCCTGGGTGTTTCTCACTTAATTTCCTTTTCTCTTCCTTCTTCAATTTCCTCCAGTTCGTTCTTTATGTCCTTCAGCCATTTGGTCTTGTGGCTGCCCCCATATCTGGTTCCAGAAGTGGTTGGTTTCTGTTGGGTTTGGTTATTCCGTTTTTATTATTCCTCAGTTTGCATTTGTATTTCATTAGTTTCAAAGTTTTGTCTGTATTGTTGCGGTTTATATTTGTATCGTTCATTTTTTCTTATTTTGCTGCCATTTTTTTGTTTTAGTTTTTCATGATGCTTATTAAGTCTTTCCATTGTGAAGCAGATTTCCTCTTTTCCGCAGATTCCTATTCTCTTTCATTTTATTTATGGATATGTTTCTTTGGTGATCTGGATTTCAAGTCTTATTTCCCATCCAGGTTTTGTAGATTCTTTGTTTTGGTCATGTTTAGTTTCCATTTTTAGTTTCATATTTTACCGATTTCACTCCAGTATATATCAAATTGTTTGGATCTGTGATCTTATCAGTTAGGATATCTTGGAGAAGTTTGTTCACTTTTTCTGTTTCTTATTTCTTTCTCTGTTGATATCTTAGTGACGGTAGTTTTGTTTTATCCTCATGCATAAATCGTTTGATATTTTCAACTTCTCTTGCTTCTTCTAAAGTGATTTCCGTGATTTCCATTCCTTTAATCTATTCAGTTCCAGAGTTAATGATTCGATAGTCTTCTTACCTGTAAGGTTTCACTAATGGACATTCCTTGATCTGTTGTGGAAGCTGTGTTTTGTTGGATTTCTGTTATAATTCAAGTTCTGCCAACCAGCAACTTTTGAGGATCTGTCTGGATGGTTCTATGTATTTACAATTAGATGTATCTATTTTCAGTATTTACTACGAAGGTCCTCAGTATGTATGTAGAGACAGGTAGTAATAGCTACAAAGAATTTTCTGTGTTTCATCCTCGTGATGATGTGTCAGGTTATTGCAATTGCTTGATGAATCCTCACAAGGATGAAACGCGAAAAAGTCTGCATAGCTTAATTGCCATATATATTTTCTAAACTTTATATATATATATATATATATATATATATATATATATATATATATAAGAACCTACTGAGATTGCTTTATAAATATTAATTGTTTAATATTTATAATTTACTTTAGTTTTGCCATCTTGGATCATTTCGGTAAACTTAACTGTAATTCTTATTTTATATATATATATATATATATATATATATATATATATATACATATATATATATATATATATTACTGCTTCATTTAGTCACATAAATTAATAAGCGAAAGTATAAATTTATGCGTAAACTTTAAGTATTTACTTCAACAGTGCCGCAAAAACCATTTAAAGATTTTGGAGGCCGCAAAAAGAAACATCAAACGCATTGTTTCTCTTTGGGGAACTTTGAATTTTTTCTCCCGCTTTTTTTTTTCTCCCTCGTTGTGCCAATATTTTAATCGTTTTTAAACGTAAATAAATTTAATTAGTGTCCCCGTACTTTTGGCACATTTAATAAGTTCCCCATTAGAACTCTTTATTTTTCGACACAATATTATTTAGGTTACTATCGATTTTCTCCTGACGAGATGATAGCCGAAAGAGCTCTCGAGAAACTTCCGTGTATTATTTTTTTTAAAACTATATATATATATATATATATATATATATATATATATATATATATATACCATGTTTGAATATATGGTTTAGTGGCAGTTTTAGTCATTTCGAACTGCTTTAAAACTTAACCGCTCGCTCATTTTTCGACCGAATTTCAAACAATTATTTCACTTTCTTAGCTATATTGTGAAAAAAAAATTTAAATGATCGTTCAGTAAAACATTTTCTGGAGTTCAAAATCGTAGAATATGTAAGGAGGTGAGCAACGCTTTTTATGACTGGTTTCCATAGCAACCACGTCGCTTCAGCGACTACTGTTACTACTTATTCACTGCTGTCTCGAAAAGAGAAGAACAAGTGAAATAGAGAGAATGAAAGCCTGAAACGGAGATGAATTTTATTGAAAGCAGACGAGTGTTGTAAATTGTTATTACATTTGTTTAACGGGGCAAAAAATAAGAATGAAATTAAACAAAGAACAAGGGAATTTATTGGAAGTTCTGGAAAAATCATGGATTGCAATAAAAAATGCAAGAATGAAAAGTAATATGGTTAAGCTTAAACATGGAAAAGTAAAGGACTAGTTGTTAAAACTGGAAAAGAAAAGAACAAGATATTCTAGTAAAAAATATAATACATTGGACAACAAATAAGCTCTGTTGTATCTCTGGATTTAGATGCCCTGTTTTCTTGTATTTATGTATATGGATCAGTTAAATCATAGGTAATTCAACCACAATATACAGGAAGTTTTTTTTTATTCCATTTTCACTCGAGACAAGGCACAGTGCCACTTTGATGTAGTCGTCTACTATCGGGGACATAAGTTGCAAGGATATTATGTAGGGAGATGAGTAGAAAGATGTCTGTTC
>NC_136514.1:30886614-30934114 GCF_053919585.1 Euprymna scolopes | reverse complement strand
GCTTCTCCGGCATCCAATCACTGTGCCGAACGTCGCCGGCTGTCGAAGAGGATCCACTTCTCATCACACGTCACAATCCGCTCGAGAAACGGTCGTTTGTGCTGCGCAGAAGGAGCGTAGAAGAAACCTCAAAACGACGATTTTTTGGATTATCGTTCAATTTATTCAACTTTTTTCATTTCTCTATTTGCTTTAAATTGCGAACGATTGTTAGATGGTCGACTACGAGTTCAACAGCAACTACTCGTGTGGTTTTGTGAGAATTGGCTTCTATTAAGGCTTTCAAATGTTCATCAACCGCAGTCGGCCGACTGCGACCGTCTACATCTTCAAGGCTCTCGTCGCCATTGCGAAATTTCCTGAACCACTGTTGTGCCACACGTTCGTTAGTAGTTTCTTGGGCAAATGCGTCATTGATATCATGAGCAGTCTCGGCAGATATTCGGCCTAATTTTAACTGGAACAAGAAAATCGTGCGGATTTGAATTTTGTCCATGCTGTCGAAAAGTCTGCCAAAAAATGAATGAAGAGGTTAAGAATGGTAACGAATAATACGATTCGATAAAGCGAAAAATGCGTTTCAAAATGATTTATAAGATGGCTATATATATATATATATATCAATGAACTAATTCAGAAATCATATAAAGTAACATATGTGAGAAAACGATATTGTTTTGCACCAACCTAATACTATTTAAAGATTTAATCAAATCATTATATTATTATTTAAAGCTTATACTTTCGACAAGTAAAATGTCATTTTTAAGGCAAGAATCCCTTTTTTAGTTTTATTTCAAAATTGACATTTTACTTGCCGAAAGCCTCAACATTTAGATAAATGAACTAATGAAAAAACACGTTTGCTTTCGTGGCTTGGGTATTTGGACATTTTTAATTCATCGCCCGCATAGCAGCAGCCGATTAGCGCAACGGTTAGAAGCTGATGAGTTGTGAAGCTGTACAACAGTACTGTATGTGGATGACTATATTGCTGCCTATTGTGGGTTGAGCATATTGGGAAGTGATGTAAAAATTACCATTAGCGTATGAACCGATGCTCTTTATGTAAACAAATTGAGCTTAGGTATTTGGACAATGTCAAAACATTGTTACCTCACTGCCCGCATAGCAGCAGCCAAATGGCACAACGGTTAGAAGCTCCGACTGTAATTTGGTCGAACGGGTTTCGATCTTGGCTTGAGGTAGTTGCTTGTCTAGCCGCACTGATGAGCTGCGAGACACTACTGTATGTGGATAACTATATATATATATATTTTATTTTTTTATTACCGTTTTATCTGTTTGGTTACATATGTTTCAGATATTGGGCCATGTTTACGATCCAACAGCCTAGTAAGACCTTACAGAAATGGTTGTTAGTATTTGGAAGAAGTGTTTTAGAGGAAATACGAGAAAAAAAAGAAAAGGGGGAGGTAGGGGATGATAAGGGGGAGGGAGACGGGTATCGACAATATTTAACTTTTTAAGGTTAAAATACATTAGATTGTATGTGTGTGGGGAGGTAGCAGATTCGGGTAGACGTGGGTGGAGATATATGGATATAGGGAGGGGGATATATATGTATATATGTAGGTATATATATATATATATATATATATATATATATATATGTTTATATATATGTATATGAGTATGCATATGTGTATAGGAGTTGTGTGTATGTATGTATGTCTGCATATAGATGCATGTATGTCTGCATATGTATTGTTTATATATATATGTGTATGTGCGTATGTGTCTGTATGTGGATGTGTAGAAATATACATATGTATGGGTCTGTATGTATGCGTATTTGCGCGTGCGTTGGCGTATATATTAACCCTTAACTACCTAAAAACAACTCGTTGTCAACTAAATGAACGAGTCGACTTTTACTTGTCAAACACGTATGACACTTACACAAACCCTTTCTCTCTCCCCCTCCCTCTCCCCCTATCTCTCTCCCTCTCTTTCTCTCTCTCTCTCTCTCTCTCTGTCTTTCATCTATTTCATATACCTGGCTATACAACCGAAAAGCAGTCAAAATTTTAAAACCTAAAAATTGAAATTCCTACCCCCTCCTCTCCGTAACCTTTTTACAATCCTCTCTCCCCCTCCCTCACCCTATATCCATATATCTCCACCCACGCCTACCTGAATCTGCTACCTCCCCACACACACTACAATCTAATGCATTTTAACCTTAAAAACTTAAATATTGTCGATGCCCGTCTCCCTTTCCCTTATTATCCCCTACCCCCCTTTTCTTTTTTTTTCTCGTATTTCCTCTAAAACACTTCTTCCAAAAAAATAAATAAATAAAATACATATTTGCTCTGCAATAGTATTGAGCACTCTCTTCAGGTGTTTACTAATTACCAGTTTTACTATATATATATATATATATATATATATATATATATATATATATATATATATATATATATAATAGAAAGACAATATTCCGGATATTAAGATGTTGTCCATCTTACCGTTTTTTTTTCTTCAGCATGTTAAAATGTTCAATAAACGGTAAGATGGACAGCATATTGGTATTTGGAATATCGACTTTTGTTATTTATTTCTATATGCTCTGTAGTTACATCGAGCTTCAGAAATTAAAAGATTGATATAAATAGAGGGTGAAATATAATTGAATAAGCATATTTTCCCCATAAACTTATATTCGATATTGAACTAATTCTCTTGATGCTACTAACTAATTGTTAATTCAATACCAGTCATTCATCTCCCCCCCTGTCTTGATTAAAATACTGTATTTAAAAAAAAACTTCATATCGTCTCTGAAACGACCGTACACTATTCTAGATTGTTATCTTTCTTTAGACATCAGTAAAACATCTTATATTTATTTAATAATTTCATTTACTTAAGCTCTAGATGGTCTAACTCCATTCTATTGAGCTGCGATATCCTGGTCGAGTTCATATGCTTTACTCTACTCTATAAGGTAAGCTACTCTTTGTTGTTTTCACGTTCTGACTTCAGACCATTATTTTGAGAGCACTTGCGATTAAAATAACGATGGAGTAGAGACAGGCTCGCAACGTCTCTTCTGTGGGAGAGAAGTTACAGGGAAGAGAAAAGGGTTTTTCCTACTAGGCTACGAATTTTATTTTGAACTCTGTCAAGGCAGAATAAGTTGCTTCTAGCAGCTCCTGCCCAGATGTGACAAAGGTACTCCATCCTTGGCTCTTCTGCAGATACCAGAAAAACATATACTAAATCTCCATTTGTAATAGATATTGTTAAATAAATCGATACACACTTTTTCAACAAAAGCAATACTTTCTATTATAACCAACAGGGGACTCGGCGTTGCCCGGGCGTGGAGAGGTTTTATGATAAGGGTATTAAGCAACGGAGCCCTAAAAGAATTCTTTAATTAACAAACCCCTTCAAAAAATAAAAATAGCAGCAAGTACCCTCGCGAGCGCAAAAAAGTAACTGCAGTAACTAGGCTTGAGCCTGTAACGCGAAGGTAGAAGAGAATGTAAAAAAAAGCCAACCGTTTATTCCCCTCATCCAGCACGACAACCGACGTCGGCGGGTTTCGAAATAAGGCTTGGCATTTCAAAGTGTATGATGACTTTGCAAAAACATCGACGAAAAAGGTGACTCGTTCTTGTAAAAAACGGTCCAGTTAACGGTGAAAGCATGCTTTTGATAAATTTTTACATATTTGTCGGCCGAGAGACTGAACTTTCAAACGATATAAATTTTGTGAGTGTTGGTCGCGTGTGTCGAAAGTTTTAGCGAGACATATAAACATACTTACACTAACAGACGTTTTAGATTTATATTATAGATTAAGATTAAGTCGTATTCCTAACTTTTGTTTATTTGCTCACAATTTGATTAATTTGGCCTTCGGGCCGGGATCAAAGTGTAGTATCTGTTCTGAAAATGCTGCACTTAAGATAATTTGTACTAGTCAATGGAGGGGAAACCCTCTATACTGGGACAATTATCTTTTTACTCTACTTTTAGGGGAGCTGGTTTCCCCCACATTAAAAATGGCCTTGTGCCTAATTTGCTTTCGTGGGGAAGCAAATAAATACAATTAATATATACAAAAAGTAGACTGTTCCACAAGTTAATTTCATACTTAAAACAGAATTTTATTCCGGCATGATTTCTATATATACGATTTATTCAAAGTAAATTTAGAGTCAAGGAGTTATCTAATTTGCATATTACATTAAAGAAAATTTCTTTTAATAATTAGTTCTTTGTTATTAATTATGTGTTGCAACAGAATTGCTTAAATTGTTTAATTTAGAAATATTAGACGAATTTGAGTTATTTATTTTTAATTTGTATGTAATTTAATGTATTGTCGATTATTATTGCTTAATGTATTTTCGACACAAGTTGCGTTTAAAAACAAAAGTAAGATTATTTATTTAAGCTGTGAGAGTTATTTTCCGTTTAATTTTTATAGACGAAGATGGCTGTACTTTATACTTTTGTACATTTAAAATGTGGTCTAATTTCAGGAAAATCCTAAGAAGCGTATCAAATAGTATGTGACTGAAACCTTCGTCCGGTAATATGTTTTAACCTGGCATCGCCGGGTATGTACAGCTAGTATAATCTAAGACTTGATAGAAATATTTTCATCAAGTATTCCATATATTATGTTAGCCTCCTGATGTAAATGAATTGTAAAGAGTCAAGCGTAGTTTAACATATCATGGAGTCCAGAAGCGTTGCGTTTTCACGACCAGTTGGCACCAGCTCACAATTTACAAGGTCACACGTGGTTGCATTACTTCGGGGTCGATCACGCAGAGATGTTGCGGCATTTTATTTACTCGAGATAAGGAATGCCAAGTGTGGATTAGCATGCTCAACGCGGCTGATTTTATCGAACGCACCCCCCCCCCCAACAAACAAATGTACGCATGCACTGCATAAAATTTTGGAACGATCCAAGTTGAGCATGTGAATCCACGTTCCGGATCTCAAGAAATAAAATACCGTCACGTCTCAATCCATTTGCCGCTGCGTGTTCGACCTGAAAATGTAGCCACTTCATGTAACCCTTGTGTGACTTATCGGTCATACACACACACACACACACACACACACACACACACACACACACACACATATATATATATATATGTATATATATATATATAACTACTTAATTTACTCACATAAAATTAATATACGAAAGTATAAATTTATGCGTAAACTTTAAGTATGTACTTCAACAGTGCTCAATACGTAGGTAGAGCTAGTTATATATATATATATATATATATATATATATATATATATATATATATATATATATATATATATATATGTATGTATGTCAGTCACTTTGCATATGTATGTGTGTGTCCGGTGTGTGCGTGTATGAGTGCGTTCCATATAAACTTCAAAACGGCTGAGCCGATTTTATTGAAATTTCACACAAATGTACTTTAGGTGTCTGCGATTGTTTTTAGATAGGCTTTGTATCGGAATGCCTCCGATAAGTAGCAAAAATCTATAGTCGAAGAAGTCCCATTAAAGAAGAAACAGTCCAATTTTGTTTAAAGTTACCACTTTTATGAAGCTTAACATCACAAGTACCGTTGTAATGTCTTATCACTGCAGAAACTGTACATTCTTTGTTAAGACAGGCGCGCGTTCAACATGAATTTTTCTTTTTAGAGCACAATTGAACCATTGTACTTGGAGTTTTGCATTTTAAATTTCAATTTAAGCCATTTTCTAAAAAGTAATTTAATAAAATCAACAGTAAGTTCTCTATTATGAATTGTGGACTCTAAGTCACAGCGGGAAGAATTTGAGCTTTCTTTTCCGATGCACCGCGATGGGCTCCCGATTAGAGCAGTTAGTTGATTGATTTGATTGAAAAATGGGCGAGTTCGATGACAATAAAATTATTGGAAGTGTGGAACATTCATTCTTCCTCATTCAATCTCGAGCAACGGCGGGTGTCACTGCTTGTGCGTGTGCGCACACGCACGCACGCACACACACACACACACACACACACACACACACACATATATATATATATATATATATATATATATATATATATATATATATATATTGAAAATAATAGAGAGCTATGAAATGTATAATATTAAGCTACACAGAATCTTTCGCGTTTCGTCTCCATAAGGAATCGTTAGTCTGTATTTTTTTCTATTTGCTGGTAGAGGCCCTTCAGGCGATTAGCGATAAACTAACCTCTTTTCAAAGACAGATGGTAATGTCTGGGAGGCTGGTCCTCTTGCAACTGCATAGAATAAGGTTTTACGCTTCAATCAACGGGAAACAGGCCAATAAAGGAATGGTCTAAACTCTGTGGGGTTGGGGACCGAGGAAAAACCCTTCCAGGTTTCATTCCCGTAGGGAATCGTCAAGCTTATAAAGATTAAGCTACACAGAATCTTCCAAATAAAGAATGCTCAGTCTATATTATAGTCTGACGATTCCCTACGCGATAAAACTCAAAAGATTTTGTGTGGTTTATTATATATTTGCATAATTAACTACTTAGCCCTACAAATGCATTGAGAACCGTTGAAGCAAATACTAAAAATTCATGCATAAAATATATCTCGTTATAACATTTTATTTGAATACATGAAATAATTATATATATATATATATATATATATATATGTGTGTGTGTGTGTGTGTGTGTGTGTGTGTGTGTGTGTGTGTGTGTGTGTGTAATGGCTGTATAGATTGGTTTCCTAGATGTAAATCCAATGAAATCCCTGAGACTATTAAAGAGGGCTCAATGGAGAACAGAGCTGGTACATAGTCTGTTTATATATATATCTATCTATATATCTATAAAAACAGAGATGTGTGTGCCACAGACGATTTCTGATTGGTTAATCCAATAATCACATCTCCTAAAAAACTATGGTTCGTAGGCTTTTAACTTTACCATAACATATTATGGCTTTGTTTATTGTCCATCTTGGAAGGGTTTAATTTTTTCCTAACTTGCGATTTACAAATTACAAAAATACGAAACTAACTTACAATCTAACAATCGAACCTCCGACATCACGGCCGCCATTGTGAAACTAAACTAAAAAAAAAAACGCGCGTCCACTCGTGGTTTTTACATTTCGGGTTTGGGTACTTGTGCAGTTTTCCATTGACATTAAAAAATGGAAATATTTAAAAAAAATATATATATTGTACGTACTCGTCATGGGATAAAGTTTTCCTACAGAAAAAATCACGTAATTTCATCAAGTAGTTATTTTTTTATAGCGAAAAAAGAAAAAAATCAACGCTACAAGCGAAATTAAACAGAAAGTTCAAGTAGGGGGATTTCCCTTTGTTTTTTTTTATAGCGAGGCCAAATTTCGCGAATTTGGCCTTTTTTTAAAGCAGTTTGGCCTTCAAAATTTCTGTTTGGCCATTTTCTTCACCGATGAAATAAAAAAAGCAAATAAAAACAACGCAATAAAACTTTTAAAAATACGGCACACTTTTGTTGTTCTTGTTTGTTTTTTTTGGTAATTTTCCTTATTTTTTTATTTTTTCAAGATAATACTATTAAATGGACACTATTTTGCCAAATTAGCCCCCCCCCCCAAAATGCACAAAAATTCGAGGGTACTTATACAGTTTAATGACGACATTAAAAAATGGAAATATTGAAAAAAAATTTTTTTGTACGTACCTGTTATAGACTGAAGTTCTTCGAAAAAAAATTTCACTTCATTTGATCAAGTAGTTTTTTTTTTACAGCGAAAAACAATTATTTATCACGGCTACGTCAAGGTGGCCATTTTGGAAATGTTATTGCAGCGCCCAGGAATTACCCAAGGGCAGGTAACTTTCCCCAAGGGCCGGTAATTGCCCTACGTAGCAGAATACCTCCATTTAAGGCCAATCTAGCCCTTTTTTTTCCACCAGAATGAGAATTTTTTTTTTTTTTTTTTTTTTTTTTGAAGACAGATGCCATTTTTGGAGTGTTTTTTTTTTTTTTTAATTTGTAACAGAAGAAAATAAAAAGAATAAAATATTAGAAAAATTAGAAATATGCAACCGAAATTTTCGAATTAAAAAAAAAAAAATTAGGGTTTGTATTACTGTATATGGATATGTTTTTAGTGTTTTTATTCAATGTAACATGTTTATTCAGCTCGAAAAGCATACAGTGTTTACCGATGTATTGGAAAATTCAAAATGGCGCCAGAGTCTCTCTTTAACACAGTAACTTCAGGAAAGACGTTATAAATAATAAACTAGACAAAGTACTGTTAGAAATTCGCTCAATATATATTACCGTGACATAAGTTGACATATATTCGGTGTTTTTTTTAAATAGTATTTTGTGTAGTTTATTATTTATAACACCTTTTCCCAAACTTACCATGTTAAAGAGAGTGTCGGGCACCATTTTGAATTTTCCAATACATCGGTAAACACTACTGCACTGCGCATGTTTCGAAAATAATCGCGTAAAAAATTCTTCAGTTCTTTGCATTCTTCAATTTCTTGGCATATTCAATAGTATTCTGCTTTAAAAATAAAAAAAAACGGAAAAAATTGCAGATGTGATGTGCGCATCTCATTCTGGCGAAAAAAAAAGGCTAGATTGCGAAATCTGGCCTAAAATGGAGGTATTCTGCTAGGTACATTTCCAAAATGGGCACGTTGACGTCGTCGTGATAAATAATTGTTTTTCGCTGTAAAAAAAAAAAAAAACTACTTGATCAAATGAAGTGAAATTTTTTTTCGAAGAACTTCAGTCTATAACAGGTACGTACAAAAAAATTTTTTTTCAATAT
The DNA here is from genome assembly GCF_053919585.1 of Euprymna scolopes. Taxonomy (NCBI): domain Eukaryota; kingdom Metazoa; phylum Mollusca; class Cephalopoda; order Sepiida; family Sepiolidae; genus Euprymna; species Euprymna scolopes. The sequence goes on along the minus strand of NC_136514.1, from coordinate 30,925,295 downwards.
TTCCATTTTTTAATGTCGTCATTAAACTGTATAAGTACCAATTCGAGATTAAAGGTTTTGACGAGATAATTTAGCGAATTGTCCGGACTATTGCGAGATAACCATCCATTAGTTTTTCCTGAAATTTTGCCACAAATTGTATTTCCTTACATAGATGTGCATAGTAACAACATTTTTTTGCCGAAAATTCCCGTTGCGTCTCCAGATTACATCGGTGAAGAAAAAGGCCAAACAGAAATTTTGAAGGCCAAACTGCTTTAAAAAAAAGGCCAAATTCGCGAAATTTGGCCTCGCTATAAAAAAAAGGGAACTCCCCCTACTTGAACTTTCTGTTTGGTTAAGAATCAAGATGGCTGAATTATTAATTACTCGCTTATAAGACTATCATTACACACAAAAAAAATATAGATTTATTTTTGGGTAAAGTTCCCCCGGGTTTTCCTTTCACTTGAGTAAATAATGGTCTTTTGTTATATATATGGCGTACTATTATCCTTATATATATGATGTTTATGTTTATAACAACATCTTAATACGGCGCTGCTGATCCATAGTCGTTTCGACTGACGGATGCCACACACATGTTTATATATATATATATATATATATATATATATATATATATATATATATATATATATATATATATAAGTGTCTGTGTGTGTCTGTGTGCATTTCCCTACGCTAAAACTCTGTCAATTTTAAGCCTAGAGATTCGAAATTTGATATACAGGGTACTGAGATTTGGGAAAATCGATGTGATAGGTTTTCGACAGAAATTTGGCGATTAAGTGGTCAATATTAAACGATTTGACCTTTGAGAACTCTACCAAACTCCTCCTACAATTTTGGGTCTAAACAGTAAACACGTGATATTTTAGATATAGATTCCTTGGACATGGATCTAACTTATTAACTTTACTTGATCCCTAAACAATAAATGTTAAGATGTCATGATAGGGGTCAAAGTTTTAAAAAATTGACCGTTTTTTTTTCTCAGCATTAACCTCAAAACACCTGGGCAACGCCGGGCACCAATTGCTAGTACATATATATATATATATATATATATATATATATATATATATATATATATATAGTCTTTCTTTAATACAAACATTATTGGTTACATATGTGCATACATGCTTTAATGGAATCGTGATTCAAGGAGATCACTTCATCAGACCAAAAAAAAAGGAGGAGCGATATTGAAAAGAGAGTCAATATTACATTCGTTTTTTATAAGATATTCGCCTACTCCTTTCCTTCACCACCACCTTCCTCCAAAACCCCTACTGCTTACATTAAAAAATATACACTCCACTTTCTTCCAAAATGTAAACCACACCCGAGTATCTTAAAAAAACGAATCTAATTTTGACCATATATATATATATATATATATATATATATATATATTATTTTCTTTATTTTCTAATTAATTTCGGATTTAAAATCCCTCGTCAGAGAAGGAGTTTTGTTTGTTTTTATTTTTCCACGAAAGTAAAAGTAAACTAGCCATCCTCGTGACGTGTTATCAAGGAAGCACGAAGAACCCTCTATTTAAACATTTTCTTTTTATTTATATTATTTATTAAGCCGGAAGGTGCGAGGTCGCCAAATATGAAGGTGAAGAAGTGCCAGTAATTAAAAACATCTTGAAATGGAAAATGTAGAATAAACAAGTTAACTGCTTTAGAACAAGCTTTTATATGCAAATATAATAATAATAATAATAATAATAATAATAATAATAATAATAATAATAATAATAATAATAAATGAAATGTTACTTCGAATTTATTTCAGAAAACAGTCTTTGTTTCAATATAAACGCATAATTCTGTTTGTCAATGCAAATTTAATAAAAATCCTCTAGAAACGAGTGCAAAAATAACCAGAGGGGCAACTGGCGATATTTATTACTTGAGGAAAAAAAAGAGGAATTCATTTTTATTCTTTTTTTGGCAAAGACAAGCATAATGTTTGCGTATGTGTGCATGTGTGTACTAGAAAGGACTGTCACCCCCTCCTTACCCGCACCTTCTACTGACCAACGACCTGGCATTTAACTAAAGACAGGAGCCCAAATAGGGACGTTTAGCACGCTCGTGACAGAAAACTCTTTTAAAGAAACCAACGAAATGTGAGTTTACGTCCTTTTTTTTGTTAAAAAAAAGTTAAATGTTACTTCGAATTTATTTCACAATCCTCTAAAATGAATGCAAAAATAACCAGATGGGCGACTGGCGAATTATCTAGTTAAATGTTAGTTCGAATTTATAACAGAAACCAGTCCTTTTACAGATATAGACGTAGAAATTTGCCTCGTCTCTGAACGAGGGAATTAAATACTACCACAGCGACGGGGAAAATTGCCTTCCTCTTTTCCCATCCAACATTTCCAGCGGCTAAGCATTATGGTGTAAGGTAGACCTATCTTCAAACGCCCTCTTTCAGAGCATTACTTCTGACTTCCACTAAGTAGAATACATAGTTGGAAATTATTTTTTTTTATTTTAATTTTTATTTTATTTATTTATTTATTTTTCTTTTCTTTGTTTTGTTTATGCCCCATATGTATGTGTGATAGTGCACGATACCCCCTGTATACATGGGCGCTTTACACTATCTCTGCGTCAGAACCACAGGTAAAATAATTCTAGGCTCGGTGCTGCCACAAGCACCAAAATATGAAAAATGTCAATTACAAATTATCCAAACCATGGGACCTAGAAGAAAGATCTGGGTGTCATGATCGGCAGTTGCTCCTTCGGTAGCCAGCATGGGGGACCCGGTCGTCATCCTGCGATTGTTGGCCAACTTTCTAGTTTCAGAAACTCAAGTAACAAGGACGCTGAACAAGTAAGTATAACCTCTAATTTCAGGGAACAAAATGACACCGAACAAACACAACACAGCCATGATAACCATCAAAATGAAAAAAAAAAAGAAAGAAAGAAATGGGCAACAAAAGAGAAAAGACTCGTAATGGAATGCTATTATAGAAGTCATCCTAAATATAGATATGGAGGTTATCGGAAACGAATGAAAGAACTATGGGACCTATCTAGTGACTACCATATGACGGAACAAAAAATTGCGGACCAAGCAAGACTGATACTCAAGAAAGGTTGGCTCTCTAAACTAGAACTAGCAGAAATTCAGCGAAAAATAAATGATGAAACTGAACAAGAAGCATCTCCCAACGAAACCGCACGTAGAGAAACCCCACAAGTTGAAGCCTCACAAGTAAAAACACCAAAGGCCGAGAACCAACAAAGAACGAAGTCTACAAACGTGGAAACCGAGAACAATGAAACAGAACTAACAGAGAATGGAGCAAATAAAATAATACAGCTGATGAATGAGGAAAAAACAAAGCTCCCATCGTTAAGGAACCAAGAGCAGAAGAAATTAAAAACAGAAACAGAGAAGGTTAACAAGCTCCTCCAACACATCCCAACAAATACAATCACAGACTTAAACAACCTGATTTACGCAGGGGCCAAAATGGTAAGTATGAATCTCAAATCAAAAAACAACCGGAGACAAGCGGACCGACAAAACCGGGATAGGAAATAAGACAAGAAACTCATATACATAAACATAAAAAAGAAACCCAAATTATCAACAGGAAGAAAGCAATGTGGAGAAAATGGAATATTGGAAATGTAACTGGCAGGGAGAGGTTAAACAAGAAACATGAAGAACTGGGCCAAAAAATAAAAGCAAAAGAAGCGAGATTGAGACGATATAGATATAAATTTGAACAATGCAAACAAAACAGGACATTTGAAACTAATGAAAGCCAATTCTACCAAAATGTGAACGGAGGAAAAACAAAAACAGAACAACCAAATCCGACAGAAACAAAACTCTACTGGAGTAATATATGGGAAGAGCGACGCGATCACAATAGAAATGCCGAATGGCTGAAAGACATAAAAGAAGGGTTACAACAAATAGAAGAAGGAACAGCGAATGAAATTAGCAAGGAAACCCTACAGAAAACCATAGGAAAAATGGCAAACTGGAGAGCACCAGGGCACGACGGGACATATGCATACTGGTTCAAAAAATTCACATCCTTACACGAAACTAGCTCAAAACCTGAGAAGATGTATGCAGGAAGCAAGCGTATCAGACTGGATGACAAAAGTTAGAACCACACCGCTACAGAAGGACACGGAAAAAGGAACCGTCCCTAGCAACTATAGGCCAATCACGTGCTTACCAACTATGTGGAAGATACTGAAAGCATAACTGAGGGAACAAACCTACCACTCCCTGAATAACCGTGGACTCATCCCCGAGGAGCAGAAAGGATGCCAAAAAGGAAAAAGAGGAACACATGACCTGCTATATATAGATCAAAAGATCCTAAAGGAGGTAAAAAGGAGGAGAAAGAATTTAGCCATGGCATGGATCGACTACAAAAAAGCGTACGACAGGATCCCCCAAGCATGGATAATAGAATGCCTAAAAATGTATAAAATACCAAGCGGGATCACCAATGTAATAGAAAATGACACGAAAACATGGAGACTGGAATTGACAGCTGATGGACAACACATAACATACAAATAGGCATCTTCCAAGGAGACTCACTATCACCACTACTGTTCATCATAGCCATGATGCCCTTGAACTGTATTTGAGAAAGTGCCAAGCCGGATACACGTTCTTCAATACAGAGGAAAAAATGAACCACCTGATGTACATGGACGATCTGAAACTTTTTGCAAGGACCGAAAAGGAGCTAGAGACACTAATCAACACTACCAGGATCTTCAGCCAAGATATCCAAATGGAATTTGGAATGGAAAAGTGCGCACAACTAGTTATAAGAAAGGGAAAATGGAAATGACAGAAGGCATGGAACTACCTAACCAAACAGAAATGGGGGCACTAGGGGAACAAGTCGACTATAAATACTTGGGAATTCTGGAAGCGGACACCATCAGAGCAACAGAAATAAAAGAGAAAATTGGAAAGGAATACCTCAGGAGAAAAAGGAAACTCCTGGAAACGAAATTATATAACAGAAACCTAATAAAAGGTATAAATACATGGGCAGTATCACTAGTAAGATACTCTGGACCGTTTATAGGGTGGACAAAGAACTGAGACAACTTGACCAGAAAACCAGGAAACTCATGATCATACATAAGGCACTACACCCAAAGGACGATATTGACAGGCTCTACGTGAAAAGGAAAGACGGTGGGAGAGGACTGATCTGTATAAAAGACTGTGTGAAGGACACGAAAAAGAGAACTAGAAAAATACATAATGCAAAACACTGAAAGGATAATTATGGCAGCGAGAGACACTGAAACTAAACAACAAAACAGAGAGACAACTAACAAAACGAGAAAAGAGAAGTGGGAAGGGAAACAACTCCACGGAAGATTCATAAGAATGAAAAAAGATGAGAATAACGAAAACACCTGGACATGGATGCGAAAAGGACATATAAACCGAGACACTGGATCTCTAATAAATGCAGCACAAGATAACTCGATAAGAACCAACCATATCAAAGCAAGAATCGATGAAACACAAGAAAACAGCAAATGCAGACTCGGTGGACAAAGAGACGAAACGATAAACCATATAGTAAGTGAATGCAGCAAACTGGCCCAAAAGGAATACAAAAACAGGCAAGACCAAGTGTGGACGACGACGTAAGCAATAGCTATTCAGCAAATGAGGTCAATGACCAGGTTTGTTTGTTATAAGCGAAGTAAAAAAAGAAAACATAAAAACGAACGTTAAAACTTAAGTGGGGGGGGGGTAATCAAAACATCGAGAAAAAAAACACAAAACAACTAATGTAAGGCAAACGAGCGATGTTAAATGTAAAAATCGAAAAAACAAAAAAGAAAACAGAAAAACGAACACGTGAAAAATGGCTTAAATAAGTCTGTTTCGATATTAAAATTTAAAAAATTGGTGGGTAACCGGGTGTTTTGGGGTTTGTGGTCGGGAGTGAATAAGCGAAGTAAAAAAAAAACAGAAAAACGAACGTTACGTGGAAAATGGCTTAAATAACGCTGGTTCAATATTTAAATTTAAAAAATCGAAAAAAAAGGCAACTCACACCACGATTCGAACCAACGCGCTAACCAACTGAGCTAACGCGACGTACACGAAATTTGTTCAGTTTTTCAACTATTTAAAGTAAATCAGGTCATGACGTCATCTGACGCATGCGTAGAACCGGTCGTCGTCACGAGGAGACGGTTTTTGTTGACCCCCCCCTATAGAAAATTGTCGATTTCGGGGTGAAAAAATGGACGTTTTTGGCCAATTTTTCCATATTTTTCGTGCGAAGGATGGGGCTTCAATATGGTACCGAGTTTATGAATTTTCGTCGTGTCTGTCGAAAGTTTTTAGCGGACACACAAACACACATACAAACATACAAACATACATACATACACAAATTTTCGCTTTATATATATAATAATCAATCTCTCTCTCTCTCTCTCTCTCTCTCTCTCTCTCTCTCTCTCTCTCTCTCTCTCTCTCTGTATATATATATATATATATAGAGAGAGAGAGAGAGAGAGAGAGATCTTTATATATATATATATATATATATATATATATATATATATATATCTACAGAGAGAGATTATTTTTCTTGGGACTTATTCACTGGTTGAATCACAAACGTTGTATTTGATGACCATTTAATTTAATGCCTGGCATAATTGGAAAGGAAAATAACGGCAAAAGTTATTGGAACCAATCAATAAAGCGCACTGTACACACAAATGGTTCATAAATTTTCGATAATGTTAACAAGTTTTTATTTTAAAGGTAACGCCATTACTGAAAGACATAATTCTCTAATAATCCAGGAGAAACAGGATACGTGGGTCGAGATTCGTACTCTTCAATCAACCAGATATATACATATATGTATGCATTGTAAGGCCCTGGTAATTAAATGAGCTTCGATGTCCTGTGACGTCCTTTTATTACTATAAGGTTCAACACTCACCAAGATTAAGCGTCACTCAGTGATAAGGGTTAATGAGACGGGAATGATTGCCAAACGCAATACAAGGGACACTATGATTGTAATAGCATTCACCAATCGTATTAACTCCGTTTTATTGCTTATAAGTTGCCTGTGATATTAATTTGGTACCCCCCACACACATACATAAATATATATATATATATATATATATATATATATATATATATATATATATATATATATATATATATATATATATATACCTTGATTTTTTGTTGATTTTTTGTTGATTTTTTAAACGATATTCAGGTTAGCGTCTCAACCTCGGAGATCGAGTACTTTTTTTTGAAAATCGCCCATTTTTTATTTGAACGTAAACATAATATCTTATTTTATTTATTTATTATTTTATAATAACAGTAATCCAGTAATATATATATATATATATATGAACAAATGATTAATAAAACATGTTAAAAGTTCATATATATATATATATATATATATATATATATATATATATATATAATAGTAATGGGACGATTTCAATATTTTCCTGATTCCGATACAATTACCGATTCTGATTCTTTTTAAATGTTTTAATATTTAACTGTAGAGTTGTTTTTATTTAGTTTTTATTTCAGATTATCTTGAATAAATGTAATATGCACAAACATTTTCGCAAACGTAAACACACACTAGTGAGGTTGTATGTATGGATTTAAATTTATTAGCAGTTTCAAATTAATAAATATTTTTTTTCATTATTACCAGCAATAGAAAATTAAGTTTCAAACACAAGCAAAAAACAAACAATTAATAGAATTGTTTCTGGCATCTGAAATTGAGCTCAATTTTTTTCTGATTCTAATATCGATTCTTATACCCCAAAAGATTCCGGTTTTTACAATTCCCAATTTCGATTCCGATTAATCGTCCTAAGACTAATCTCTCTCTCCCTCTCTCTTTCTCTCTCTCTCTCTCTCTCTCTCTCTCTCTCTATATATATATATATATATATACTAGTAGAAGTACCCGTTGACTGGGTTCAAAAACAGCCTACAGAAAATGGACTCTGATTCATGAAAGTATGATAGGTTATGAAAAAGAAGAGTTGTAAAGAGATAGCTTCGAATTTGGGGATATCAAAACCAAAGCAAAATATGATGAAAGTAAAAATATAATAGAGAACTCCTAAGAATTTATTATGCCATACCTGTTCACACTGAAACACTTATCACAATATTCTGTGGATCTATATATATAAAAAAAAACTTGTTAAACTTTGTCACATATTTCCATTGTATGGAGGTCAGGTGCGAACGAATACCCCATAATTTTATTATACCATATTTCTTCAAACTGAAACATAATTATCAAAGTATAGTTACGCAAATAGATATGAAAAGTCTTTATTAAAGTGTGTGCCTATCTCCATTTTATGGAGGCCAGGCGCGAACACAGACCCCACAATTTTATTATACCATCCCTATTTTAGTTGAAACATACTTATCAAAGTATTCTTATGTACATCTATATCAAAAACACTTGTAAACGGTTTTTTTTTATATTTAAAATTTTTAATTCCATACTTTGTGGACCAGGCGCGAACGCAGACCCCACAATGTTAATGAACCACCGTTCTGCCAGATCAAACATACCCATTTCTGTGTCTTGATACATCTTCTATCATTATATGTAATCAGTTTTCTATAATATCTAACCATATAGGAGCCTATTCGTGACCAGACACACACACACACACACACACACACATTCAGCTTTATATCATATATATATATATATATATATATATATATATATATATATATATATATATATATATATTTGTAATGATGCTCTTTGTGTAAACAAATCGAGCTTAGATGTTCGGACCATGTCAAAACATCGTTAATTCACTATCCGCACAACAGCTTCCGATTAGCGTAATGATTCAACGCCTTGACCGTCGTACGGGCGGTCGGATTTCGATCCTGGCTTGAGGTAATTGCCTGTCTATACGCACTGATGATCTGTGATACAGTGAAGAAGAATAGTACTGTATGTCGATGACTATATATATATATATATATATATATATATATATATATATATATATATATATATATATATATAACAATGCGAAACATAACAGAAATTTTACTATTTGATACTATTTTCTGAATCTTTACGGAGCTTTTTCGTATCATGGCCATAAAATTTCAAAATTTGCAGTGCGTTTGTGACATAAAATGGATTTTTTTTTAATCATTCATTATCGTTATGATATACAAAATGTTGTTGTGCATGTGGTGTAACTATATTCAAATTCTATTCCGTCAGTATGGTTTTACTGATCAAAGAATATAAACTGTCGTATCAGTTACGTTATTTCATTGCTTTAGAGTTTTGATCGGGAGTGTATATACTAGTGGTGGGACGATTAATCGGAATCGGATCGGGAATCGAAAACAAAATCGGAAGCTTTGAGGGTATCGGAATCGGTATTGGTAATCGGAAAAATTGATGCCTATTTTCCGATGCGAAAACGATTCCTTTAATCGTCCTTTTTTATTTGATTTTGTTTAAAGTAAAATCTTCCATTGCTGGTGATAATGATAAAATAATAAAAATTTATTGATTTTAAAATACAAGTACATTTAAAATCGATATTGTATTTTGATGTTTAGGATATTTATTTGCATATTTAAGACGTGTTTTTACGAAAATCGAGAAAAATAACAATCTTATAGTTAAATAATTAGAGATTTATAAAGAATCGGAATCGGTAATTGTATCGGAATCGGGAAAAATATTGGAATCGTCCCATCATTAGTATATACTAGTATAATATTCATTCAACGACGGGTAAAATGAACTCCCTATAATAGACCATGTATAATATAGTTTTGCACCACTTTTATGCCCTCTTATGAACCTAAATTTAAGTATATATCGCTACTAAATTTATATTAAGAATCCTTATTTTAACTTTGATCGAGTTGCAAAATAATCTGGTATTCTCCTCCAAACTGGTACAGTTAACGAAATTTTAATATATTGAATTTTCGGACTAGAGAAATATAAAGAATTTTTTTTATAACTTTATTCTTATTTTAACCAATTTTTTTATTAGTTCATCCAGTGCATGCTGCTTGGCATTGCCAAAGTCTTCTAAACCTAAACCCATCTTCAATTTCCATCTATTTTAAAGTAAAATGTTTTTTTTTAAAGAGTTACACATAATTGCATTTCTAAACTCCGTTAAAGGCCGGAAAGTTTTAATTACTTTTTAAAAAGTTACACAACTAGAAAAATTTGCTAGCGAACGGAAAATAATATAATTGTGAAAAGTATTATATACAATGCAAAAAATAATAAATAAATTATTTTGACTATTAAAAAAAATTATTGATATGTTTACCAAGCGATTTAATTTTTTTTTTAATTACTTACGTCTGAATTTCATGTTTCGAAACATTTTATTTTTTTTTGGCATAGAAGTCAGTGGTTATCAAGGCCCGAAGGTCACTTGAGGATAAAGGTTAATGAGTGCTACTGAGATAAAAGCGTAGTAATGCCAATTAGGTAGAATTTGGTTATTTTGAAGCCAAGAGAGTTTATAGAAAGAAACTTTGTTCATGGAAGTTGTGCTTAGATTTAGGCGCTGATAAAAAGTAGGAAAAATCGTTGGTAAAAGGTATAGCTAGACCGATGGGTTTTTTATGTGTGTGTGTGTGTGTGTGTGTGTGTGTGTGTGTGTGTGTGTGTGTGTGTGTGTGTGTGTGTGTGTGTGTGTGAAAGTTTGGCAAGGCGGGATCATAGACTGAAGCTCAAACGAACTCTTGCCATTAAAATAACCATGGAGTAGAGAAGGGCTGACTGTCTCTTTCTACTAGATTTCGAAACCAATTTCGGATAGAGTGGTTCGAGCAGCTCCTCCCCAGATGTGGCAACAGTATTCTACTTTATGACGTATCTAACTCTTATATAGGTAGAAGACTGCGTCGGGGGAGAGATACCTTCTTGAGGGCTAGAATGACGAAACCATTTTCTAGCAACATTTGGTAACAGATGACGTTACTCCAAAAACTATAATTATTTTGTTATAGTAATGTTTTTAGATATATATATATTTTTAAAAAAAAGTCCACACGAGCGTTTTCCGTTGATAAAAAAGAACACATGAAGAAAAAGACTACATTCAGGGGAAAAAACAATAAATTATGGAAAACACACTCCAAACGTGAAAAACAAAAAGTCGAATTCAGTGCAGCTTATAATCCTGTCCCAATTGAATCCATTTCCATCCGATCTTAGATTGAAGGGGACCGATTACAAAATCGTTTAAAAAATAAAACGAATATTTGTGGAGGAGCTGCTCAGAGCCATCTGAGGATAAGAGTTAATGTGTGTACGGCAGTCATTGGGACAATGGCGTAGTTAGTAGTGGAAATCTGGTATAATTAGATGATTTAAGAGGACTGTTCAGCAAGTATTTCTTTATGTTGGACCTGAAGGCGATAATGTTGTAGTCAGTTGGAAAGCAAACCAGAAACAGAGTTCGACAGGCGGGCAATTCTAGGGAAGATGCTTTGTTTATTGACTGCACGTTTAGGTTTAGACACGGATGGAGAGTGAGGGAAATTTTTTATAATAATTTTGGCTAGGCGAATGTTTTTGTGAAAGATTGGCAAGGGAAGCATAGATTGGAGCTCAGACGAGCATTTACCATGAAAATAACGATAAAGCAGAGATAGGCTCACATAGTCTTTTCTGTAAGAAAGAGGTTAACGGGAAGAGAAAAGGGCATTACCTCCTAGATTAGAAAATCGGTTTTGGAACATTTTTTTATTATATTTTCACCCCAAACAAGGCACATTGCACATTTGGTGTGGGGAACTACTATCAGGCACATGAGCTACTGGAATACTATGTAGGGAGTTAGGCAGCAAGATGTCGGTTCACGTTACACTTAAACTTCTGCATGTCAGTACAGTTAGGGAAGCAGGGACCTGGAAGAAAATTCCAAAGTCTAGCGGTTCTGGCGAAGAAACTATTGGAGTAGAAAGCTCTCATACATCTAGGGATCTCTACTATGTGGGGGGTTGGATTTAGCTGCTTGTCGGGTTTGTCGAGGTATTTACGTCGTGGGAGCACAAGTGCTTGCAGTTCGTCAGAGCATTCACCATTAAAATACTTGTAGAACAGGCAGCGGGATGCAACATTTCGTCAGTGGGACAGAGGCTTACGCTTAGATGACAATGCAGGACCTATCAGGTTGGAAACTCTCCTTGGACCTTGTCTAGGAGCGAGAGACTATTATTGAAGAAACAAGTTTAGTCCTGACTGCATTGAATATGACCATCCATTTTTGTCCCCATTCCACTACAGATTGGAGGTCATCCTCTAGTGTTTCTGCCATTTCCCTAGATATGTATTCATTTGTTTTCCTGCCGTGCCTGTTATAGAGCGTGCTGTCATCAGCATATATACCCATCTCGGAGGCAATTTTGTCAGGGAGGTCATTTATGAATATTAGGTATAATAAAGGTCCAAGGATAGACCCCTGAGGCACTCCCGCATTTATATCATATTGTTTCGATGTACGACAACCTGAATTTTTCTCTTATCTAAGAAGGATTTAATTATGTTAAATATTCGTCCAGTGATACCGTATGATCTGATTATCCTGAGAAGACTTTCATGCCATACCCTGTCAAAAGCCTTAGATATATCTAGAGCTACCGCTATACCCTCCTCTGATTTGTCCAGTGAATGGTATATGCGTTCAGAGATTTCAGTTAGAATATCTGCTGTGGAACAGGCTTGCCTAAATTCATTATTGTTGATCGGTCAGAAGTTTAGCGTCTGTAAGGTGATGGACTAGAGCTTGATAAATTATGGACGCAAATATTTGGCGAGATGTGGGAGGAGGCTAATGGGGCGATAATTTAATGGGTCACTTCTTTGCCAGAATTCTTAAAAACTGGTGCCACACAAGCAGTTTTCCAGCAGACAGGAAAGCAAGATTCATTAAGGCATTTGTTGTAAAGTTTAGAGAGAACTGGAGCTGCTTCGGCGGAGCATTTTTTAATAGCACAGCCGGGATGAGATCAGGTCCACATGCTTTTGAACTGTCCAGGTTTTTTATGATAGTATGCACCTGAAAAGGAGTGATTTTCAGATCGGAGGGGTGGTTAGCAGAGTCCAGTGTGGAGTTGAAGGCAAACCGACTGGCGAGCATGCTAGCCTTCTCGGTTGCTGAGCAAATAACCTCATGATTGTTGGTTAGTGGCGGAATTGTTGATTGCTCATTATTTACTACACTATTGTAGATTTTCCAGAAATCACGGGTTACTAATTTTTGTGAATCGGTGTGTTTTTTGGTTGTTTCAGTAAATTCTCTCTTAGCTGTCGCTATTTCTTTCTTACAGTTACTTCTAGCTTCTATATACCTCTGTCTGTTTGAACTGGACTTATGTCGGTTAAATCTGCGGTACGCATGCTGCGTTTGCGCAATTACAGTTGCACAAGTAAACCATTGGGGAGAGTGGGGCTTGCTATAAAATTTCCGTGGGGAACGTGTGCTTCAACTGCCGTTTTGAACCATTCAGTGGTCTCATTTGCGCACTTTTCAGCAGGAAGAGAAAAGATATTTCCTCATGGGGCATTTCTGATGAGATTCCTGATGGCTTCCCTGTCATGGACGGAAAAGTTACTACGAGTAGCTCCTGCCCAGATGTAGCAACAGTACTTCAACATAGGACGTACTTTGCTCTTATACAGGTAGAGTTTTGCATCGGCAGTGGGATATTTACTGAAGCGATAGAAATATTCAACAATTTTCCAGTTGCTGTTGGTGATGGTTGACAATGGATCGTGGTGGTGGTTGTTAACGACCGTTATGGTGTATTCCCACCGTGAAATTTCTTCAAGTGTAAGCGTGAAAGAGAGAACAAATATAACTCTGGAGGAATTAATTACCATTATACGTTTGGAAATTTGTTATCTGAAAATCTTCAATAATTCTAAAAAAAACAAAAAAACAAAAAAACGCCTGTGAGATGAAGTGGAAGCTAATCACCCTCCACCATCCTTCAGCCCTCAGCTATGATGCTTAGATTGAGAGAAAATTAAAATTTAAGCTCTGCTCCATCTCTTTAAAAATCTTAACTATCATTATAATGATAGAAAATATAAAGAGAAACTTTAGAGAGAAAAAATATATGCAAAGAGAATAAGAGAGAGAGAGAGAGAAGAAAAAGAGGAGGAAAAGGAAAAAGAAGAAGAAGAAGAAGAAGAAGAAGAAGAAGAAGAAGATGGTCATGATAATGATGATGTTTAAACAAAGAGAATTCGAGAAAGGGTCAAAAAGAGAAATAGAAAGGAATAGAAATAGAATAGTAAATAAAAAGAATGACAGGCGGTAGTAAAGAGAGAGGGGGAGGTTGAGGTAAAGAGTTAAATACAAAGAGCGAGTGCATTGCTAAGCGAAAAAGGAGTGGACTAAAGAGCTAAATAAAGATTGGAAAGGTATAAGGCGGGGAAAATAAGTATGGATAGGGACGGGGGGGAGATGAGGCCGAGCGAACTATTGAGAGGTTTCGAGAGATGAGGGTGGGAAATTATTAAGAGAGAGAGAGAGAGGGGGGGAGAGAGAGAAAAAATAGTTATAAAATCGAGATACATCGATAATAAAAGAAATTATTGTGTGCGTGTATATATATATAAATATACATATATATATATATATGCATATATATATATATATATATATATATATATATATATATATATATATATATACAAAGTCTACTATTTCTAGCAAGGACTGTTGATATAGAATGAGAAATAAAAATATTAACGGTTTAAAAACCAAACAAGTGCATAATCTCTTTCAATTATTAAACATATTTATTTATTACAATGAAATTCGATATTTCGATTCATAACGGGATCTTCATCAGAAAAAATACAGTTGTTTATGTACAATGTCGGTGGTAATGCTTGGCACGTTTTACTTCTGATGTTGGTCGAGTGTAATAGTTTAAATGTCCGATAAAGTAGAAAACACCAGTCCAGCATGTTTATGTAAAGTAATAGAAAGTCTACTGCCTATAGTAAACATCGTTGATATGAAATAGAAAATTTTTTTTTTAAACTGTTTCTGTTATGAATCGAAATATCAAATTTAATTTTAATAAATAAATATATTTATTTATTGAAAGAGATTCTGCATTTTGTGTAGTCTTCAAACCTTTAAATTTTTTAATTTGCATATATATATATATATATATATATATACTTCAGAATAAAATTATCTAACAATCAAATAGTATGGAAACGTATGATTGTAAGTTTTACAAGATATTACTGGCAAGTACTATCCCACCTAAATAAAAATTGCTCGATATACTAAAATTTAATATATATATATATACATATATATATATATATATATATATATATATATATATATATATAAAGATAGATAGATATATAGATATAGTCTAAAGAAGCTTTGTATAATAAAATGAAAAAATAAAAATAAAGAATAGAGTTTAATTTCCTGAAAAATAAATAAATTTAACGTATCGCAGACTTAGAACCTACATAATCCGACTTCCAAAATGTTCATAATTACAAAAGGGAGTTTAATTCTTCCAGGATGAACAAAAAAGACTTTACTAAAATTGTTAAATAGAAAAGGACTTAGCATTTGCATAAACCGATTACTCAAAAGACCCCAATTATAAAAGAGAATTTAACAATATAAGGATGAAAGAAAGAAAACGTTAACTAATTTTTTTTAATAGACAATAGGATTCGCAGCTGCCTTCCATGTACCCGTTTCGGAGATTTAAAAACACGGCAGCTGTTAAATACATAGCTCTCCAGTGAATAATACCACTTCCCCAATAAGAATATGTAGAATAATTATATATATATATATATATATATATATATATATATACTTGTTTATTGTTATATAAACAGGCTCACATCCCGCTGCTACAAATAGCCACTTGTGTCAATCAAACAACAGATATCATCAGGCAGCGACTTGACTATTCAAAAGTTCAATGAATAAACTTATTCATTGAACTATATATATATATAATATTAATAATATGTTTAAGTAAATTTAATAGGATTACCAGATATATTCTGCGACATGTTAACTAGCATATATATATATATATATATATATATATATATATATATATATATATATATATACATGTGTGTGTGTCTATTCTGTGACCTGTTAACTAGCATATACATATATATATATGTGTGTGTGTGTGTGTGTGTTTGTGTGTGTGTATGTGTGTGTGTGTTTGTGTGTGTTACATGAAAGGGTTGTCCCTTTCTCATGTAAGTAAGAAGACATACTAGATAAGCGAAAATGATATTAGGATAAGGCTAGAATCGAACCCACTAGGCAAGTGTTAAAGATAATGGAAATTGTAATCTTAGGATTTCAGTCCATTGTTTATTCTATTAAAATAGGTAAATACGAATTATGTCAGAAAAAGAGTCGATTGTCCATTCTTTAAGAAATCTGGATATTAAGTATGTCAGTAAAAAGAATGCACAATGTAAGTTACAAAATTGTTTAAAAATAGGTTAGATATTAAACAATTAGAATTGAGGATTCTTTGTTTGCAAAAAGTGTGTTGGACAGACATATGTGGATCAACGTGAACATTAGTCACGTTGGGGAACACTCTTCTGACGTCATAAGTAAAGGAGATTTCTCACTATAGGAATCGAAGGCTCGAAGTTAGAGGTCAGTGAGAGTCAGAGATAGAATCAGGAGAGATCGAAAGAAGTGAAGGGATGAGAGAAGACCATGTAGTTGAAAAGGCTTAAGTTCCTAACATCACCGATCGGCTGGTTGAAGAATAAAGAAACTAACTATGCTTGTAACTGTTGTCTCGTGTCGTCATTCCTTACAATAGAAAAGGTAAAATATGCAACGAACTTTGTACAACCCTTCCAAGTATTATGTGTCCTCCCATCATCGTCAGTAATGTAGCCCTTCCTCTAATATGTGTCATAAGAACTGTTATATATGAAGCCCCCAAGAATTATCCCAGTCTGTTATAAATGTCTCCCTCATTATCATCATCACCTGTTCTAAGTCCCCTGTTATACAATACACACACACACACACACACACACACATATATATATATATATATATATATATATAGAGAGAGAGAGAGAGAGGGAGAAAGAGAGAGAATAAATGACCAAAAAGTTATATTCCAAAATTCATAATGTTGACCATCTTATAATTTATTCCTTTAATTCAGTTGACTTAGACAATTCTTGACAGTATCTGTTTCGTAGCGCAAAACCAATAACTTAAATATTATATCAATCAGTGAATCTATTATGCCTTTAACTCATCAGAAGAAATAGCACTGATTGATATAATGATTAAGTGATTGATTTTGCGCTACGAAACAGAGACTATCAAGAATTGTATAAGTCAACTGAATTAAAGGAATAAATTATAAGATGGTCAACATCATGAATTTTGGAATATACCTATTTGTCATTTATTCTCTATATTGCCCTGTAATTACATTGAGCTTCTTATATAAGGATCGATATATAATAAGAAAACATATTTCTAAAGAAATCTATATATATAAAAATGTAATTTTTGGTTTGTTAAAAGTGAATAAAACCATATTTCTACGTTACCAATTTAATTGAAATTTTCAGAAAATCTATTTTTAAAGTTAAAGAATGTTTGCATATTATTAAAATAATTTAACATTGCGAATTATAAAAATATTAAATTATAAATGAAAATATTTTTCGTAACTGCGAGATTGTCCCGATTTCATTTCCGGTAGAAATTAGCCTTTCGCTTATTGAGATAAGTATTATTTGTATTAATTTTTATGATACTCGTACAGAGAGTGATCCGTGCTGAAATAATGTTATTATTTAAAAAGTCATTCTTAACATGGGGAGAGGAGGATGTTTTGTACCTATTCTGTACTTTAACCTTACAATTGAATAAAAAAACATATCTTAAAACTTTAATTAAACCTGGAAATATGATTTAAAAAATAGCGCGGATCGCTCTCTGCATTAGGATCATTTTTATTTATTCTCATCTTTATTAGTTGTTGTTTCACGACTTTTCGGCCAACTATTCCTCTGGCCTTCATGAAAAGAAGTAAGTACGTGAGAAATTATTTTTTCCTCTTATAAATGTTCAGTAACTTTCCTTTTATTATTCTTAAAGAGTAAAACTTTTCTTATTCATGAAAAGAGTTAAGACTACGTAAATAAATAAATGTTTGTACACGTGACAAATTATCAATAAATGGTTTAGTTACTTTTTTTTTTTAATTATTTATGAAAAGAGTTAACATGCTTAATTTCTATACTTATAGGTTTTTGGAATTTTTTTTTCACTCGATTATTATTGATTGGACACTAATTAAACAGATTATTAAAAAAAAATTTTTAAATCATTATTTCGGCATTTGAAAGTGTTGCTCACTTTTTAGTTACAATGTTCTGATAAATCAGTCACCCATTTTGTAAGCAATTAAAACGCGGTATATCAAAACCATAGAAAGTAAAAATAATATGAGCCTCTACCGCATTTGTAAGTCAGAAATATATGTTTCTCAAAGAAAAAAAATAGATTGAACATGACTTTTTTATTGTTTTTATGAAAATAAAGTTTCGAGTTTAAAAAAAAAAAATTTTTTACTTATTTAGTTAAAAGTCAGTTTGTTGGTGTTTTTTCTTTTTTTTTAATTGTTTTTATGAAAGGTGAGTTTTTATTTTTTTTTCAAAACTTTTTTTTTTAACTGTTTTTAAAGTATTATAAATTTCACTAACATGCTGGAGAAATGTTTAATAATTTGATATTTTTTTAGATTAGGCCCACCTCCACAATTTTCCTTTCAATGACGACATTTATAGGTTTCCGAGTATGCTGAACACGCAAATCGCATTAAAATTTTGCGGAAATAAATAGTTGTATTATGCATCGTATTCTTCGGTGGCCATCTTTTTACGTGCACACGCGCCATAAACAAATACACGCACGTAAAAAAGATGGCCGCCAAAGATTACAATGCATAATACAACTTTTTATATCTTGATAACTACTTATTTCTGCAAAATTTCAATGCGATTTTCGTATTCAGCATAGTCGAAAACCATTTAAAGTCGTCATTTACAAGAAAATTGAGGAGGTGGACCTAATCTAAAAATTTACCAATAATTTTTCATCCTGTACACATCCCGATACATTGCTTCGTCAACATGCGACCATTTTATATCTCCCGAAGACACTTCCGTATTTAGAAAAAAAAAATGAGTGACCGATTTACCAGAACGTGGTAACTAAAAAGTGAGTATCCCTTTCAAATGTTGAAATGATTTTTTTTTCAATTTTTTTTCATAATCTAGTTAGTGTTCAATCAATAATAATCCAGTGAAAAAATTTAAAAAAACCTATCAGTATAGAAACTCCACCACGTAAGTAAATAAATAAAAAATGTTACGTGCGCATGCGTTAGCCTTGACTAGGGGGGTACTAAAGGAACGACCATTAAATAATTCTGCGGGTCGCCATGGAACTCAACGCCCAAGGAGTACCAAAATAGTTTCCATGATCTGAAGAAATTTTTTTTTCGAAAAGTGGGTAATCACTTTTCCATGTAAATTTAACTTAAAATGAGCACCCACTTTCTGGCCACCTGATGAAGGGGCATTTATTTTGGTGTTTATTGGCTTAAAGGTTTTTTGACAAGGCAGTTTGATACGCGAATGCATATTTAACAGTTTTCGTTTATGCTCACGCATAGCATAAACAAAGGCTACGTCTGTGAAATGGAAAATAGTCCCAGAGTTCAGGGGTTATTACCATGCAAAAGAAATCAAACAAAAAACTTTTTAGCCAAGAAACACAGAAAAATGCCCCTCTCTCAGGTGGCCAGAAAGTGGGTGCTCATTCTAAGTTAAATTTACATTGAAAAGTGATCACCCACTTTTCGAAGAAGTAATTTCATGAATATCATGAAAACTTTCTTTTTGCTACGGAAACGGTTTGCAGATTCGTTTTTAGCACACGGAAATCTACAATAAAATATTTCGGTATATATGAACGTGAAACGGGCCTTAAAGTAAAATAATACCGGATTTTTTGGAGCAGATTTGCTGTTTAGTTGTACAAATATCCTCAAACCAGGTAATCACTAAAAGCGACTTTTAAAAGTCGTCACCTGTATCGAGCAAAAGTTTACAACCACCGATTATATGCCAGCCTACGTCATGGTAACATATATTGAGTGAGTTCCTAACAGTATTTTGTATAGTTTTTTAGTTTAAACTCATTTTCCCAAAATTTCCCCAAACTTAACGTGTTCGATACAATCTGCCGCCATTTGTATTTTTCAGATATACTGATAAACATTGAATGTTTTTGAACCGATTATACATTACATAAAAACACTAAAATCTTATCCAGTTAGGTAGAACATTTACTTTTCTTTCCTTTGATAACATTTATTTGTTATATATTTATTTTTTGACAACCTCTTTGTATCTGTGTTTAGTAATACAAACCCTTTTCATTTAATGTAACGTTTAGTCGGCTCGAAAAACAGTGTTTATCGGGGTATTTGAAAGCTACAAATGGTGGTGGACACTGTTGATTACTTCAAGTTAGAGAAAGTGAGTTAAAACTAAAAAAAAAAAACTATACAAAATACTGTCAGAAACCCACCGATTATGCCAGCCTATGTTATGGTAACATATATTCGGTGAGTTTCAGACGCTGTTTTGTATAGTTTTTAGTTTTCAACTTACTTTCCCAAACTTAACGTATTCAACAGAGTCCGCGACAATTTCTGTTTTTTTGAACCAATTAAACATTTTAGATTACATAAAAACACTAAACAATTATCCAATTAGGTAGAAACGTAACTTACCTTACCTTTGCTTTAATTTATTTGTTTTTGGACAACTTTCTGGAATCTGTGTATAGTAACCCCCCTCCCCCCACCATCAACCGAATATTAATTACTAACTCACATTTTTGTAAAACAACAACAAAAAAAACATTTAGCGTTTCAACATTTTTGCTACGTTCGGCTTCATCTACTGATTGTTGGTCAAGTCCAAACCATGAATGATTGACAGAAACTCCCGAGGATCCAGATCAAATTCTGCAAGAATACCATTTTTTTTTTTTTTCATTTTAGTCTTCTTTTTCACTTTTTGCAGTGGATTGCTGTACTAATATAAGAAACATGCATTTTCTCTTTTTATTAAGTTTTTCCATTACACCAAATTGAGCCACTGCAACGTGTGGCAGGGTACAGCTAGTATATATATATATATATATATATATATATATATATATATATATATAAATACTAGACCAGACTAGACTACCCGTGAGCCGTTGGGTCAGTATGTTATATTAGCTATGGAATTCATGTATGTGCGTGACACTTGTGACGTAAAGAAAATAGTTTGTTTTTTTTACATAACAAACATTTCTATGAAAGTATATTAAAATGAAAAAAGAATATAGATAGATTTCTATGAGTCGTTCTGTTTATTATAATTGATTATTTTTGAAAAAAAAATTACAGTTACTGAATTATAAGTGGTTGCCCATACTTATAGGTAAATATGCACTAAACAGATACCATAATACTTATTATAGTTAAATTCAAATTTTGATATCTGCTTTTTTTATATCGTTCATTTCTGTATTACGTTTAAATTATTTTAAACACCACTCTTTCCATGTTAAATAATAATTTCGGAATAATAACGATAATATTTCAGTGCGTAGGTCAGGCGCGCATGCGCAACCTGATGTTGTAAACCGGAAAGTGGGTTACATACATCGTTACAAGGTCGTTTGAGTTTTACAATTATATATATATATATATATATATATATATATATATATATATATATATATATATCCTGAATATTTGTCTTGTTTTCTTATCTTTCTCCTAAATATTTTTTGTCAAAAATACTATTATTAACCAATACTTTTTCTTATATTTAAAACGAGAAAAAAAGTCTCCCATGAAATTGAACATTTCCCAAATTATATTTTCATAAACACGTGGCTTTTTTCTTCTAAAGTATGCATTACTTCTAGCTAAAGTTAATACATAACCCTAAAGGTATTACTTCTTAACAAGCTTTTTAAACGAGTTAAAAATAACCAAACTTTTTCAATTTGATAAAAGTTCCATTATAGCATATTTATTATGGGGTGGAGCTGGAACGGTTTAACATCCCAGCTCGACCTAGATAACGGCAAAAATGCATTAATATGGGAGGGGAGACTATCTGCAAGTACTACCCTAAGCCGGGAATGGGGCAACGGACTTATACTAAGTAGATATTAATAAGTCCTTCTCACCTTTATTTTATTTTATTTTATTTTCTCAATGGAGAGTAGATAATGCATGTGGATGTGTTATCGGCAGCTCTAGTAATTCTCGCTTCTCCTTTTTTGTCCTTCAGTCCTCATTTCCAATGAATGATTTTTCTGACAAAGGGTGAAGAAAAAGCTGCTTTCCAGGTCGGTAGTACTTTGTAAAGAGTAGCCTGAGATGTCGGAAAATTTCTGTTTCTATGTCTATCCTTGTGGCGATGTCACTAATAAGGGTGCTGGAGTTAAACGTTTCATCTGGGCTGACGTTACCCGCCTGATAGTCAGGGACCTGAACCTTGGATTAACCACTAAGGAGGCTGTCCTATCAGCAGGTGCAAAGTACCGGGGCTGTTGTATTGCCATTTGGTGAATGGATTCTGGACCATACTGTAGTTTCTGGTAGAGCCTCTCGATGCCATACTAGTGGGTAATTGTTACGGTTTTACCTTATCATGTGCTACAAAAACAATTTCTTGTCTTTTTCTCTCTTATTGCCCTCTCTGTCCTGCTCCAACTAAGTCTACCAACCTGCGCCCCAAACCCCCAAACCTCAAAAATCATGACAAATCTCAAAAAAAGAAACACGAATTAACCTAGAACACCATCCACCAACGTAGACCCCTACTACCAGGTCTCCTTCTCCAACATCAGGGGTCTACGTTCCAAGAGGTTGAAACACAATTACAGGAAACGAAACCGGACATATTATTTCTAAGGGCCAATCACTTCTCTAGACGAATTCATAATTAAAGGATACTCTAACTTAACATCTAAATCTGATCCCCATGGGCATGGAATATGTGCCTACATCAAAGATGGCTTTCCATGTGGTAGGGATATCTCCAGAGAAGACCCTAATTTACCTTATATGTGCTTCCGGGTTGCACTAGCTTACACCACTGCATTTATATTTGTCCTCTATCGACCCCACAATAGTGGGGTTACTATCTTTAAGAGCATATCTGAGAAAATTGACTACATCCTGTCTGCTCATCCTTCGGTTAACATTCACATTTGCGGTGACTTCAATGTCCATAATGTAGAATGGCTGACCCACTCAAATAAAACCGATGACGATGGAAGGTTTTGTCATGATTTTTGCATTGCCTATGACCTCACTCAGATTGATACACCCGGTCAATATGCAAGCCTTTAGACCTTTTCCTCACAACTTCCCCTGAGCTGTGTTCATGTTCCGTTCTATCTCTTCTGGGATCCTCTGACCACTCTGTTGTAGCAGTTAAGATAAAAATGAAATGTAATAAGTCTTCAGACGTACCTCTCCACCGTACTGTATATCGATACTCTATGACTGACTTGGATAGCTTCCATACATTCATATCTGACCTACCTCTGCATTCCATGTTTAAAAAGGATGTGTCCTCTATAGTATCATACCTGACCGAATGGTTAATTGTGGGCATTGACCGATTCATACCATCTAAAATATTCCAACAAAAACCTAACAGCCAGCCATGGTCCTCCTCTGAATGTGCTGCTGCTATTGCGCACAGAAATCACATTTTCCATAGCTACCAACGTAATAGATGTACCGAGACTAAAGCTGCTTTCAGGACTGCCAGCAACCACTGTAAAAGAGTAATAAAACATGCAAGAGAGCTATATGCTCAGTCTGTTAAATCCAAAGTAGCTGAGCAGCGGCTTGGTTCTGGCCAATAGCAAACAGGATCTTTAACTGAAGCGTGCGTTCCATCCCAACTATCATCAATGGACCTGAGGTCATCTCGTCAGCATCAGACAAGGCCAAACTATTTGCAAAGAATTTTGCAGCTAATTCTACCCTATGCGACAATGGCCATCAACTCCCTGTATTTCCTCCTATAACAGACAACACGCTATGCAACATACAAATATCTGCTCATGAGGTCACAAAGCTAATCAAGAACCTTGATTCCAGTAAAGCAACTGGCCCTGACGGCATTCCAGTTATAGTGCTGAAATAGCTCCAACCAGAACTTGCCCCCATACTTACAAAACTGCTTAAGCGTTGCCTTAAGAAGAAGTGCTTTCCAACACCCTGGAAAACCTCATCAGTATGCCCTGTATTAAAGAATTCAGGTGAAAAGTCATCTCCCTTTCAGTACAGACCAATAAGTCTCCTGTGTGTCATGAGCAAGTTGTTAGAATCCATATTAAATAAAGAAATAGTCAACCAACTCAACAGAAACAACATTCTTAGTGACATGCAATATGGTTTCCGCTCTGCAAGATCTACCGCAGATGTGCTAACGGTTATAGCACATAGGATTAGTGAATCTCTTGACAAAGGTTTCCTTTCCAGGGCAATTGCTCTTGACATATCGAAGGTCTTCGATAAGGTATGGCATAAGGGCCTACTTCACAAGATTTCCAACTACGGTATTACTGGAAATGTTTTCTCAATCATTAAATCATTTCTCTCTGATAGGTTCATAAGAGTAGTGGGCAGAAATTAGAAGCCCACAATATTAATGCTGGAGTCCCTCAGGGGTCCATCCTGGGCCCAACTCTCTTCCTGATCTACATCAATGATCTCCGAAAACGCATACTTAAATCATTCGTTGACATCTATGCTGGTGACACGACCATTCATGACAACACATCAAAGGCCATAAATGACAAAGTTCTCTCTAATTCTCTCTCCTCTGATCTTAAGTGCGTGGTACAATGGGGGAAGGTGGCTGGTCACTTTTAATGCATCCAAAACTAAGCTTCTACCTTTACATCATCAACGCTCTGATCCCCATCTGACATCAATTGAAATGGATGGCTCTCGTCTTGGGGAGGCTCCATGTTTTGACAAGCTTCTGGGTTTGACCTTTACTCCTGATCTGAAATGGAATACGTACATCAAATCTGTTGCCAGGGACGCTGGGAAAATGGTGGGATCCTTCTACCGCTCCAGAAGATATCTCACTACTGATGCAATTCTCTATCTATATAAAAGCCAAGTACGTACGAATTTTATTTTTGCCTTCTCGATTTGAAATTATTTTTTTTTAATTGACGTGAACACTAGGATACTTCAATTAAAAGTCAAATATGAACAGGTAAAATTATAGAGGAATAAAAAGCGAATCAAATTAAGTATATGTTGTTTAAACAGTTACATTCCATTTAGCTTAAATTTGCAGTTTTTGAAAAAATGAAAAGTACGAACTTTCTTTTTAGCGACACTATATATATATATATATATATATATATATATATATATATATATAGTGCCAGAAAGAATTCTGTACTTGGCGCTTTTTAATAAATATTAACGATTATTTTTATACCTACATCAGTATAGGTAGTGACAATTACTGCCAGTCGTGAGATTTGAACCTAATCACAAAGTCAAACCTGACTCCGTAAGCTACAGCCTCCATCTTGGCTACCATAAATTAACACAGGAATTGGGGAAATTAAGTGCCTATAAATGTCAAAATCAGCGGCCATAAATAGTAAACAGTCAGATAGTATTCAACGGCAGGAAGTCGGAATACTGCATTTTACGCTAAGATTGACTGCCGTTTTTTTTTTAATTCCCTTTAGGAGGCTCAACTTTAATTTCTTAAAAGGGGATTGTTTATGGCGATAATATTTTTATAGATAAACATTAACAATCATTTTTATACATACAGACACTAGTGTTTCATGCTTACGCAATCATTAGCGAAGGAAGTGGCAATTACTGCCAGTCGGGAGATTCGAACCCAATCACAAAATCAACCTCCTAAAGCATTCTACCATTATGCTATCAGTAACTACACAGGAATTGATTCTACATGAGTGAATTCTATACACATCTATATATATATATATATATATATATATATATATATATACACCTATAAGTTGAGTGTTTTTTTTTTGTCGCAGTAACATTGATAATAAAAGTCTACTTTTTCTATTTATGAATTATTAAAGCGAACTTCTTAATATACTCAGCCATGGATATGCGAGCGACCTCATAAAGGTTGACTAATTTACATTTTCCTTTCAAAAACTGGCGCCTATAAACTAACTGTTAATATTTTACGGTTTCTTATTAGATGATTCGTTTCATTTCACTATTACGCTCAATTTTATTTATGCATAGTTTCTACATTGTGCATAATTCCGTATCATTTAGGATGGAAATGTTCTAGCACACGCACATAAGTGACCTTGTCTGTATGTGTGCGAACTGCCTGTACCAAATTCCTCAATGGAGTGTTGGTCTACAGACATGAAACTTGATATATAGGGAACATGGAGTTGTTGAACAGTTTCAATTATTTTTAGCCGGTAAAAATAGCTGCTAAAGGGTTAAAATTGAAAAAAAATAGTTGATCTTTACAGGAGTAAATCGACAACCTATTACTTGGCGCATACGCAAATATGCAAATATACATTCATAGCTTGAAGTCGCTTAATTCTTAACCGTTTGTATAGCTAACTACTAAGGCTCCTTCTCGATAGTTTAAACGGATACGGCTCACGTTTTGGTATCGATACTAGCTGTTGGCACGAAAGTCATATTTTTAAAAAAAACTTTTGAAATGATTACAATATATTCGGTACAATGTAATAACGATTAGAGAATTGACGCTATAATAATAAATACGAACTTTGCATAAATTAAAATACTATATTTAAGCATGTTTTACGACCGGGGAAAGCTGAGCTAGTAAGTATATAAAACTAACTTTATATGAATAGAGATATATTCGAACCTTCGAATGACATCAAAAGCAACAAATACTGCTATTGCTTATGACCCAACGGGTTACAGGTAGGCTAGTAATACACAAAGTTGGCATAAAAGAATTGTCTGGAAAGTTAAAAGTTTATATGAAAAATAGTCGAACATGATTGTTGCTTTGCGGACAGTGCATTAGTGACATGGTTATGACAAACACGAACTCATTCTCAATTGGTAATTAACCACAAATTAATGAATTCTCTTAATGAGACAAATTAATCGATGCCGTGACGAAACGAAGTGTCTTTGTCGATGATGATGATGATGATGATGATGATGATGATGATGATGATGATGATGATGATGATGGTGATGGTGATGATGATGATGATGATGATGATGATGATGATGATGATGATGATGATGATGATGATGATGATGATGATGATGATGATGATGATGATGAAAAGGTAAAAGACGGAGAAGAACGAAGAAAGAAGACTATAGAACATCAAAAATACCGAACGACAGTCTGCACTTGGTTGAACTAAAAGCAACCTGACAAATTTCGATGGTCGACAAGAGTGAAATTTAGACAGGCGTGCGCTGATAGACAAGAGAATGAGAGATCGATTCATAAAGCAAAATAAAAACAGAAAGATAATCAGAAGTATATTATATGTTGGCGGAGATGTTTATCTGCTGAAGGAGAGAGAGAGAGAGAGAGGGGGGGGTTAGAGAGATAAAGAACACAGGGAGAAATTGGCTGAAAGAGAAAAAGATAAGATAAGATAGAGTGAAAAATAGATACACATAGTATAGGGGGTAGAAAGAAGGATAGAGAGAACCAAATGGGAGAAATGAACTAACAAATTGAAAGAGAACATCACCAACATGACCTCTCACAACACCAAAGCCAGCCTGATCGCCGCCATCCGTCGAGTATTCGCCAAGCTCCCGCCGGCGTTTGTGGAAAAGGCATGCTCTCAGTTGCAGACTCGTATCGAGGCGATAAGTGAGGCTGAAGGCGGCTATATTGAATAGATGTTAGCTCTTCTATATGATCAAGTTACCTGTATTGATTCTTTTTAAAGTTTCCTTACTTATTTATTGGTACATCGATGAATGGCAAGATAGGAAGAGGAAATAGAGAAAGAAGAAAATGTTACAGTCAATGTATGAGAGAAAGAGAGGTAAGAGGGTTAGGGGGAGGGTGGAAATAGAAATAGATATCGAATCGAAAAGAGAGAAATGGACCAAAAGTGAAAGAGAAAATTGATTTAAAAAATGAAGAAGAGAAAGTGAGAAGAAGACATAGAAAGAAAGAAATGGTAAAGATAGAGAGAGAGAAAGAAGGAGAGAGAAAGAAGGAGAGAACAAAATATAGAGAGAAACAGAAAATATAAAGATAAACGATAAAAGAGAGAAAGGGGTGAGAGATCGAGAAAGAAAAGAAAAAACGATAGAATCAGTGTGTGGGGAAAAAAGAAAGTGAGAGAGACGTGAGAGAGGATTGGGGGAGAAAGAGAAGCTAAGAGATCCAAAGAGAGAGATGATTCGAAAGAAAATGAGAAAGCAGAGAAAGAAATGATGATGGGAAGGAGTAAAGGGAAGATGCAGACAGAAGGAAATTATACAGTCAGTGTGTAAAAGAATGCTAACGTGAAAAAAATAGAAAGATCAGGAGAGAGAGAGAGAGAGAGAGAGAGAGAGAGAGAGAGAGAGAGAGAGGAAGAAGGGAGAAAAATCAAATGGACTAAATAGGGAATAAGCAAATAGACAGATTAAACAAGGAAAGAAAGAGAAACAGCGAAATATTGTTGGAAAAGGAAAAAGAAAAGAGAAAGTAAAACAATGATACAATAAAGACAGGAAAGTAGAGTGAGTGGGACAAAGTGAGAGAGAGAGAGAGAGACAGACAGACAGACAGGCAGACAGGCAGACAAAGAGGAAGAGAACCAAGATATTGAAAAAAAAGAGAGTAGAGAAAGAAATTTAAAGAGAGAAAGAGAGTGAAAGATAGAAAGAAAAATAGTATACAATTAGTGTGTGGGAGAAGAATAGAATAAAAGAATAGAGAAGGAAAAGAGGGGATAAGAAAGAAAGAAAGAAAGAAAGAGTGAACTGAATTAGGAGAGGAAATGAAGAAGTACGAGATGTCTTCAATAAGTTTCCAGACGTCTTTGGTACAGACACTTTTATTAATAGTACACATGTGAAACTCTAGTCCCCTTCGAAGTAATCTCCTCCGACTGTAGTGCCCTTGTACTGTTCTAGCAACTTCTAAAAGCTCCATGGAAGTCCTCTTGTGTGAACGTGTCAATGACCTCCATCACAGCACCTTTCATCTGCTCAATGTTTCATAACGACAGCATCTAAGGATGTCATTAAGCTTAGGAAATAGCTAAAAGTCACAGGGAGCTAGGTCAGGACTATAGGGAGAGTGAGGAACTGTTTTGATGTCCATCTTATCTAAATAGTCTGTGAGAT
The DNA here is from genome assembly GCF_053919585.1 of Euprymna scolopes. Taxonomy (NCBI): domain Eukaryota; kingdom Metazoa; phylum Mollusca; class Cephalopoda; order Sepiida; family Sepiolidae; genus Euprymna; species Euprymna scolopes. Next base: position 30,895,676 of record NC_136514.1, on the reverse strand, counting down.
CAAATGATCAGAGAACACTTTCCTCAAAATCCCCATCACATGCATAGAAGTGTGGGCTGTTGTCTCATCCTGTTGAAACCAAACCATATCGGTGTGGAGACTCTTGAACTAAAGCACTTACCGCTGCCACATTTTTCTGGAGTTCTGATAGTGCGATGTCGGCCGGTTGGTTTTCGTTTCAATGCAGATCCAGTAGCTCTGAAGTTGGTAACCCATAACAAGATCCTGTTTCGAGCTGGTAGGGGATCATGTATACCAAGATTGACGTGCAAACAGAACGCCCATTTTGTTGCAGAAATAGATTTATTTGTTAAAAAAAACAACGTTTTCACAATGAAAGCCTGATGCTTACCAGTCCATTTCATGTCAGCAACTGAAAAAACAAAAAAACAAAAACAAACAAACTAAAAACACTGACATTATAAAAAGACCAAACAAAATGACAGTATATGAAAAAAATGGCGTTATATGTACTTTTCGAAAAAAAACAACTTTTTTGTTTCTTTACTTTATTTGCCTTTTATTAAACCTACAAATGTATCAGATTATTTTATCTTACCATATATATATATATATATATATATATATATATATATACATACATATACATATATATATATATATATACATATACATATATATATATATATATATTGTGTACAGAAAGTTGTTAGTTGAGACAGATCATTGGTACCGTCGGTTTCAAGCCCGATAATAAGGCCCGTTTAAGGTATCCTTATCAAGCTCTCTTCAGCCAATATTCGTCTCTCTTTAAAAAATAGCTAAAAGTCACAGGGAGCTAGGTCAGGACTATAGGGAGAGTGGGGAACTGTTTTGATGTCCATCTTATCTAAATAGTCTGTGAGATCAAATGATCAGAGAACACCTTCCTCAAAATCCCCATCGCATGCATAGAAGTGTGGGCTGTTGTCCCATCCTGTTGAAACCAAACCATATCGGTTGAACTAAAACACTTACTTAAAGAGACGAATATTTCTGTATACAAAATATAAAAATATAAATACGCTCTAAAATTTGGATTTTCCTTTTAATTGAGCACTCTGCTGGAATTCTTTTTCCAAAATAAACTAATCATATATATATATATATATATATATATATATATATATATATATATATATATCCGAATAATGTAATGCAATAAATCTACTGGTATGTAAATCCAGTTATTATCGATCTTACAAAATAATATTGGCTGTAATATTTTATAAAGACAATCCCAACTAAATAAAGATTGCTCATTATACCAGATAGAGCAAATAAATCATAATTTTGTAATTGAAATTTTATTATGTGAAACGGTTAAATTTCAAATCTAAAATTTTCATTATATGCAAGACAAAGAATACATTTCAATAAGCATAATTCCTTAACCTATAGGTTTTCTATGTTTACCCATCTCCTCATAGGCAAAAGTATTAGCAAATATTATAATGGTTTATACCCAATTTGCTAAATGTAATAAACGTAAAAAATCATAAATAAAAGTTTGTAAAGTTTTTAAATCATAGGGTAGGGGAAATTATACATATATATTGGTTCAGAATGTACAAAATATACTCACAATAAGTTATAATTTAAAATTAAAATATGGACAACTTATAACATTTGACTTTTACCGATCAAACTTAAAAAAAAAGGCTAACTAACCATAGCTATTCTTTACCAGTGCTGGGAAAGAGGAGTGTCGCCCCCCCCCCCCCGCTTTTATGCAGAGACAAAAATATACGTTCACACCCCATGCTGTCGCCGACGAAAAGAGAATTATTTATGGCGAATTGCATTGTTGTCTCCTTTCTCCTGTATCGTTCCGCGAGTGATAAAATCATCACCCGGCGATGGGGAAGATGAGGACAGCACAGTGGCACATGAAAAACATAGTGCCACACATGCTGGTGTAATGCTTTTGTACGGTCGTGTACGACAGATGCAGATAACAACAAAAAAGGCATAGGTGATTCAAAAAATTGTGTATTTGAAAAATATGTATGGTACCGCTGCATGAGGAACGTCCGTTTGGTGAAAGTTAAGAAAATAAGAAAAAGAAAACAAGGAGAAAATATATTTGAAAAAAAAAAATGAAAAGATGCTGTGCTAGCAAACTATTTACACCAGAGAACATCTTATATCTTTACAACGCCACAATTCGCCTCCAAATTATCTGTAAATGCACAGATATAACAAGTACTTCTACAATTTATGATTTAGACAGGGTTAAATAATAACTTTATTACTTCAATAATAACATAATGACTTAAATAATAACGTTATGACTTCAATAATCACGTTATGACTTAATAATAACGTTATGACTTAAATAATAACATTAAAACTTCAATAATAACGTTATGACTTAATAATAACGTTAGGACTTCAATAATAACGTTATGACTTAAATAATAATGTTATGACTTCTGTAATAACGTTATGACTTAAATAATAACGTTATGACTTCAATAATAACGTTATGACTTAATAATAACGTTATAACTTCAATAATAACGTTATGACTTAAATAATAACGTTAGGACTTCAATAAAAACGTTATGACTTAATAATAACGTTAGGACTTCAATAATAACATTATGATTTAAATAATAACGTTATGACTTCAATAATAACGTTATGGCTAAGATAGGGTTCAAAGCGGAGTGGCCAACCGCATCGGTGCGCACTGTCAACTAATCTTAAATCTCTATCCTGTTGAAGAAATGTTGTATCTCTTAACCTGCTGTATGAATGCAACCATGGTCAAAATTAGCAAGCATCTATAAAAAAGAAGTGAGACAATAGTTTAAACCTACGCATTTAAATGTTAAAAATCGTACAATGAACAATTTAGAGCAAGTGTGAAATATTTAACAGAAGATTGTAGTATTTTTTTTTTGCTTTAAAGTCTCTCCCAAGTGTTTTAGCTGAGTTTCATACTAAATTCATTTCAATATTCAGAATGATTTATTGTCATGCTAAAAGTTGTTTCTTATTTTCCTGGTAATATTTGATTCCTATTAGTTCTATAATAGCATATTTAATTGAAAATGTCTCCAAAGAAGCAGGTTTAAGAGATTAAAAGGACACACATTATCGCTTTATCTGGTGAAGGATATTCTCAGGTAAAAATTGCCAGGAAGATGGAATGTTCAAGGAAGGGATTCAAACAACGATTAAAAGGTACAAGGAAACAAAGTCTTTTAAAAACAGAAAAAAAGACAAGGCCGTAAAAAGTCTACAAACACCAGGGAAGACAGATCTTTGAACAGAACATCTTTTCAGATAGGAAGAAACGTTCTTTAGGGCGTGTTGCTGAAAACTTAGGGAAGATGCAAACAAAAATAAATCAGCTCGAACAAGTGAGAAGAAGTTTATTGGAAGTGAGATTAAAATGATACAAAGGAATAAAGAAGGCCAACAAGAAAACAAAGCGACTGGAATTTGCAAAAAAAAAAAAAAAAAAAAAAAAAAAACAATGAAAATTGGACACCTGATGATTGGGCCAAAAATGTATGGTCCGACGAAAGTAACTTTGAAATAATTTAATAACTTCTATTTCCTAATCTTTGGAAAAAAAAATTAAAATTGAATTTTTTATGTGAATACACATCCATAACATTTATACGAAAATTGTAACAAAGTCTTTTTTTTTTTCATCAGACTTTTTGGCGCCCCGTGAGCGGTTTAAGTTCGCTGCAGGGAAGGAGTGGCATTGCATCCTGATTGTATGGTTCCATCTGTCAAATTTGGACGAGGAAACGTAATGGTTTGGGGCGTCATAACTTCTTCAGGTACTGGAATGTTGTACACATGTGAGGGCAGAATGAACGCCATAATTTATACTAACATGCTGGACCAAGTTTACTAAACCCTATTTCTAAAATCCTTAATAATAACATTCCAAGTGATGTAATCTCTCAACAAGACAAAACTCAAAAAGTGTCAATGGATTGGTTTGAGAAAAATGGGATTACATTTATGAAGTAGCCCCTCAATCCCCAGATCTAAATCTCATCGAAACTTTGTGCTCCCCTCAAGAGAAAACACTGTGAATGCACAAATGTTCATTAAAAAAAAGAATAAGGTGTCAAACTTCATAAAGAGTGGCAGAAAATACATCCTAACACCTGCAACATTAGTCAATAATACGCAAAATTGAATAAAAGCACGTGAAAAAATGACTTCTTTGCTTTTGTGCCCATCGCTAAAACGGAAGTGACGAATGTTTAAAGCAAGGCTAGTGAATCGAAAAGATGAGATGACTTTTGACAATATTGGCGAAAAAAACGACCCCTCCCTGTAGAAAAGTCCCTAGTTGAGGGTAAAGGAATTAATGTTTTTAGCCAATTTTTCGATATTTATCGTCCGAATTGCCGGGCTTTAAAAAAGATACCAATCTCGTAAAAATCCGTCACCTCTGTCGAAAGTTTTAGGCAGACATACAAACATAAATACATGCATGACACATACATTTTAACAGACAGGTGAAATTTATATTGTAGATTAAAGTTTCCATATAGTATTGCCAAATATTTAAAGTTACGAGTATTTTTAAAGACATCATACCGTGAGAACGAAAATGCAACTGTGATTTTCTCTAAGTTCGATTTTTAAAAGCAATATTTCTGCACTAGTAACTTTTATTGCTTGTTTGTATTTAAATTATTTGTTTGAGTTTTTTTTTGTTTCATTTCTATTTTTGTATGTTATCCTGTATATATATAATATTTTAATTACAGAACATCTGTATATATATAATATTTTAATTACAGAACATCCCCTCTGGACAAAAGTACCGTAGGTTTGCAACAAACGATGCCACATACAATTTTATTATGTTTAGACTATTAGCATGTAACTTTAGAACGGCATTTTAAACACATTAAGTTAAACAAATTAAGTCGTTATAATAAAATCCTACATTTCATCCTAGGAGCAACATCATCACCATCGCAACCATCTTTACAGGAAGTACTCCCTATATTTTCCCCTCTAAATATCAAGTCCTACTATCGCCCCTAGTCAGTTTGCATTTCCTCCTCCCCCCTCTCTCTCTCTCCCTATCTCTCTCCCTATCTCTCTCTGTATATATTCTTCCCCACTCTCTCTCTTCCTCTCTCTCTCTCTCTCTTCCTCTCTCTCTCTACCTTGCTCGCGTTTTACATTTCTTTTTATGCCGAAGAAAAAAAAAAACATTTCACAGCGATGCCGAAGGAGAAACAACAAACATTTATTTCCTCTCTCTCTCTCTCTCTCTCTCTCTCTCTATATATATATATATATATATATATATATATATATATATATATTTCTTTCTCTCTCTCTTTATCTCGTTCGCTTGCTATGTACATTTAATTATATTTTTTCAAACATAGTTACGCTTTTATATGAACTTTATTTAGATATACTTTATTTAAACCTAAGCAATCTATTACGAACGTCGCTGAATCAAAAATAAATCTTTCGGCATTATTTCCTTCTCTCTCTCTCTCTCTCTCTCTCTCTCTCTCTCTCTCTCTCTCTCTCTCTCTCTCTCTTGCTCACTTGCTTTGTACATTTGTTCCAGTAATTATTATATTTTTCTAACATAGTTCCGGTTTTTATATGTACTTTATTAAAATACACCTTATTTAAACCTTATTTTAACCTTATTTAAACCTTATTTAAACCCGGCACTCTATTACATCGCCGAATTAAAAATGAATGTTTAGGCAATATAATCTACTAGATTCTCGATATTGCGCACATGTTAACTTTTTATGGATTGGGGTAAATTTGTACAATAGATCCAACTCCACATTGTTCTTTAGAATAACAGCTTTTGGTGGTTTTCGACTATGCCGATTAAAAAAATCATTCCGATTTTGCGGAGACAAGTACTTTATGTACTATAATTAACTGGCTGCCAGGTTCGTACCTACGCGCGATAAACAAATCTGCCCCTTTTCTACCGACACTGCCAACCATTTTTTCTTAGCATTTTCGGGTGGGTATGCTTACAACAATTATCACAAGTTACATTTAGGGGGATTATCCCCCCCCCTCCAAAAGGGTTGTTTACTCTGGAAATCGTTCTTTACGTGGGGATGTTGGGGTGTCTATTCCGAACGCCGTTCTTAAGATGGGGAGATTGATTATATTTATTCCTAATACCGTTCTTAACATAGGGGAGTTTATTATGTCTATTTCAAACGCCGTTCTTAAATGACAATACTCAAAGAAGTGAAGTGAAAAAGTTATAATTATGTTGTTTTACACGTTAAAAAAAAGGCATAAAACGAGAATTCACTGGAAGAGCTGAAAAGAAGGAAACTTGAACAATCAAACGGAAACACTGCTACTACTAATTTCGATCACTAAACAGTTCATATACTTAGAATCCCTAATCTCTAAGACTTCTGCTTACGCATTTCCTTTATTGCTTTTTATAAATTAAAACAGTACCTGCATGTTATCGCCCCAAACCAGCACTAGTCGCCAGTGAAAGCCAGATTATTTCATATCGGTCATGGCCGCCATTGTTCGCAATTTTCAGAAACAGCAGTGGCCACCACCACCAGCAATAACAACCGTAGTTTACTTTTTTCTGAGCGGGAAAAGGCTTCTACCTGGACACTTTGGTTAACGGGTCTTGCTGGTTATATATATATAGAAATATATCTCCTAATAAATATTTTCATTGCAGAAATTCCCCTCTGGACCATAGTACCGTAGGTTTCAAACAACAGATGCCAGAAACAAATTTATTATGTTCAGACTATTACCCACTATTTCATGTAACTTTAGAACGACATTATACACTCATTTTAGTCGTTATATTTAAATCCTACGTTATATCCAAGGAGCAACAACATCACAATCGCTCATCGTAACTGGATTATAAACTCACTGACATAACATAATCTTCCCCTTTTCAGTTAGAAAATATAATAAAGTCTCCCCAGAATAATTACGCTCCGTCGGATTACAATTCCTATATTCCGGATTACCGGTATTAGCATAGTAAAGGAACGCTAATGTACCATTCAAATATGGCGTCGCAATGATATCTTATAGCGACTTATGAGTAAATTGATCGCTCGCTCGAGTTGTGCAGGAAATTAATCATACTTTTACATGCATAGTTACGTTTTTTTGTAGATAATTCATTTGTATACACTTTATTTATACCTGCGCGATCTACTGGATACTTTCGCTATGTATTTTCTTCTCATCTCTCTCTCTATCTATCAATCTATCTATCTATCTATCTCCCTCTCTCTTCCTCTTTTCCGCCTCTCTTCCTCTCTTCCCATCCTCTCTATCTCTATCCCTCTAACGTAATTGTTTTGTTTTACACGTTAGAAACAAACGACATAAAACTGGAATATATATATATGCCATTGCTTGATATTTTTTTGTGTTTTTTTTTTTTTTTTTTTTTGGAATGAACATGCAGAAAAAGGTTTTTAAATTATTCACAATAAAAATAAATAAATTTTAGTCATTGGAATTCACGACAAACCGGGATGTTTATCTTTTATCGACGGGACAACGTAAACTTTTTTTTATTATTAATTATTGTATTTCTTCTTTTCTTTTAATTAACATTGAATAAAATTTCGTGTTCGTTATATATATCTTTTTCAATATATTCACAAATATTTTGTTTATCCTTTTTTATTTCCAAAAGCTTTCATTCATTATGGACAGCCCAACTGCTCGACAGATCTTGCCTGCTTTGTCTATTATGCATGGCATCATTTTCTAGTTAATAGCCTTGTCTTTCGATGGTGACGTTTGGTTCAAGATTTTCCCACTGTAATGTCTCTCCGAAATTGTTGTTGAGTTTGGACTATCGTTTTCGTCAGGAAATAAAGCTCTCTAATCTTGATTCTCTTCTGCACAGAATATATTTTTGTTTGACTTGTTTCACATGAAAAACAGAAGCCTTAATCGATTAATTTTCATAGAACTGATCACAATAATGAAATCGATAAAGTTTTATGAACTACCTAGTACACATATTCATACTGTATATTTCTTTCGTTCTGATTCGCACTGTTTTTTTTTTGTTTTGTTTTTTTTTTCTTTGTTTTTTCGATTATTCTTGTTACGCCTTTGTTTTGGATACACATTATTCACCAACCAATTTTTTCAATCCATAATATTAATGTGCGCTTGTCTTAGCGACACTTATTGAAATATATATGTTCAATTTGACGCCTACTGTACTATTTTATATTCTATATCTAAATAAACTGATCTTTATCTATACTGTTATATAAAAGGAACTTTGTCTGTGTGTGCGTATGTGTGTACATTCGTTCCCTATAAACTCCGCAACGGCTGGACCGATTTTTATGAATTTTCACAAAAATGTGCTTGATGTATCTGACAGTGTTCTTAGATATGGTTTTGTATTGAATGTATTTGATAAGTATGGATAATTGTGAATCGAAAACGCCTGATTAAAGAAAGAATAGTCGATTTTAAACAAAGTCAACACCTTATACAGCCTAACACCACAAGTGCATTTGAGAAATTTTATTGCCATACAAGCAGAAAGGCCCGGCATATAAAATCAACTGTAGGTTCTTTAATATGACAGGGTTCATTTTTTTCTGCTTAGAGCACAATTGAACGATGATATTTGACTTCTTTTTAAAACTAAAATTCAAGCCATTCTCACTGCATAAGCAGAAAGGTCATGCATATGAAATCAACAGTGGGTTCTTTGATATGACAGTGGCGCGTCCGAGATGAAGGTTTCTGTTTAGAGCACAACTGAACCATGATACTTGACTTTGGCATTTTAAACTTTAATTCAAACCATTATATATAAAAATATTTTTATAAAATCAACAGTGGGTTCTCTACAGTGCAATGTAGACTACAATGTATTGTGGACTAATCATTGCGAAGAGGCATGTGAAGCTTCCTGCCGATGGATCCTCCACATGAGCAGGCAATCATTCGATTTGACTGAAAATTGGCCGATTTCACCGATTTCGATGGCAATAAAAATATAGGGAGTGTGAAACATTCGTTGATCATTATTCAATCCTGGG
>NC_136514.1:30831614-30881614 GCF_053919585.1 Euprymna scolopes | reverse complement strand
CTTAGTTAATAAAGCCCTAGTCCAGCGCCTAACAGCTGCTAAACTCTTGACTGACAAACAATATGGATTCAGGCAAGCCCGTTCAACAGCAGATATCTTAACTGTAGTTTCTGAACGTATATACCGTTCATTGGATAAAACAGGGGAGGGTAGAGCGGTGGCCCTTGATATATCTAAGGCTTTTGACAGGGTATGGCACGATGGTCTTCTAAGGAAAATTAGATCATATGGAATCACTGGAAGAATTCATAACGTAATTAAATCCTTCTTAAGTAATAGAAAAATCAAAGTTGTCCTCGACGGACGTACATCCAAACAATATGACATAAATGCGGGAGTGCCTCAGGGGTCTATCCTTGGACCTCTATTGTTCCTGATATTCATAAACGACCTCCCTGATAATATTGTTTCGGAGATGGGTATATTTGCCGATGACACCACTCTCTATAACAGATATGAGGGGAAAACAAATGAACACATATCCAAGAAAATGGCAGAAACACTAGAGGATGACCTCCAATCCGTAGTGGAATGGGGACAAAAATGGTTGGTCTCTTTCAATGCTGCTAAGACTAAGCTTGTTTCCTTCAATAACTACAAGAAACCTTCTCTACCACCAATAGCAATGGCCAAGAACACATTGCCTGAAAGTACTTCTTTTAAACTCCTCGGCCTAACGTTTACAGGGAATATGAACTGGAATAGATACATTGAGAGCATTGCCAAGGCTGCTGCAAGGAAGGTTGGCTCCCTCTACCGTACTAGAAAACTACTTACGCCTGCCAGTATCCTATACCTCTATAAGGCAACCATTCGCCCATGTATGGAGTACTGTTGTCACATCTGGGCTGGTGCATCTGCTGCTTGTCTCTCGCTCCTGGACAGGGTTCAAAAAAGAGTCGCAAACCTGATAGGTCCTGAACTGTCATCTGGGCTTCAACCTCTGTCCCATCGACGAGATGTTGCATCCCTCTGCCTGTTCTACAAATACTTTAATGGTGAATGCTCTGACGAACTGCAAACACTTGTACCTCCCCGACGTAACTACCCCCGACAAACCCGACAAGCTACTAAGTCTCATCCCTTTACAGTGGAGATCCCTAGGTGCAAGAAAGCCTTTTACTCCAATAGTTTCTTCCCCAGAACTGCGGGTCTTTGGAACTCCCTTCCGGGATTCTGCTTTCCCAACTGCAATGATATGCAGAAGTTCAAGTGTAATGTTAACAAACATCTTTCTACTCTTCTCCCTTCATAATGACCCCGCTAATTAATTCCCTAATAGTAGCCCCCTGCTTCAAAGTGGCACTGTGCCTTGTTTGGGGTGAAAATTGAATTAAAAAAAATTAAAAAAAAATATCTATTATAAGGCGCTGTGTCATCAACAAATATACTCGTCTCAGACAACATTTTATCAGGGAGCTAGGTTACGAATATCAGGAATAATAAAGTTAAGATAATTTAAAGAATGTATACATTTTATTGGAACATCCTATATATATATATATATATATATATATATATATATATATATATATATATATATATATATATATATATATTCTTTTGTTTGACAACTGAGACTTTTATAAAAATTGAATTGAATTTTCGATTTACTTTGGTTTTCTCTCGTGAGGTTTTGCGAAATTTGATTATTCATTCATAATAAATGTTATGAAGTCTATTTATGAGTATATAACTGTATTTTTTTTAACTTCACGCGTTATTATCGACATTATTGCCATCAGAATTGCTTTCGAAATCTATACTATACTGAAAAGTATGTCCATCATCATCTTTTTGCCGTAGTTAAGATGATGGCGTCCACACGTTCATGCCAGATATATCGGTCCCGCATGACGGCTTCCAAGTCCCGCCTCTCAAGATTGGCATCTGTTGCAATGACAAGTTTAGGAGCATTCTACTTCTGAAGTGGGTGGTAGGGTTCTATCGAAGTTGGGAAAGAATAACTTCATTTACTGCTCTACAGCAATAGTCTGCAAACAGGACACATCTTTCCTTCACTATAGATGATGCAGAGGGAAATTCGCCATAGATTTGTTGTTTAGCCGGATGGATATTCAATAAGATATTTTTATTCTCATAAGGTGGGTATTTGTATCATTCAACATTTTGTATCATTCCAACATTTTGGAAAGTGTCCGAACCACAACGGAGAATGTACTGTATTATATATATCAAAAAAAGAAATAATTAATTATGTTACCTTGGACAGTTTGTTAAAATCAGAAAAAGGTGATTGATATTAACAAATATAAAAAAACAAATACACATTTCAGTCTCCTTCTGCTTTATTTATCTAACCCTCCACCCTTTTCTCTGTTTTCCTCTGCTGTTACGGTGAAAACAGTATTACTTCTTTAATTATAATTCCGTGATGATTATGTACAATGATCTATTCCGAATATTATTTCGCTTATTAAATTTTATTGTTAAGTAGCGGGGGTACCCGGCGTTGCCCGGCTGTTTGTAGGTGTGTGTGTGTGTTGTTAAATAAAAAAAAACCGGGGGGTAGGATCGAACCCGAAGCCCTGAGGCGAAGTTTGAAAATAAAATCGGCCAGCCAGAATGAAATTTGTTCAGTTTTTCAACTATTTCAAGTAAATCAAGTACGCATGCGGAGAACCGCTCGTCGTCACGAAAAGACTGTTTTTGTTGACCCCCGCCCCTTGTCGAGAATTGTCGATTTCGGGGTGAAAAAAAATGAATGTTTTAGGCCAAGTTTTCGATATTTTTCGAGCGAAGGAAGGGGCTTCAATATGATACCGAGTTTGTGAATTTTCGTCGTGTCTGTCGAAAGTTTTTAGCAGACACACAAACATACACACATACATACATACATTTTCGCTTTTATATATATAGATGATAGAGATGATGACGGACGCGAAAGTTATAGACATCATTAAGAATGCCAAACCGTAGGAGAGAGTAATAGCGGTAAATGGAAGCTAAATAAAAAATGAGTTAAATGTGCGGTTTCCTAGAACAATTAAAGTGGATAGTTTTGTGAACATAACTCAATCTCAAAACTTCATTGAACTGCCATATAGTTTCATAATGTGCCATATATATATATATATATATATATATATATATATATATATATATATATATATATATATATATCATAATTTAGGAATTAAAAATTTGTGATTCGAAGAAGTTAAATTTCTTTCAAATGAAGAAATTTTATTGTATAAAAACAAAGAATACAGTATAGTACAATATATTTCCTTAACCAATGAGTTTTCAATGTTTATATATATATATATATATATATATATATATATATATATATATATATGAACAACGTAAGTTTAAGAAGTCAATTTAACGCAGATATTTTTAAATAAACATACATTTAAAATTTAACGGTTGAAAAGACCAGAATAGTGCAAAATTGATTTTAATATTTATTAAAATTGAATTGGATTTTTTCGAAAACATAAAAAAATCAATTTGAATTAAATAAATAGATATGTTTTTTTTTTTTAATCAATCTTGCACTTGTCTGCTCTTTTCAACTATTTTATTCCAGGTGCATCTCAAACAGTGGATTTCCTATTAGTATTAAACAAAAAATATTTGTTTAGAAATCAAACTTTTCAGCGTCATATCGGCCTTATCAGGATAGACACGGTTTCTCTTCTTTTTTTTTTATTCCTCGTAGCATTATGCATCTAAAAATAAGATTTGTGCGTTCTCTTTTTTTAATCATATTCACTCCTTACAAAGTATATCGCCACTTGGACGTAAGATTAACAAGATATCTGTTTATGTTACATTTAAACTTCTGCATATCAGTACTGCCAGGGAAGCAGGCAGCTGGAAGGGAATTCAAAAGCCTAGCTGTTCGAGGGAAGAAACTATTAGGATAGAAAGCTTTCTGGCATTTAGGGACAACAACAGTGAAGGGGTGAGATCTTATTGCTAAGCGGGTTTGTCAGGGATATGTACGTCGAGGGGGTACAAGTGAAACAAGTTCATCAGAACACATGCCATTAAAATATTTGTAAAACAGGCACAGTGATGCAATATTGCGGCGATGGGGCAGGAGCTGGAGCTTAGTTGATAAAGTTGGACCGATTAGATTGATATATATATATATATATATATATATATATATATATATATATATATATATATATATAGAGAGAGAGAGAGAGAGAGAGAGAGAGGGTAGAGCTTGTTTTATCTTGATAAGTTTGTATTATCATTGAAAATTTATTTTTCAGTCTAATTGCATGTCATCAACATACAGTACTGTTTCGTTGTATAACAACTCATCAGTACGGCTGGACAAGCATCTTTCCCTAGACAGGGATTGAACGTACAACCATCGCGTTGATAGTTGGCAGTTCTACTCATCGACACATGAGATCGCAAATAACTTCAACAAATGTCCATTTTAAATAAACACTCGCCAACCGCTTTCACAGTGATCGAACTGCTTGCTTATTTACAAACAGACAAACAGCGAGCCTCGCTTTATAGCCAAATAAGTAGTGGGTGAAATACATTTACGACAGTGTTCTCTCCAAAGAGGGGGGAGATTAAAATATAGCCATCCACATACAGTACTGTTTCGTTGTATCACAACTCATCAGTGCGGCTGCACTAGCACCTTTCTCTAGACCGAGGATTGAACCTGCAACCCTCTAGTTGATAGTCGGCCGTTCTACCTATCCACCCATGGGATCGGTGCTCGCAAATGACCTCAACAAATGTCTATTTTAAATAACCATTTGCCACCGCTTTTACAGTGATCGAGCTGCTTGTTAATTTACAAACAAACTGACTTCAGTTTATATACACACATATATACATAATTGTATATATATATATATACAATTATGTATATATACACATATATACATAATTGTATATATATACATGCATGCATATATATATATGTGTGTGTGTGTGTGTGTGTGTGTGTGTGTGTGTGTGTGTGTGTGTGTGTGTGTGTGTGTGTGTGTGTGTGTGTGTGTGTGCGTGTGTAAGGGACCGAAAGATTTATTATGATCTGTTTTAAATATTCAATGTAAGACGATAATATTTGGTAGCTAAAACAATTTTAAAATTCATGTTCTGTTTCGACTAGACGACGCTATATTCGGTGCCATGATATTCAATTCCATTTGTTGCGACTACAAACCTATTTAAGGTGATTAGATAAACTAAAGATGGATGCCATTCTAGAAAATCTTTGGAATTGAACAACGAGCTTTTGAATGTAGATATTCCTATCCACATGATGTTTGAGAACCCTGTCAGTCTTTTCTGTAAGGTACATTTCATGCGATTCGCAATAAAGTGCCTCCTACGCAAACATAGGAGGTAATGCTTGGGAGGATGAACTAAGCAGAACCATACTTCAACCTGGCAGAAGCAAGGTGATATAAGACTACTCATATCTGACCAGACTCTGTCGTAGTTATTTCCGGGGACGTACCTCGACTGGTCCGAACAACCCAAACGCACCAGCATCTAGGCCATGTTTTGAGTTTGCGTGTTTTTTGGTGACTGAGGTATTCTTCTGTCCTGCGCAATTCTAGGAGGTCCACGGTCCCAGGCTTTACCTGCTCATTTTTTTTTCAGAATGGAGTAAGTTTATTGAGGCACCCTTACTAAAGAATGGCGATGGGACTACTGAAGAATTTAAAATCGATGTGTGACGGATATACGTGATTAGTTTATTGTGTAGGTAAAGCTTGACAGACCAATGAGAATGCTATTTGAAACTTAAACTTGACTAACCAATTAAACTGGTATTTAAAACTTAAACTTGACTAACCAATACAACTGGTATTTAAAACTTAAACTTGACTAACCAATTAAACTGGTATTTAAAACTTAAGCTCGACTGACAAATGAAAAAGCTATTTAAAACTGAAGTGTGACAAACCAACACAAATGCTTAAGGGGCAACTCAAATAAAATGCTATTTAAAACAGAAATGTGACAAAAGATATTATTGAGGTTCTCCCACTAAAGAAAGCTGATAAAGCTGCTCAAGAATTTATAACTCAAATATGACAGATAGGCATAAATGCTCTTTTAAACTGACGCTCGACAGACCAATGAAAATGCTAATTTACATTGAAATGTGACAGTCCATCTAAATGCCAGTGTGACAGACTAATGAAAATGTTATTTACAACTGACGTCTTATATACCAAAAGAATGGCATTTCAAACTACAGTGTGAAAAAAAATTTGTTTTTAATCTAAGTCATGACAAACCAATCGTTAAATTCTCATTCTTTGAGAAGGGGTTAGTATATTTTCTCCCCCCCTCCACCAAAAAAAAATAAAGTTGAAGATAGAGAAATTGAGGTACCAATGTGAGAAAGAAAAAGGTTATAACCTGGAATCAGTGAAAATCTCCTAACGGTATCAACTAGTACTAAAAGAGAACAGTGGGAAACTATTTTAAAAAAATAAATGCAATCTATAGCGTTCGATCAGACGTTCTAGAAAGTACGCAGATTGATGTGAAAAAATTATGGAACTTATCAGCGAAATAGATTCGCTGTTTAACAAAACATTAACTAGTAAATATACTAGGACAACAAGAAACAAATACAAGAGCGTAAAATCTGATCTCCAAAAGAAGCTGCTACGTATGATAAATGACTGATGGATCGAGAATCTGGCAGACCGGAACGATTTCTAATCATACTTTGCATCTTTGAAGGAAGTAAATGGTCTTCAGGATGCGTGCATGGGCCCGAGGAAGAAAATTGATAAAAGAGTGCTTTACACAAAGAAACGCAAGGTTATGGAAAGATTGAAAGAACACTTCAAGCTTCTGCTTTACCCAGAGACCATCGTCCAAGAGGGTGAAGCAACATCTCACGTCATCACATAGATGAGCTACTAATCGCAGAAAGAACTGAACATGGTCATGGAAAAAATACGGAGTGCGAAAAAGCCCTGGGATCAGATGGTATACCACCGGAAGTCTGGAGACGTTAAAAAAAACAATTTTTTGCAACTATGCTGCATCATATGGTAAACGACAGAAGAAGTTCTTCGGAGTTTTAGGAATGCCACCATCGTGACGATATACAAAAGAAAATGTAACTATGCAGAATGTGGGAATCATAGAGCAAGTTTACTTCTTTCGGCAGAAAGAAAGATATTTGCAAAAATTCTACAATTTCAACTACAACCTCTATCTGAAAACATTTTTTTTCTGAGAAATAGCGTGGATTTAGAACAGATCTACTCAATATATGATATTCACACTGTGACAACTACAAGAACAATTTGCTGAACAATATCAACCTCTTATAGTCATCTTTGTAGACTTTAGCAAGGCTTTTGACACGGTTCACAGAGAAACGCTTTGGAAGATATTAAATCACTACGATTGCTCACCAACCTTTATCATGGTGATACGCAGCTTCCACAATGGCATGACCGCCAAATCTGCTGTGGCGATGGATGTTCCGAACTATTCCGTATAACTGCGTAAAACAAGAATGCGTCCTTGCGCCGACTCGATTAACTATTTTTCTTGCAGTTCTAACAAGCATATCCAAAGAACTTTACTTCAAACTAGATGTGACGGAGATCTTTTCAACCGCAGGTGCATGAAAGCAAAGTATGGCAAGGAAACAACTGATAAAAGATCTCTTTGCAGACAGTTCGACGCTTATGACTCGCAATCTTCAGGCAATACAAAATCTACTGACAATTTTTTCCGAAAGCATCAAAACAATGCAGACAAATGTTCAACATAAAAAACATAGTGTAAAATTGAATCGTCGAGAAGTTTTCCTAAATGGTATCCCGCTTATCGAACTAGACAATTTCACCTACTTGGGAAGTACCATCTCCAACAACGGAACTATAGACGCAGAAATATCGAAAAGAATTCAATCTGCAACTTACTCATTCGAGAAAATGAAGAAGCCTCTATGAGACAAGAGAGGAATCCATCTGCAAACCAGGATAAACAGAGCGATTGTAATTCTAACATTTTTATAAATTCGAAAACATGAATATTCTACAGGCAATACATAAAGAGACTAAAAATAGATACAACAGATTCATCTTCGTCAATAAATAAACATCTTGTGAAAAGCCATGTATCAAATTTCTAAGTCCTGGAAAGAGCAGGAATGTCCGGTGCCTCGGTCCAGTCTCAAGAGAGAATGGATACGCCTGCAATGGTAACTGAGCGCTTAAATGTGAGGCAGGAGTTGTGCAATCTGCGTCACACATCTCCTGAATCGGCACAGCTTGAGTTCAGTGACAACGAAAGAAGTACTAGACGATTGGAAACAATGCCGAGATAAGCAGAATGCACATACAGCACCTGGTGTTTCCTAAATGGTCACCTATTTTAGTACTGGCCAGGCGCAACGTTGCTTAAATATGGTGATCTAATGAGAACCGGTATGTCAACATGCTTATTCTGTATATAGTGTTGAAGAAATGATCACTATGCGTCAGCTAAGGTAGACAGAGCATGTCATATTTATCAAAAGCTCTTTTCTATGAAGATAGCTGGATCACCAAGTGTAAGCTACAAAGACGTGTTTAAGAGACATATAAAGAGCATCAATGATAATTGGAGAGAAAAGGGCGAATATCGTGTGACTTGGAAAAAGGTAGTGTTGGCGCAGCAGACACCGTTTGAGAAAGAAATGTACAGTTGTTGACGGATTTTTCTGGTTAGAGTTCTCTTCATCTAGTGCACTGGCTTTTCAAATCACATTTCCGACCTTGTGTCACATTATCCTGCCGTGGGATGGAGGTAAGCAGACCAACAACACAGATACACACGCTCAGACTTAGCTAACCAAAACATAGTTGTGAGAATACCGGCCGAGATTGTTAATACTTTCAAGAAATACTCTTTATGAAGACTTAGTGAAAATTTAAAAAAAAAGTGCTTTATTGCTTTAATAAAAGCCTTAGAATTTTCCAGACGTCCTCAATAGATGAATGTGTCTTTGTGACAATGACCTTGGACCTGAATAAAAAAAAAAGGGGGAAATATTTCAACACATCTAATGTTATGTAGACGCCAACCCATTTTTCGGTTCTAAAATAAAACAACAACAAAAAAAAAATCGTAAGAAATACGAACAAATAATATGATGTTTACAATGCTTTTTTTTAATGTCATTGTATATTTATGACAAGCTTTGGCTGCCGGTTTGTTGATAGGTCGGTTGTTATGTCACGATTCATTTTAAAGCAGCATCTTCACTTGTAACCCGGATTAAAAAGACGCATATTAGTTTAAATGTGCCTCCTGGCGTAACTATAAGAAATTTTGTCATGCTTTGGTTTGAAGTTGCACTTTCGTCTTATTCCTATTCTTCAATCAATATTTGGAAATTTTTTTTTTCGTTGATCTGTCACACTTTGCGGCCCTCCTATATTTACAAACAAAAAATATTGAATTTCAAGTAAAAGAAAATGTTACTTACAAAATTGTCATGTCGCAATTTTTTTTTTACACAGTGGTCACCACTTATCAAGGCCCGGAAGCCACTCAGGGATAAGGGTTATTGCAAGTACATAACGTTAGTGTGGAGATTTGATGAAGTATTTACTTAAGGGGGCGGTTCATTAAGAATTTGTTAACGTTGAACTTGAAGACATCCAAGTTGTAGTCCGGAGGGAAGCAGGCAGACGGAACAGAGTTCCAGAGGCGTGCAGTTCTAAGAAAGAAGCTTTGTTCATGGAATCCACGTTTTGATTTAGGCACAGATAAAGAGTGGGGGAAATTTTTCACAGTGGATTCAGCTAGACGGGTGTTTTTCGTGAAAGATTGACGAGGGGGGATCAGAGATTGGAGTTCAGACGAGCACCTGCCATGAAAATAACGATAAAACAAGGATAGGCTCGCAACGTCTCTTCTGTGGGAGAGAGGTTGCAGGTTAGAGAAAAGGGCATCCCCCACTAAGCCACGAAGTCTATTTTGTACGCTGTCAAGGCAGAGTAACATATCAAAAACTTACGGTAAACGATAGGGTAGAAAAATAATTATTAATAAAAAAAAAACTGTTTGCGATAAGATTTACACGAGAAGTAAACTTTTCCGACATTTTGAATTACGTTCATTACATGGCGTAAGCAACAGAACTTAATTATCTCCCCTTTTAACTTATATGCTTTTTAGTAAGCGTGATATAGTGATTTCGCTTCTTTTCACAAATTTCTTTTTCATTAATAATTATTTTTCCACCTTATCGTTTTCGTAATTTTTGGATATTTTACTATTTGAGACCTAAAATTACGTATGTACTATAATATAAGAGTGCCCACTTTGCTGTGTAATATTTCCTTTCTTTCGTTACGTTTAAGTTAGTAACTAGGAAAAAAAGGCCGATTAGTTTGTCACATTTTAAATAGCAAATATCATTTCTTTTTCTATCAAGCTTAATTTTTAAATATTATTTTTGTTGATCTGTCACACATAATTATGAAATATTTTGGGGGGGGATATGCTTAAGTTTGGAATATTGTTGCCGTTCTCCTAAAATATTATTTATTTTATATTTTGTTATGCTTAAGGTTAAAATATTATTTTTGTTGATTTGTCACGTATAATTATGAATATTATTTCTTTTTTTTTCATCAAGCTTAAGTTTGAAATATTATTTTTGTTATTCTGTAATACATGATAGTGATTTTTGTGTCAAGCTTAAGTTTGAAATAATATTTTCGTTGCCATGTCACACATAATTATCAAATATAATTTTCAGTTTTTCGTTATGTTTAAGTTTAAAATATTATTTTACTTATCTGACACGTATAATTATGAAATATTATTTTAACTCGCTGCTATATATTGCAAAATGGTTGTTGATGAGGGTGTGTATTTCTTGTGGACATCTGGATCGCCACTTTCGCTCAATGTTTAGAATGAAGACTTTCAAACGATATTTATTCTGATCTACTAACGCTAATGAAGCTTACTATACTTACTAAACAATATGTAGATGAGAATTTGATACCTGATATTTTGATATTTTGATACTTTGATATTTTGATATTTTGATATTTTGATATTTTGATATTTTGATGTTTTGATATTTTGATATTTTGATATTTTGATGTTTTGATATTTTGATATTTTGATATGTTGATGTTTGATATATTGATATAAGGATATTTTGATATTTCGATGTTTTGATATTTTGATATTCTGATGGTTTGATATTTTGATATTCGGATGTTTTTATATTTTGATATGTTAATTACTTGATATTTTAATATTTTGATATTTTGATATTTTGATGTTTTGATATTTTGATATTTTGATATTTTGACATTTTTATGCTTTAATATATTGAGATTTGTATATTTTGATATTTTGATATTTGGATATTTTGATATTTGGATATTTGGATATTTGGATATTTTGATATTTGGATATTTTGATATTTTGATGATTTGATATTTTGATATTTTGATATGTTGATGTTTTGATATATTGATATTAGGATATTTCGATGTTTTGATATTTTGATATTCTGATGTTTTGATGTTTTGATATTTTGATATTTTGATATGTTAATGACTTTATATTTTGATATTTTGATATTTTGATATTTTGATGTTTTGATATTTTGATATTTTGATACTTTGATATTTTGATATTTTGATATTTGGATATTTTGATATTTGGATATTTTGATGTTTTGACATTTTGATATTTGGATATTTTGATGTTTTGATATTTTGATATTTTGATATGTTGATGTTTTGATATATTGGTATTCGGATATTTCGATGTTTTGATATTTTGATATTCTGATGTTTTGATATTTTGATATTTTGATATTTAGATATGTTAATGACTTGATATTTTAATATTTTGTTATTTTGATATTTTGATGTTTTGATATTTTGATATTTTGATATTTGGATATTTGGATATTTTGATGTATTGACATTTTGATAGTTTAATGTTTTGATATATTGATATTTGTATATTTTGATATTTTGATGTTTTGACATTTTGATATTTTGATGTTTTGATGTTTTTATATTTTAATATTTTGTTATTTTGATATTTTGATGTTTTGATATTTTGATATTTGGATATTTGGATATTTGGATATTTTGATGTTTTGACATTTTGATAGTTTAATGTTTTGATATATTGATATTTGTATATTTTGATGTTTTGACATTTTGATATTTTGATGTTTTGATATATTGATATTTGTATATTTTGATATTTTGATAGATGGAAATTTAGATATGTTGATATTTTATATGTAATACATAATTATGGAATAATATTTCCTTTTCTCTGTGAAGCTGAAGTTTGAAGTATCATATTTGTTGTTCTGTCATACATAATTACGCAATATTTCCTTTTTTTTTCGTCAAGCTGAAGTTTAAAATATTTATTTTACTGCTTATTTTACTTTTCGCCATGCTTAAGTTTTAAATATTATTTTTGTCCTGTGACACATAATTCAAAAGCATTATTTCCTTTTTTATTATGCTTGAGTTTGAAATATTATTTTCGTTCGTCTGTAACATAGTTATAAAATATTATTTTCTTTTTTCATTATGCTTAAGTTTGAAATATTATTTTCGTTTGTCTGTCACATATAATTATGAAATATTATTTACTTTTTTCCATCATGCTTAAGTTTGAAATTTTATTTTCCTTGATCTGCCACACATAATTATGAAATACTATTTACTTTTTTTCTGTATGTTTGTTTGAAATATTATTTTCTTAATCTGTTACACATAATTATGAAGTATTATTTAGTTTTTTTATCATTCTTAAGTTTGAAATATTATTTTCGTTGGTCTGTCACATATAATTATGAAATATTATTTGTTTTGCTTACGTTTGAAATATTATTTTCGATCGTCTGTAACACATAATTATGAAATATTATTTGTTTTTGTCCGTAACGCTTACGTTTGAAATATTATTTTCGATCGTCTGTAACACATAATTATGAAATATGCTTTTTTACATATCGTTTAAGTTTGAAATATTATTTTCATTGGTTTGTCACACATAATTATAATTTTCTTTTTTTCATTATGCTTAAATCTGAAATATTATATTCGTTGGTCTGTCACAATTTTCTTTGTACCTTTATGCTTAAGTTTAAAATATTATTCTCGTTATCCTGTAACACATAATTATCAAATATTATTTTCTGTATTTCCATAACGCTTAAGTTTAAAATATTATTTTCGTTGTCCTGTCACACGCAATTATAAAATATTATTTTCTTTGCTCCGTTATGCTTAAGTTTGAAATATTATTAATGTGTTACAGGAGTTTGCATGTCACTATTAAATATAATTTTCTTTGTTTCTTCACGCTTGTTCGAAATGTCATTTTCGTCAGTCTATAATGCTTAACTGCGAAATATTATTTTCTTTATTTCTTCACACTTGTTCGAAATGTCATTTTCGTCGGTCTATAATGCTTAATTGCGAAATATAATTTTCTTTGTTTCTTCACGCCTGTTCGAAATGTCATTTTCGTCGGTCTATAATGCTTAACTGTGAAATATTATTTTCTTTGTTTCTTCACACTTGTTCGAAATGTCATTTTCGTCGGTCTATAATGCTTAATTGCGAAATATTATTTTCTTTGTTTCTTAACGCTTGTTCGAAATGTCATTTTCGTCGGTCTATAACGCTTAAGTGTGAAATATTATTTTCTTAATTGTGTCATGTGCAGGTTGTAAATAATACTATCGTTGATCATTCACGCACATGTCAAAAAATAGTTGATTGTTCTATCGCTAAACGCACAAATTCAGTGGACCCAAGTAAAGAATATATGCTATTGTTTCAAACATATGGTTATCAGTTGTTAAAGGGGGTAATGAAAATAAACTTTGAAGATTATAAAAACAGGAAGACAGAACGGAATTAATGCAGTTATGTCCTTCCGTAATGTAATTACGCCTACCGTAATTAGATTCATAACACGGCGCATATTTTACCGAATAAACATTACAATATTGGCAAGATTTTATTGAAAGATGATAATAGAACATTTCTCTAAACAGAAGTAGGCAAATCACTATGACTATGCAATAGATATCTAACTGCTGATGCAATTCTCTACTTATATAATATGTCCAAGGGTGCTAGAAAGGACGTACTCTGCTTTGATAGAGTTCAAAATAGACTCCGTATTCTAGTAGGGGGTTCCCTTTTCTATTCCCTTCAACCTCTTTCTCACAGAAGAGATGTTGCAAGTCTGTCTTTGCTTTATCGTTATTTTCATGGCAAGTGCTTGTCAGAGCTCCAATCTATGCCCCGCTCGCTAAACATTCACGAGCAACAATCGTTTGGCTGAAAACACTATCAATAATTCCCCCCCACTCTTTATCTGTGCCTAAACCTAAATGTAGATTCCATGAACAAAGTTTCTTTCTTAAAACTGTACGCACGTGGAACTGTCTTCCGTTTGCCTACTTTCCACCTCACTACAATATGGGCATCTTCAAGTCCAACGTAAACAAGTTCTTGAAGAGCCGTTCCACTTAAGTTAACAAATTTACCAAATTTCCATTACTAACGACTATATTGTCCAATTGATTACTGTAAACTCTTTAACCCTTACCCTCGAGCCTTGATAAGTGGTGATGCCTATGTAAAAGACCCTACAGCTACGTACCTAAAAACGGAACTATTAAATCTGACATATTGATATGGAACAGGAAGAAAGCAACCTTAGATGTTAGTTTCCCTAATGATGCTGGGTTAAGCAATGCTAGAAAATAAAAAAAATAAAGAAATGTCAAGATCTCATGTATGACATGAAAAAAAAAACTTGAATCTTAGGAAGAACTCCATCATTCCCTTAATTATATGAGTTACCGAAACCACGAAAAAATATTTTTAAAACCAAGTGCAGGAGAGATAGAAACAATTGCACTAAACGTGACGGTTAGAATCTTTAAAATATCTTTGTGTTTGAATGTATGACATAGCGAGCGAATCTCTAACATCCGGTAGGATGCTCTATTCCCAGCTAGTAAATCTATATATCTATAAAAGTGAACGTGTCTCTGTGTGTGTCTGTGTGTGTGTATGTGTGCATTTCACTACGCAAGAACTTTGTCAATTTTAAGTCTACAGACTATAAATTTGATATACAGGGTACTGTGATTTGGGAAAATCTTTGTTATCGGTTTTCAGCCAGAAATCTGGCTGTTAACATGTCAAAGTTCAACGATTTGACTTTTGAGAATTCTACCAAACTCCTCCGACAATTTTGGGTCTAAATACTTGAAAATTTAGATATAAGTTCTTTGGACATGGATCTGACTTAATAACTTGATTTGAGCCCAAAACCATAAATGTTAAGGGGTCATAATAGGGAACAAAGTTTTAAAAAATTGACCGCTATTTTTTTTTTTTTTTTTTTGCTCAGCATACACCTCCAAACACCCGGGCAACGCCGGGCTGAAATGCTAGTAATAATAAAATTGAAGACAGAGTAAACACACACATATTTTCTATGTGTATTAACGAGTTATAATGTATCAGGGCTCATCTGCCATTCTAGAATACAAGTCTTTGAGTTTGTCAGAAACACAGTGTAAGTACAGCATAAGAATTTGTAATAATGGTTGAAACTGGTTAAAATTAGATCATTTTTGTAGACAACTCAACAAGAATTTCTTTACAATAAACTTGAAAACGACTATGCCACATTCAAGAAGAAATCTTACGTTACTGCGTTCTCTTTTTATCCTACACTCTCTCTTTCTCCCCACTTTCACTCTCTCTCTCTCTTTCTCTCTCTCTCTGTCTCTCTCTCTCTCTTGAAAATGGCCACAAAAAGGAAACCTAAACAGGAAAACAGAATCCCTGATAACAGCCGCACAAGATAACGCGATTTGAACCACCACATCGAAGCAAAGATCGGCAAGACACAAGAAAACAGAAAATCCAGATTCTGCAGACAAAGCGACGAAACAATAAACCACATAATAAGTGAATTCAGCTAACTAACCTAAAAAAGAATATAAAAATAGGGGACAGTGGGGAAGGCAGTACATCGGTACGTGTTCAGACGATTGTATCTTGAACACATAGACAAAAGGTACTAGCACAAACCAGCAACATTACTGGAAAATGAGAGTCACAAGATCCTATGGGACATGGATATACAAAAGGATGAACCCATCCAAGCAAGAAGACCGGGTATAATAATAGTTACCAATAAGGAAAAGTTCTGCCACATTGTAAATTTTTCCAAATCGTAGCAAATACACGTAACTGGTCAGAGATCTCAAAGGGATCTGGAAAATGAAGAAAATCAAGGTAATACTATTGGTAGTAAGAGCGCTAGGAACGATACCGAAAAACTTGGAAAAAAATGAGAGAGATTGGAATCAGAGGGATGGCTGAGAAGATACAACGGAAAACAATAATGAAAACTGCAGAAATATTAAGAAAAACCCTTGAATGCGAAGACTAAAACACCTGAACTTCAGGCACAAACGGGACACACAGAAACAGCTACAAATGTTAAATGCAAAGGAACATCACATGTAATTATTGGTATAACTCTAAGATACCGCCGTTTTTTTTTTTTTCTTTTTCTGTTTGTGCGTGTGTGTCGCCATGAACTGATGCCACGCCAAATAAATGAGGGTCAAAGGGGATGGTAAAACCGAGGAGAGAAACCAGTAACAAGATCTTCGCTGGTTGAGTGCAAAGAAGACTGGGACCTTGGGGAAGCTTATTGCCACTCAAATTCCAGTGAAGACCAATGACCGTTGCCAACGAGAAATCAATGATAAGCGGCTGTTGGAATACGCAAATTCTTTTGCAATGGTTATCGAAAGAGCTGCAGAGTACTGGAAATCTGGGGAAACGTGTTGTCACTCAGATTCCAGAGAACACCACAAGCTGTTCTCAGAGCAATGTTTGATGATGGCTTGTGTCACTGTGCCCAGTGAGTAAATAATAATAAAAAATAAATAATAATAATTTCTATATATATAATTTTTTAATAACAGTCTTCACTACTAACAGAAACTGACTAATGTAATCACCATATATATATATATATATATATATATATATATATATATATATATATATATATATATATATATATACC
This sequence comes from Euprymna scolopes, assembly GCF_053919585.1. Taxonomy (NCBI): domain Eukaryota; kingdom Metazoa; phylum Mollusca; class Cephalopoda; order Sepiida; family Sepiolidae; genus Euprymna; species Euprymna scolopes. The sequence continues at coordinate 30,864,490 of NC_136514.1, read as the reverse complement.
TTATAATGGTTCGCCTTTTAAAATTCGTAAGTATCATCGTCAAAGCATTCATTTGGATATATATATATATATATATATATATATATATATATATATATATATATCTTTGTTAATTTTTCTTAAAAACATCTTATTTTAACCTTACATTTAAACCCAATTAAACTTTATGATTTTATTCTAATTTTTATTCTCAATTTATCTTACTTTGTTTATCAACATCAAAAAATAGCTATTTTCCTTTATATCTAAAATATTTTCCAGATACATCTGCCTTACTTAAAAAATGCTAGGTTTATTTTTGGTGTCTTTAATAAAAAGAAAAATTTTAAAAAAGCAAAAACAAACCCACCCAATATTGTTGCTGTTGAGGTGACTTTGATTCAACAACCTATATGTTAAAATTATTGTCCATGACTTAATGTCTATCTCAATAAAAACATCGTTTCCGAAACGATCGTACAATTTATTGACTTTGTTGTGTTCCTCATTATGAAACCGATATTCAATTTTACATTTTAATTATAAATTATAAATTAGCAATCATCCTACTAAATATAAAAATAGCTCTAGGATATACATGCCTATTGAGCTTATTATATATCTGCATTATAACGAGTACTGTTCTTTCTTGTATTTTAATTACATTAGTGATTATACTATTACATTATAATACACTATGCTCTTTAGACTGCTGTTCTAATCCCCTTTAAATTTATATATATATATATATATATATATATATATATATATATATATATATATATATATATATATATATATATATATAATTTATAATAACAAAGTAAGTTTAAAAAATAAAACTTTAAACAACCTGTGACAAATTGGTCTGCAATATCAGCATGTCACATGTATTTTGTATTTAAGAAGTTTCTAAAAGCTGTCATTACTCCTATATAATACGCTACCCATTTTCAAATATTTCTAACCCCCCTCCCCCATTTCTCTGGCTGACGTCATAATTTATTCTTATCTGTTTCATTAGATGACATCATCAGTTTGGGATGTGATAATGACTCTCCTCCACCTCCCATTAGACGACATCATAAAAATCCCCCCCTTCCACTTCCACTACCTAAATGAATGATGGTTACGTCACAAACAACCTTTTCGCAACGCCTGTTTCACTAGATGACTTCATTCATTTGTGATGTGATAATAAATTTACTACTCCTCCTCCCCCATCTCTCTCTCCCCTCTCTCTCTCTCTCTCTCTCTCTCTCTCTCCTGTTACAAGAGATAAAGTCATAAAAATATCCTATCTTCCGTCTCTAAATGAATGGCATCACTATTTCGTGATTTCAAAAATAATCTTTTCGCAACGTGTTTTTTTGATAGATGGCATCATTAATTTGTGACGTCAACCACTGTGCATGGGTCCCAATAATACAGACAAGCAAGCAAACTAGGAAGCAACCCTCACAGATATTTATAAGTGTCTAGCTTACTAATTAAAAAACAACAACTTTAAGTACATTTATGGACTTCGGTGTTGCATACACAGACGCCGAAGACACGAATTAACAGATGGTTGGAGATTGGTTGGGGATTAGGCTGAGGTGTCATTGACGATGTCGAAATGCGTGCGGCCGGCGCCTTAATTTGGTGTCGACTCGTCGGCTGAACGTGAGTTGCATGTTTATCCTCATTTCCAGGCACCACCTGAGCCGTAACCACCATACACTTCGACGAACCCGCTGCCATTCGTACAATCCTCTTCTTCGCCCCCGTCAACACTTCTTCCACCGCGATGAAGGTTATTATCACTGGTGTCCGTCTTGACAGAAAATCAAACTTACTTTAGGACGGCAAAAATATATTGGATTTGCCACTAAGTGATCGCCGGGTTAGTGACAAAAGCAGTTAGACAGATGTCTTTGTATTGATCGTTCTATCGATCCTTTCCCCCCCCCCACCTATTTCTTACTCTCTTTCTCTTTCTCTCTCTCTACATTTTGCTCTCTGTCGCCCTCTCTCTCCCTATCCATCCCTCTCTCTCTCTCTCTCTCTCTCTCTTTCGCGCTTTCTCTCTTTATATATATATATATATATATATATATATATATATATATATATATATATATTAAAGGAGATTAGAACAATAGTCTAAAGAGCTGAGTGTATTTCAATGTAACAGTGAAATTACTAGTTTAATTAAAATACAGGAAAGAGAAAGTGTTCGTTGCAATTTAGATATATAATAAGCTCGATAGGTAAATATCCTAGAGCTAATTCAATTATAAGTAATGTGATTGATAATTTAAAATTTAAAAATCAAATTATAATTAAATTAAAAATCCGTTTCATAAGAAGGAACAACAACAATATATATATATATATATATATATATATATATATATATATATATATATATATATATATACATATATATATATATATATATATATATATATATATATATATATATAATGCAATTAAAGTTTGTATTAATTGATTTGTGGATGTCGTAAAATCTTTTGGTTCTATAAGTTCAACTTTTAGTACACACACACATTCATACACGCACACACACACATTCATACACACGCATACACACATTCATACATGCACACACACATACACACACACACACACACACACACCAATATATGTAAGAGAAAGGATAAGGAGATAATAGTTAAAATTGCATTAAAACTGGCAATAAGGATGGTTGTGATTACAGTAAGTGAAAGGGAAATGAGGTAGGAAATCTTTTTAAGCCATGTAATTTCAAAGCTAAATGTTTCTCATCAGAAGAGGAGAAAAAATCGACACTGTACAAGAGAAACGGCAAAGAAGACTGCACCGATTTTATATAAATTTAAGCTCAGAAATAGGAAAAGTTCAGTAAGAGAAGTAATGGTCATCGACCGGAATGAGGTCATTAGGGATAACTTGGAATCAGATTTAGGCGAGTGGTCAAAATAAGAATTTTTGGTGATATCTTTTGTGTCTAAATGTTTAATTCACGCTTGATCGCTTTTGGTAGTTATTTTTTCTCACTGAATTATTTTTTTTAATTAGGAAGCCACTATTTATCAGGGTCTTGGGGCCGCTGTAAGATAAGTATTAAGTGTTAGGTCGATGGTAAGACAACATACGGTATAATCGCATAGACATAATGGTTCTGTCCAGATCTCTGAAGTTAAGCAACGATGAGTCTGGCCAGTACCAGATGAGTGACTATTTGTGAATGTTAGGTACTGTATGTATCGCGTCATGATGTAAAAGTTCTCAGCTTGTTATCTAGGGGGGAGGGTTAAATCCATATTTTACCTATTTTTGCACGACACCAGTTTGTTTTCTGAAATATTCACAATATACAATATTTCGTGATTAACTATTTCACTCGCACCTTTTCTGTGAGCTTTAAAACCAATGCCTTAAATAAACAGCGATACCCCTTATAAGATTGAATCTTGAGATCGTTTGCATTCCTTTTCTAGGACAGAATATACTTTCCTATAGTAGACATAATTATATCTTTTGTTAAATTCTGGCTACATATATGTATACTTATTACAGCTCACATTTAGTGATGGGACGATTCCGATAATTTTCCTGATTTCGATACAATTACCGATTCCGTAAATAAATTCCCGATTCCGATACAATTTCCGATTCCGATCCCGATTCTTTATAAATCTCTGAATATTTAACTATAGAGTTGCTATTTTTCCTGATTAGCGTAAGAACACGTGTTAAATGTGCATATATTTCACAAAAATAAAAACACACCTGTGGAGGTAGGAGTGATCTGCAGATTTCAATTTTACTGAAAGTTTAAAATCAATAAATATGTATTATTTTATTGTTACTACCAACAGTTGAATATTTTGTTTTAAGTAAAATAAAAAAAAAATACAAGTGAAGCATGCATGGTCCCCCGTGAGTTCACAGTGAACGAAGCATAAACAAATGACTAAGTTCAGCATTTGCCCCCCCTCCGCCATTTAGCTCCAAAAGTCCCCAGGGGGCGTCAAATCCTGGTGAAAATGAACAAACGGTGCAGTTTTAGGCCTTAACATATGTAAATTTGAGTTCTGCACCATGCAAAAAAAAGAAATGACTAAGTCCATCATTCCCCCCCCATTTTGCCCCAAAAGTCCCCAAGGCCTTAACATATTTAAATTTGAGTTCAGCACCATGCAAAACTGCTAAATAGACATACACAGAAAAGTTGGGACAAATATGGTAAAATAGTCCCAAAAATGGAGTGTTTTTATTAGCCCTAAAAGAGCCCCTGGGGCACACCCAAGAGTTATCGCGAAGTATAGATAAACAAAATTATATAGAAATCAGTTAGTTACAACTTTTCAGAAAGTTTTATAAAAATCCAAGGCATCATTTTTTTTTTTTTTTTTGATAGGCACAAAAGTGTCAATTTTAGCCATTTTAACCCAAAAGGCACCCCTAGGGAGGGGAGCAACGGAAGTTTTTCCGGAAAATCCGTTCTGTTACTTTTTTACTCATATCATGTTTAATGTTTGTGCAAAATTAAAAAAAATTCCAAGGCGTAGTTATTGAGAAAAGTGCGGACAGACGAACGGGCAAGGGTGAATTTACAAGTCCGCCCTCCTTTTTCCGTGGAACCAAAAATGGTTATTAAAGGAATAGTTTTTTGGCATCGGAAAATAGACACACATTTTTCCGATTCCGATACCGATTCCGATTCCGATTTTCTAATTCTGATTATCATCCCAACACAACTCACACTCTTAGCTCATGATCACCACTTGTCGAGTACCTGGCTGACTGTTGAGGCGCTTAAGATAAGCTGGCAATCAGCTTTCTTCAACTTCCCCGATCTTCTACATTCCCAAGCCTGCCACTCTGCGCCAGTCATTTCCATTATTGAGTGGTGTCCTCCCATACCTTTCTTTGTCTACCTCTTCTTCATTTTCTCTGTATATTTCTTTACACAACTGAACGTGTGTCATGATATCTTCATGTGGCCCAACTGTTTTATTATTACCTGTTCTCAACCCAAAACACTGCATATTACTACTTAAAACATAAGGATATCCTGTCTAACAGTGGACTGTGTGGAGTTGAACAGCGATATATTTGTTCTCGTTACGTTTAAGCTTCTGCTTTTTTTAGTACAGTCAAGGAAGCAGGAAACAAGAAGGCAATTCCAAAGTCTAGCAGTCCGAAAGAAAGAAGCTATTAGAGTAAAAAGCTTTCCGGTAGCTAGGGATCTCAACAGTGAAGAGGTTGGATTTTGCTGCTTGTTAGGTTAATTGGGAGCGTGTCCGTGTTCACCAGAAGATTTTCCGTGTATGTGATTATAAAACAGGCACAGAGATGCAACATTGTGGCGATGGGACAGGGGTTGGAGCTTGGTTGATAATGCGAAACTTATTTGATTGGAAGCTCTTTTTTTACCATTCTAGATGTTGAAAGAATGCCTTATGTATGGGCAGATGGTGGCTTTGTAGAGATACAGGATACTCTAAGGTATGAGTAATTTTCTAGCATGGTATAGAGAAGCCACCTGCTTTGAAGCAAACTTTGCAATGTATTTTTTCCAGTTCATGTTGCTTGTGAATGTTAAACTAAATAGTTTGAACGATTAGCTCTCTGGTAAGAGTGTTATTAAACATGGTCATCGGTGGTTGAGAAGGCTTCTTGTAATTGTTAAAGAGATGTAGCTTAGTCTATTCTTCTCTCTGCGTGTATTTGTTACAGTCAACGACTCACACGGAGTCAGAAATACGTAGAGTTTATTCACCAAAAATTATTAACTCTGTGAAGCACCTTTGCTGTTGCCATTAAATTCTTCTGGGCAATTATCCAATTAACAGTGTTGTATTCCTTCTTGTAATTCCCTTTGTTATATCGGGACACTCGTGCACATCTGATGTTTTTGAAAATACTTGATGCACTTATTTGTATCTCATACGATACTAAGACCTGGTTCAAGATTTCTTTTAAGTAAGATGTCACGAATTATCAAGGCCCGAAGACATTCGAGTATGAGGATTAAATGGGTGTCAGATGAGACAACACCTTGATGATTCGTAATGATGGCGGTGAGTGGGTGCAATTTGATTATGGAAGGAGGTGGCTCAACATAACTTGTTCGTATTGAGCTTGAAAACGGCCATGTTGCAGGAAGATGGGAAGCAGACCTGCAGCATTGTGTTACACAGACGGGAAGTTCTAGGAAAGAAAGCTTTGCTCATGGAAGTTTCTATTTATTTATTTTATTTATTCATCTTTTTCAGGCTGTTATCCTTATCTTCATAGTTGTTGCTGTTTCAATACGTTTCGGTCAAATTATCCTCTGGCCTTCTTCAGGTGATTAAGCACGACGAGATTCAGAGTCAAGTAACTGTATCCAAAGTAATTACTGCCGTCCATAGTTGTTGTTGTCTCACCATGTTTTGGCTAACTAATCTTCTGGCCTGCTTTGAGTAGGATTGAAACGGCTATGTAAAAAAAATATAGCGAAACAACAATTATAAAGATGAGGATAACAGTCCGCAAAAAAATAAATAATATATATACAAATTACTTATCTCAAAGGATTCCAATAAAAATAATACATGTTCCTCTATCCTCATTCATTCAAGCATGTACTATCCTTTATACACTATCATGTCAAATTAAATTTTACATTAATGTGCCAATAATAAAATTTATGATTGGCTACATCTATTTTGCTTAATAGCATTTCCTTCGATGAGATGATCCATTCATTGAAAATCCATGGATTAAAGAAAAAAAACCTTAAAAATTATATGCACTTCTTGTCAAACGATAAATTTTGTTATATTTCTGAATAATTTGATTCAGAATTTCCTTATATATATATATATATATATATATATATATATATATATATATATATAACTACTTCATTTACTCACATAAAATTAATATACGAAAGTATAAATTTCTGCGTAAACTTTACGTATTTACTTCAAAAGTGATCAATACGTAGGTAGAGCTACTTAGTAAGTTATAAAATATAAATGGCGATTAAGCTACATTGAATATCCCGCGTTTGATCCACTCTGGGACTCTTCATATATTCTATAGTATAAAGCTGAATGTCTGTGTGTGTGTGTGTATGTGTGTGCGTCTGGTCACGAATAGGCTCCTATATGGTTGACTATTATAGAAAACTGATCACATATAATGATAGAAGATGTATCGATACACAGGAATGGGTATGTTTGATCTGGCATAATGATGATTCATTAAAATTGTAGGGGCTGCGTACGCGCCAGGTCCACAATGTATGGAAATAAAAAATTAAAAAATTAAAAAAAAATGTTTACAAGTGTTTTTAATATAGATGTACGTAATAATACTTTCGGAAGTATGTTTTAACTTAAATAGGGATGATATAATAAAATTGTGGGGTCTGCGTTCGCGCCTGGCCTCCATAGAATGGAAATAGGCACAAACTTTAATAAAGACTTTTCATATCTATCTGCGTAAGTATACTTTAATAATTATGTTTCAGTTTGAAGAAATATGGTATAATAAAATTATGGTGTGTTCGTTCGCGCCTGACCTCCATTGAATGGAAATATGTCACAAAATTTAAGAAGGTGTTTTAATATAGATCCACAGAATATTGTGATAAGTGTTTCAGTGGGAACAAGTATGGTATAATAAATTATGGGGTTTATCTATCATATTTTTACTTTCATCATATTTTGTTTTGGTTTTGATACCCCAAATTCGAAGCTATCTCTTTACAACCCTTCCTTTTCATAGCCTATCATACTTTCGTAAATCAGAGTCCATTTTCTGTAGGCTGTTTTTGAATCCAGTCAACGACGGGTACTTTTGCTAGTATATATATATATATATATATATATATATATATATATATATATATATATATATATATATATATGTAGTAATTTATAAAATATATATGGCGATTAAGCTACACTGAATATTCTGCGTTTCATCCACTCTAAGACTCCTTAGGCTTAATCGCCATTATATTTTACAAATTACAAACTAGCTCTACCTACGTATTGAGCACTTTTGAAGTAAATGCTTAAAGTTTACGCATAAATCTATACTTTCGTATATTAATTTTATGTGAGTAAATTAAGTAGTTATATATATATATATATATATATATATATATATATATATATATATATATATATATATATATATTAGTCTTGAGACGATTAATCGGAATCGGAATCGGGAAAATCGATACATTTGAGAGTATCGGAATTGAAAAAATTGGTGCCTATTTTCCGATGCCAAAACGATTCTTTTAATTGTCTTTTTTATTAGATTTTGTTTAAAGCATAATTTAATTCAGAATTTCCTAATATATATATATATATATATATATATATATATATATATATATATAGAGAGAGAGAGAGAGAGAGAGAGAGAGAGAGAGTTTGTTTTTTATCTTTCGAACTTCGGAACGTATTAAAAAACTCATAGGGGATGTCCGAAGTAATAATTCCAAATAAATTTAATTAAATATATTATCAATATAATTGTTATTTAGAGTTGATGAAATAACAGTCTTAAATAGAACACTTAAAACAACTCTCTCGCTAGAAACTTAAACTAAAATACAGCTATTTAGTACACTTGATTTTCCTTAATATAATACACAAATGAGGTGACCTCTTAATCGTATATTTTTAAAGGATCATACTATATCTCTATTCTCTTCTATTCTATCTATTCTATTCTATCTATCTATCTTATTCTATTCTATCTATCTTTTATTTTCTTCTCGTCTTCTTTCTTTTACTTCTTCTATCTTCTATCTATTCTTTTTCTATCTATCTATATTTCTTTCTTCTATCTATCTATCTATTCTTCTATCTTCTATTATATCTTCTTCTATTCTATCTTCTATATATATAAAATGAACTCATGTTTCCCGTGTGAACTTGACCTTAATAGAATTGAAAATCAAGACATTTCATGCAAAATGTATTATGCACAAACTGCAGCACAATATCTGAGGTGTGTTAGGCCTATTATCTCTCAACTTCCTCGATATTGTTAGATCCCTATAATTTTTCCTGCTAAGAGTTCACGGCCAAAATCGGCTAAACTCAATGAAAGTGGTAAAATCTTTTCTCTCTATTAAATTTCTCCTTCCCCCGCGACCACTAAACACAGTTGTCGGATCGTTCACAAGGGACAGTTATGAAGAAACACCGGTTTGAGTTTTCTTTTCTTAGTAGTTGCTTAAAAAATTAGAATTAACGGATTGGAAACGTTACTTCGTAGTTGCTTAAAAAAAAAACTGAAATTAACCGAATCGAAGGGTTATTTATGCCATTTCTTACTTTTTTTGTTGCTTTTCGCTTTGTTTTTTGCTTTTTGGTTTTTAGTTTTTCGAACACGTTTTTCCGTGAATTTTTGCTTTTTGTTTTTCCGCGAGTTTTCTTTTCTTAGTAGTTGCTTAAAAAATTGGAATTAACCGATTGAAAGCGTTACCTCGTAGTTGCTTTAAAAAACCGGAATTAACCTAATCGAAGGGTTATTTATGCCATTTCTTTCTTTTTTTTATCGCTTTTTTCGCTGTGTTTTTTTAGCTTTTGATTTTTGGTTTTCCGAACACGTTTTTCGATGAACTTTTGCTTTTTTCAGATTTCTTTAATAAAGAAGTTTTACGTTTGTTCGCTGTTTTCTTTTTGTTTTGGCTTTGCCGATTTATTTTAGCAAGTTTAACATCGTTTTTCTTTTTCTTTTTTTTTATTAATACAGCGTTATTACTTCGCTTACACAAACGCCTCCAAACAACCGGGAAACGCCAAGTACCCCTGCTAGTATAGAAATAAATGAAATACTAAACTAACAGACCTTTTGTATATATCAATCAAATTCTGAACTAACGAACAAATAAATAAACTAGCAGACAGGAATACGAATTTATATATGTATATATATATATATATATGTATGTATATATATGTGTGTATATATATATATGTATATATATGTGTGTATATATATATATATATATATATATATATATATATATATATATATATATATATATATATATATATATTAGTGTTGAGACGATATATAGTGTTGTGGGAGTCTGTGTAACATTGAGAAATATAAATTGTGTATATATTTATAAGTTTCTATTACCGTCTAATAAATGATTGCATATGAGTGTACATACGTGTATCTGCGACCGTCTAGGTAAAATTCGTTGGGTGTGTACATTTAAATACAGCTCATGACGAAACGATGATACACATAAATACTTTTACAGCACAAAGGCCGAATAACACTTATTTTGGGTTTTAACATCTGGCCAATCAGGGTCATATCTGGTCCATCTTTGGCCTTTTCTTGACGGAATACTGCAATGAAATTCTCCTCAAAAACGACAGAGCCTCGAGTTTTATTTTCAGCAACGTTTTATTCCAGAGCGTTTTTCCCCCTTTTGAAAAGATGCAACGCTGGTCCTAGATTCTTACATTTGATAGGCGTTGAGCTCCTCGCTTCCACCGGTGCTTCGAGCCATTATGACCTGGTTGGCTCCTCAACTCTCTGTTTTCTTCAAGATCTAAACAATAACTCATTCCCACGTATCTCAAAAGGACAAGCTTCTCATCTAAATAATTATGATTATTCTGAAACATAACTATAAATAATCATAATAATCATTTAGCGTTTCCCAGTCAATATCTAACGCATATATATTTTCAGAAAGTTTAGATAAGTTATTGGTACCGTCAGGTTCAAACCAAATAATAAAGGACCGTTTTAGATCCTCATAGCAAGCTCTCTTCATGCGATACTCATTTTGATGATGTGATTGGATCATACGACAGTGCGTGTCTGTGATCTAGTTGGACATTTCTTACTAGACATCTTTACAAACTAATTCGTGGGACATTCTTTCCGTTTGTATAGAGATGATAGAGTATGTTTATCGCGAGACCATAATGGATGCACATTAAACAGACTCAGGAAAGATTAAGTTAAGTTTTTAAAGAGCTAGGTTTTACGATAACAATAACGACTAATTTATATAAAGTACACTTCTTAGATTCAACATAGATTTTGAGAAAAATATATATAAACTTTTCCTAACCCAAATGAAAAACTAAAATAAAAAAAGAGATGAGTATTGGCTGAAGAGAGCTTGATATGGGAATCTAAAACGGTTCCCTATTATCAGGGTTGAAACCGACGGTACCGATGACTAATCTAAACTTTCTGAAAATAAAAATATAAGTAATACGCTCTTATTTTTTGGAATTTTTCTTTATAATAGAGCACTTTGTTGGAATCCTTTCTTTGCCAAAATATAACTAAGTAAATATATAATAACTTCCACGGTCAAACAACGTCGGAGCCCACAAGAGCCATGACAATCAACGAACCGGAAGTCCAAGACTCGAGTTTCGCCATCATTTGGGCTCATCAGTTAGACACATCCGAACTCAGGATTCGAAACGCGAGCCTCTTGCATGCGAGGAAAGCACTCTACCAACTGAGCAAACGCTCCGCACACAAGAATTTCAATTAACCAACACAGATCAAGCAAACCGCGTCGAAATCCGACTGTGAAATGAACCTACTTCGTCTCGACAAGGGACGCGGTCATCCAACCAGCTAATAACCCCAAGCTTGGTTAGCATTGCTGGATGGCATCGTCCTTTCGAGTTAAAACTCCTACTTGTAAGACATCGGCTTGGGGTTATTAGCTGATTGGATGACCGCGTCCCTTGTCGAGACGAAGTAGGTTCATTTCACAGTTGGATTTCGGCGCGGTTTGCTTGATCTGTGTTGGTTAATAGAAATTCTTGTGTGTGGGGCGTTTGCTGAGTTGATAGAGTGCTTGCCTCGCATGCAATAGGCTCGTGTTTCGAATCCTGAGTTCGGATATGTCTAACTGATGAGCCCAAATGAGGGCGAAACTCGAGTCTTGGACTTCCGGTTCGTTGACTCTTGTGGGTTGCGACGTTGTTTGGCTGTGGAAGTTATTATATATAATCTCTCACATTCTGAAAATATATATATATATATATACTAGCAAGTCGCGCTGCATTTCTCGGATGTAAAATATGCTTAATTATTATATTTTAATAATTGCAGATTTCGTATTTATTATTATACCAGCTGTATCCGGCCACGCGTTGCTGTGGCTTAATGGAAATAACAATAAAATGCTGAGGATTACAGAAATGTCCCTTCCCTCTGAAATCCTCACATGACACCTGTTTTTTATCACGTTAATCTCATCGTTTACCAACGTAACACCCAGTAGTTTTTAAAAAAGAAAGTTTTTTAAAATAGTATTTTTATTATTTTTATCGTTGAGTTTGATGTGTTTTTATTTCTTTTGATAAATGTGACAATTGGAATACCCCGGTCCAATCACCGCCAAAAATACTTCGCGCCCATCAAACTTACAAACTGAACCTGGAAATGAAACGTGAATTATTTATTTATTTGTTTGTTTGTTTGTTTGTTATTATTTTGTTATTTTTTGCTGCACTGTCCTTTATTTAGGCACGCATTTATCAGGAAAGAACGAAATACTATTTCGTTACTATTCTTACTAAAACGGAATTGTTATTTCTAGTATATTTTACGTTTGTTATTAAAATGAAACGGAAATTTAAATTTCGTTCTGCTTTAATCTTGAATATTTTTATTGTGCTCCCCAAAAACGAAAGTAATCGAAAGTCGTTCTTCAAAGAGAAAGCTTTATTTCTGTTATAAAAATGAAATTCTATGACCAAAAGCGAAATAATTTAATTAAAACGAAATAATTTAATTTGTAAACGAAAAAAGTCAATTTGGTATACATTTTTGATAATTTTTGTGCATAAGTCCAACTCGCCGGTTACATATGAAATATCGACTTTTATATGTTTTCGTGTATGCATACAAAGAATAAACACCCCAACTCCCCTTTTTAAAAACGTCTTTCTGAATAAACACCTCCAATCTCCCCATGTTAAGAACGGCTTTCTTAATAGACACCTCCAATCTTGTCAGCATACCCCAGAACCTTTTCGAATGTGGACAATGAACTGGACGTAATGCAAAAATGTACCGAATGTAAAACGGAACGAAATGTAAATTTTCGTTCCATTTTTAAAACAGCCGTAAACACAGAGCATTCTCCGCAAGTTTTACGGAAAACCATTTTATTTTCAGTTATTCTGTACTTTCACCTAACAATGCAATAAACCAACAGATATTGTAAAACTTTAATTCAACTTGAATACACTATAATAAAAAAAGAATAGCACGCTAATATAAGTGCTTATCGTCTTCGAAACAGTAAATATAATAATATGTTGGTTTTAGGAGCAAGGCTGTAAGCGTATTATCTGTTCCGATGCTACACATTCATAAAGTAAACACACATGCACACGAAGAAGCAGAAATTTATTTACGAACGAAAACATTGATTCCTATCCTAATGAAATAAAACGAAACTTCTTTCGTGTATTCATCATGTATTAATTTTTATTTGTATTAGCATCAATACTTGGTTTCAAAAATTCACATATCACCGTAAAAAAATAATAAAACCTAAACATCTAAAAAGAAAACAAAAAACAATTGGAGGTTTTTCGGTTCATTGCGATATCTAAAAAAAAAAAAAAAAGAAAAAGAAAAATGTAACCGAGCAATGATGCGTTGATGAAATGAGATCAATCCGTTACGCTGTTGTAATCTCTGTCTCTGTCTCTTTCTCTCTCTCTTTCTTTTTCTCTCTCTCTCTCTCTGTCTCTCTGTCTCTCTCTCTCTCTCTCTCTGCCGATACGATAGGGATCCGTAATATAAATAAACTGAACTTGTGTTTAGAAAAAATAAAGGAAGGGGAAAAATGCATAATTAAACGGAAAGTATGAAAATTTAAATATTTCCAGAAAAAAATAAAAGAACAAAGTAAACTTTTGTTGGCTATAATGTGAATATATGCATGTATGAGTAAAGGCTGACATTAAGGTGCCGTAGTGTTCGTTAAGTAATGGGAATGTATTCATTCCAATATTCCATGAATATCAGAAATGGGTAGTGTTAGACAATCACAACATGAGGATCAAGTATGTGGAGACGTTAGTATTTTTAGTGTAGAAAGGGGAAGTGAAATGCTACAAGGGTCCAACTCTAGAAGTGTAAGCCATGTTTAGTTTCAGAACAGTTTCTGATGATTCGTTGTTCTACACAAGCCCTAGAAGGTGATTGGTTCACAGTAGACGCAGTAGTTCTCGAGTTGGAATCCATAGAGCAAAAAATTCTTCCCGTGTTGACTCGAAGTAAACATGTGCGAAATTGCTACAGAAAGGTTCAATATTTATGGAGCAATTCTGGTTTCTAATTGGTTCGTAGCAGAACGTGAATTAATTCGATTCCTCAGTTCCTAGCAGTATCGTTTATAAATAGAATTTCCTGGCTGTGCGGGATCGTACCCCATTACATAAAAAATATTGTAACACCCGACAATATTTTTCAGACACTTTAGTATTCGACTTTCCGAGTATCATAGAGTGGCGAAATTCCTTCACTAGAATAGCATAAACACATAAAGACAATACCTGTAATAAAAATGGAAGAAAATCGATTAGGTAAGGAAAAATATTTAATTATCATAATTTTTTACAAAACACGCGGAATAATTTTTCAGATATCGTTCAAAAACTGTTAATAGTCTGTAATATCACCTTTCTTCTCAATAACTTTTATCAATCTCTCTTCATAATGATCAAACATATGCACAATAACATCTCTACATGTTTCTATTAGTTGTTTTGGCATCTAGCATTCGTTTCCATAGTTGAGTCTCTTTCGTTATTTCAGGTCCATCATAGACAAGTTGCGCAAGCATTTCCCAAACACTTTCTATTAAATTTAGATCTGGGCTTTTTGCAGGCCATTCCAAAGTAGTCATATTCACTTTAGCCATCCATTCTTTCATGAGTTTTGACACATGGATGCTGCAATTGTCTTGCTGTAAACGGAATAATTCCCCATCTCTCTTTTTATCCTTGGTAGGGCTTTCTTGTCCAGCAACTGTTTGTAGCTTTCGCTGTTCTGCCGTCCTTTTAGCCACTCCAACCATATATTTCCATTAGCAAAGATCATACCTCAAACCATAACTCCTCCTCCCATCTGTCGTTTGTTCAGTACAACAGGCTCATCCCTTCTCGACCAAGTACACCATCCATCGGGCCCATCACATTTGAAACGCTTTTCATATAACCTTCTTAAAAGTCGACATGCTTTGTTAACCACCTTTTAGCACACTTCAGTCTTACTTCTTTGGGTTTTTTTTTTGTTAGCGTAATTTTTTTCTTAGCCTTTGCATACTTCAAACCAATCCTATGCAGCGTTCTTTGTACTGTTCAGACGTTTACATCCAATTTACATTTCTCCTTCACTTTTCTTGCTGTAACTTTTTCTCTAGGTGTCAGAAGCCCTGTCACAGTCTTCTTCATTCTCCTTTCAGTCCTCTTGCCAATTGATCATTTCCGTCCTTTTTTCTTTTTCCGCTCGGAGTTTGTCTTCAGCATGTATTCGACCGTTGATTTCTACAACTTCAAATCCATGGCGATCCTTTTGATGTTGAGGCCATTTTCCCGCTTCTTCCGTGCCAAACAAACGCCTTCTTTTGAATGCATTTTACGGCATTAAACTTAATTGTTTTGCCAGTAGAATAGAACAGATAATTGATTCTAATGATGATAGCTAAGTGTGCAAGCAGAAAACTTGCATACAGCAACATATACATGAACATAGCTTTTAATAAAATAGGATTTTTTGTCGTGTTCGAAAAATAGTGTCGCACAAGTTTTCCCAAAAATCACAAAAAACTAAAATTATCAAAGCCAAACTAAAAAAATGATTACACATGTAGTGGATTTTAAATCTCCAACTAGGTGTTTACAATCTCAAAAGTTTTTGGCACTAGTAACCACTTTTTTTTTTCAAAGTGTCCGAAAAATATTGTCGGTACCCTGTATATGTAATAGGTAATATATAAATTACGTAGGAAGTGGTCTAGATTTATGTCCCCTGTGAGTATAAATACGCGGTGTAAGTGAATGACGATGGTAGTACTTGGCGATTAAGGGAGAAATGGAAACTACTTCCTCTGTAGGTGCTGACGATGATGATGATGACATTCCTAGGATTAAATCTAATGTTCTAATATTACAGATCATTGTGGCTAAAATGTCGCTCTATAGTTAAATAAGGTAATGGCTAATAGCGTAAACATGATAAATTGGTATGTGTCATCTGCTGTTGTAATTCTACGGTAATTTGGTTCAGAGAGAAAAAATTGTCATTTTTATTATATATAGGGCTTATATTCGGCCCAATATATACTAATGATTTAAAAAGTTTTTTAAAAATTGGCTCGTGCGCCACCACCGAGAATTGAAACCAAAACGTCTAGCTTACAATTCACTTTAATGTTAATGCCTGAGCTATGAAGACATGTTTACTGCAAAGCTAAAAATTAAAACATGAACTAATAGCTATTAAGTTACACATGCATACTCGTAATGCCGTTGTGCAACCTTTACCTGACACATTTCATTTTTTTTTTCACACTTTTGCACAGATTTTTCCGGCTATAAATATAAAGTTTCGCATGGGTTCGATTACCCTATATATAAAGTTTTATGTCTGTAGACCAAAAACTGACAGAAGAGTTTTGTAAGCAATCTTATTTTAAACAAATATAGGTACGAATACATAAATATATATATATATAGTAAGAGATTTTTGTTTACTATAAACTATTTACGACAATATTACGCAAGTATAAATCACGTATAACAGTTCCTTTAAAATAGGGTTTTACGGAACCTTAGAGTTTCTCTAGTACAATTCAGGGTTTATGCAATTTCTAAATTTGAACAAGGAAAAAATATACAAAATGTTAAATTCAACTTTGAAAATCTATTTTATTATTATATGCATGTTTCTTTCAATTATTGTTTCAATTTACTAAATTTTACATAATCAAACTCGCTACATTTGTAAAAATTTACTAGTCTTGCCACTATTAAGCCTGTTTTATATATTCTTATTATACAACCAACGCCAAAAGCATATCTGAAAACCATTAAGAACAAAAACTAGCACAATTGCTGCCTGTGGAAGATGAACTTCGTGTGTACCTGTAAAAAATACGACCCAATTTTAAAGAGTTGTGCAAGAAACACCAACCTGAAGTTTCTCATTGAATTTTTGTTAAGAATAAATGTAATCTATTCAAATATGCACAATTTTATTTTTATTTCATGTACAACAAACACGTACAATAATTTGAACATAGGTATTTTAATTCAATTGTATTGTACTGCTGTTTTTTGTGCATAAGACAACTAAATTATTGCATAGGGGGTCTATGAGCCAGTGAAATGTTTCCATGGCGTTCCGCTCCAGCAAAAATGTTGAAAAGCACTGATGTAGAATATCTGCATGAATATAATTACACGTTATAATTTACTAACGATGATCATCCCATGAGAAAAATTTTAAAAATAATAGGAAATTAATTGAATGTTTAAAAGAATCTGCAAATTAGCTAGAAGTTTTGCAGATGAATCCTATTCAACGACCTGTATATGAAAAAGTTGCATTTTCTTTTAAAATAAATAGTAAAAAATCTTCTCGGACTTCGGGACAGGATCGGAGTGTGGCATCTGTTCTAGCGCTGCATTTCACTTTTTTGGTTTCATGTGGTGGGGGATGGGTACCTCATGACTGATACATTTTTTTAAATTTTTGTTACTAATCAGTGCCCCTTTTTGTGGAGCTGGTTTTCTCCCTCACCCACATTAAAAACCGACATTGTGCCTAACTCTGCCCTAGTGGGGAAGCAAGTAAATAAAAAAATTGAACAAAGGTCTTTAATATGAATACCAATACAAAAAACATTATATATATATATATATATATATATATATATATATAGTCTTTGAAGTTTTTAACCTTTAAAACTAAACAAAAAAATATTTTTTATCATTCGTTAGAAAACCATCTAGTCAGTAAGTTATTTAATCACCTGCAATCACTGCATCAACTCGCTCTCGAATTTTCTATAGTACCAATAATTTATTTTTCAAGGGATAATCAGTTGTTTACCATGAAACACTGTTTTACATATATATATATATATATATATATATATATATATATATATATATATATATATATATATATATATATATATATATATATATATATAGTTGAACGTCAAAAAACTACATTCGTTTCGCACCAACCTATATCAGTACAATTGCAACTACCTATATGTCTATCAACCAGTCTTTTCTTTTGTATAAGTCTTATGCATTACGGTCTTATTTATCCTTCTCTGTGTGTCTGTCTGTCTTTCTCTACCTATCTATCTTGTTTTCCTTCTTTCTCTCTATTTATTCCTCACACTATCTCGCTTTCCGTGTCTGCTGCCTGCCAATTCGCCTTCCGTATAAAGTTAGAATATATATATGCGCCCAGGTTTCAAAAGAAAGTTGATAGGGGTCTCTTATCCTCAACAAAGCACACAGCATGTGCTCCTCTTCTCGCTACGACCGGATAAAAAGCCCTGCACGACACACGAAACTCTTCTTTTTTTTTTTACTCACACCAAAATCAATGGAAGCGAATTCATTCAAAGAATTAATGGAATTTTTTTTAAAAGAGGCGCGAATATGTTCCAGGAAAACTGGCAGATCAGTTTATAAATATGCGCATATAAATCGGCGGGGCATTCATATGATACAACACAAAGACATTCGTTTACAAGTAGCTTGTTTATGCACCTATTTCGTTGGCAGTTACAACGGGGGTGCAGTTCGTGATTAACCTAATGGATACGAGCGTCGACGATGCTGTGTTCAAATCTCCATTTATATCATGCGAGAATACTCGTCCCAGGATACTACAGATCTGCGAAAGACAGACATTCCGCTTGCAAACATATTTCAATTTAATATCTATAATATAAAGCCGAACGTCTGTGTGTGTATGTGTGTGTATGTGTGTGTGTATGTGTGCTTGTGTGTGTGTGTGTGTGGCCCCGAATAGGCTCCTATATGGTTTACTATTTTAAAAAACTGATTACATATAATGATAGAAGATGTATCGAGGGTCAGGAATGGGTATGTTTGATCTGGCAGAACGGTGGTTCATAAAAATTGTGAGGTCTGCGTTCGCGCCTGGCCCCCAAAGTATGGAAATAAAAAATGAAAAAAAAAATGTTTACAAGGGTTTTTATGTAGATGTACATAAGAATACTTTGATAAGTATGTTTCAACTAAAATAGGGATGGTATAATAAAATTGTGGGGTCTGCGTTCGCGCCTGTACTCCATTGAAATGTGGCACAAACTTTAACAAAGATTTTTCATATCTATTTGCGTTAGTATACTTTGATAATTATGTTTCAGTTTGAAGAAATATGGTATAATAAAATTATTGGTTGTTCGTTCGCGTCTGACCTCCATAGAATGTAAATATGCCACAAAGTTTAACAAGGATTTTTAAAGGGGTGGGGGTCCACAATAACACTTTAACTTTAATCTTAATTCACGTTAGCGTTTATTAATTTTTTTTTTTTTAGTTGAATCATATTGTGTTGAAAAATTCACCTCATGAATTTACGTTCTTATTAAAGTGAAAGCCAAAAAAGTCGGAACTTTAGACAATTCTCGACACAAATTTTGCATAACTCTGTTTTTTTTTTCCTTCACGTGGCACTCTTTCGAAATTAGATAAATAATAAAAAAAGGAACGTTACTTGTTATCTTGTCAAAAGAAGGAAAAAAATCCTGCTCACATGATTACGTGTCTTTTTAAAAACATTTACATAACATTTTTATTTTTATTTATATATCTGTTTAAGCTTTTTTGTCAGTGTACTAGAAGGAATTTAGTTGATTACAACCCTTTCTGTGTGTTCTTTGCATTACAATAGTACAACCCTGAATCCGACGGCGCAATACTATACCGTTCAATACTGTAAAACTGAAACGTAGGTTTTCTGCTTGAAAAGGGTGTCATTTTCTTCTTATTCATATTAATATCGATTCTTTGCTTTAAAAAACTGAAGTAATTACGTGTTTACTTTTTTAATATCCCATTTTGCTGTTTCGGATTATTTTACTAAAGTAAGTAAAGCTTAATTAGTTTTCAAAACAGTTTTTGTTTCTTTGTTTTTCGATATTTCGTCGATATTATTAAGTAAAAGTGTTTAGCAGAAAAGCAAACAAACGACTACCGGAAAAAATAAATATACAAGAAATAAATGTTACCATAGTCAATAAAAGTTCAGTTCATTTTTTTGTTTTGTTTTGAAATAGTAGCTTTTATGCTCTTTACTTGAAATAATTTCAGCGAACCGAAATTAAAACGAAATTTGAGGCGATAACTACTTAAATTAATTTTTATATAAACTACACACGCCATAATCGAATATTCCTCAAGCACAAAATAACGGAAAACATTAAAATATGTTTATAAATGTTCCTTACGTTGACGGAACTCTCTTAAATTGTTAACACAGAATGCTCAGGTGCTCCTCCTTCAAATTGAAAACGAGGCTCTCCATTTCAAAGTCGCTGCCATTTTGATTTTTTAAAACCGGTTCGTGAATTAAAAAGATATATTTTTACAAACTACAATGAAATACAAACAAATAAACTTTTCTACCATAAAAGTAACTTTTTATTGACTATGGTAACATTTATTTCTTGTATATTTATATTATTATGCATATAACATTTTCTCTTTGTAAGGAAACATCATTTTGTTGGTCACTCTTGGCTACGAATGGAAACAAAGTTGATATAAAAAATATATTTTCGCGAAAATTATCTTTACTTTCATCATATTTTGCTTAGGGTAAAATGTTTGAGTATCAAAACCTATCTCTTTACAACCCCCTCCTTTTGATAACCTATCATACTTTCATCAAACACAGTTCGTTTTCTGTGGGCTATTTTTGAACCCAGTCAACGACGGGCACTTCTGCTAGTATATATATATATATATATATATATATATATATATATACATATATATATATATATATAATTTTCCAACTGTTTTCCGAGGATCGGACAATTGACTCTGGTGAGTTGTTTGGTGGCCTCCAGCTATTGATAGAAACAGGTGTAAGACATACTTCATCAAATATTATGAGCGCGAATAAAAGAAATGTGCTGCTTTAGAATGATAAATAATTATGTATATATATATATATATATATATATATATATATATATAGAGAGAGAGAGAGAGAGAGAGAGAGAGAGATAGATAGATAGATAGATAGATAGATAGATAGATAGATAGATAGATACCCACGCTTGTGCGGGACTTTGCTGCACGCTCGGGGACAAAGTTCCACATTAATGTAGGTGTTGAACTGCTGAAGATAGGCCCTGTTGTAAGGAACAATCTACAGTTCAGTAATTTCTTGATGAACATAACGACCATTTTTCTTCATCCTTATTGCATCAGTCTGGCTTACATCTTCTAATTTTCTTTGGTCTGTACTTAGGATTAGATTCCTTGCCTTGTTCGGTACACTAAAGAAATGCTTTAGGGTAAGTTTTGGAGCAGTGGTTGTTGATCATACATGGTCAACTTTGATTCAATGGTCAACAAGGTCCGTGCATCATATGCACTATCACTTTTGCGTGATGGCTCGGCTCCTCCTCTTTGTCAGAGATTTCTGCATATCCGCGTAGATCTATTTGTTTTGGTTTAACGTTGTCCTCTGGGGCGTGGCAAGTGAAGATATGTGCATGCGACTGTCCTCTATTTTGATATTCAATGCTGTACAGGAAAGCCCCCAAACTGCCAAATCTTTCTTTTTTTTTAAATAAATTCCATTAGCTGTTTTAGCTTTTTTCTAAAATCCATGGTAACAATATTTGGATAATCCTGAGATTCTTGTCTTCGGAGAATTGTTTCTTTTTATATCATTTCTGTCTTCTCTAAAAAATGCAACTGCATATGTCGATATTTGAGTTAAGATTCAGTTCCGTACAAGTGAAGATATATTTAATTATTTCAAAGCTAAAACTTTCCTTCACATCGATTTACTGTTTACAAAATCTGCTGCCGTTGTAGCCATCTCTCTGGAAAAAGCTATGTATCTTATGGAGCGATTTGCTTCTGGTTGTAAGGCTTTTGGATTAATCAACATAAAGAAAACGAAAGTTGTGCATCAGCGTCCTTCTACACAAGAGCAACTACGAGGTATTGAAAAAAATCAACCTGTCTACAGTTTTTTTAGAAACACCTATGTAGGTGAATGGAAAGAAATTGGAATATATTAAAACATATACATAGCGGGGTAATGTAGCCAAGTCAAGTGCAGCTCTAGATAATGAAAATATCAACCGAATATTTAAAGCAAGTAGTGATTTGGAAAAGCTGTATTCTCGATTGTCAAATGATCGTAGAATAAACCTCAAAACTAAAGAGCAAGTCTATAAAGCTGCTGCAATAACCACATTGCTATATGTTCCTGGGTTATATACACCTTATCGGAAGCAAATTGAACAGCTTTGGCGTCTTTCACAAAAGATGTTTACGGAGTTTTGTGGGTTTACTCTTAAAGACAGAACAACGAATGCAGATTTCTTCACGCACTGTGGCACCAGTGGTACAGAAAGCTTCCTAATCAGTCACAACATTACTGAGCAGGCCACGTTGTCAGCAGGTAGGATGATAGAGTACCCAGACAACTTATATACGGTCAGTTAGATGACAGACATCGTTATGTTGGACGGTCCTGGCTACAAAAGACCACCCTCCATGGGATTAATGGATTATCTCATGACATCACTTCCGTTTGTGACGTCACTTCCCGTATCGAGTACCGGCGTCCGGCAGTCTGAGATTAGCACGCGACCAAGCTAGACGTGTGCAAACGTCCTACCGTTGAGGAATGGATATAAACTCACTTTGTCTGTAATTTATGTGAGTACATGTTTCGTTCCTGAAAATCCTGTGTTCTTTCGTTTATTACCAGTTAACCCATAACAAAAAAGCTAACCTGGTAGATGTCTACATTGATACAAAAAAAAAACATTGAACACTGTGCAAATGATTGGAAGGTTTGAAGGATGATATGTAGCCAGACGATCAAACATTTTTTTTTATTTGATGTCATGCATTAATAAGTTGAAGGAAGCAAGACATTGGAGAAATGAAAAGGCAAATTATCAAGCAGCATACTCTTCCAAGTCACATATCATTGTGGACATCCAGCAGGACTTCATCGCGAATAAGTAAAAATCAACATAAAAACAAAAAAAAACTAAAACATAAAAAGAATTGTGATGACTTCATACGAACTGTGTAACTGTCTTCGGATGTCTCGACTAACAGTGATTATCCTTTCCTGCACTGATGGTTTCGTAAGCATGAAAAACTAGTGATAGATAAGGATGAAAATTTGTTAATATCTATGTAAAAATATTATAGGTATATGCATATTTGTGTGTGTAAAATAAAATACTATCATCAAACGCGAGTTTCTAAAACACATTTTCAATATATATATATATATATATATATATATATATATATATATATATATATATATATATATAGTCTTGGAAATTTAACTTTTAAAACTATACAAAAAATATTTTTTGTCATTCGTTAGAAAACCATTTAGTCAGTAAGTCATTCAATCACCTGAAACCACTGCATCAACTTGCTCTCTCGAATTCACTATAGTACCAGTATTAATTTATATTTTAAGGGATCATCAGTTGTTTACCATGAAATACACACACACACATATATATATATATATATATATATATATAAATAGAGAGAGAGAGAGAGATGTATATATAAACATATATATCATAGGGTGAGCCAAACGTAGGTAGATTATAAAAACATATATTTAGAGATCACGTATACGTACAACTATATATGAGACAATTATATTAATTAAAACTAGCAGGACCTGTGGAACTTCCACGGAGGACTCATTCATATGTAATATATTGATGTTGGCATTCTGTAGATGTTCAGAGTAAATGGAGACGTCCTGATATTATTGTAGCTCTTTTGTTAAAACTGCAAAAGTATTTATCTAAGCTAGTAAGGACGCCCGGTGTAACCCGGTCGTAAAGTACGCTTAAATATGATAATTTAATTTTTGCAAATTTCGTATGTATTATTATAAAGTTCATGTTCTATCGGTTTTTATTTATTATAAAGTTGCGATTTCAAAAATAAAAAAATATATATCTATATGACTTGGGTGCATCAGTTTGAATCAAAACCGAAACCAAAACTTATGAAAAAAATATATGTATATAAATATATAACTTGAGTTCCTTCAGCTATAATCGAAACCGAAATAAAATCTTATGAAGAATTCTTGGTAAAATTATTTATTACAAGAAATGGACGTCCATAACAATTAAACAACATTCACTCGTAGTTAATAAATAAATCACACGCTATTCTATTAATATATCGATTAAATGTTTTTTATCAACGCAAGTTCTCAAACTTTTTTCCTTCTTGATTTACACAGCTTTGAAGTCTACCTCTTACACTTCCACAACCATTTTCTACTTTCAGCTAACCATGAGTATACATATATATATGTGTGTGTGTGTTTGTGTGTGTGTGTGTGTACGTATCTATATGTATATATATGTGGGTGTGTGCATGTATCTATACACACACACACATACACACAGATATATATATATATATATATATATATATATATATATATATCCATCGTGACGCATGCTTTTACTTTTAAAATGAATAATTACTATGTGTCAAAGTACGTCTCATACATTGACAGGTTAAGCGAAAAGAAATGTCGTCTGCTTATGGAAAGTCACGCGTCTTGCAATGGCGCAAATGATGTCGCTCGATTTCCATGTTGATGCTTTAGCAAGATGCCGTCTCACTCCAACGAATGTTTTCAATAGAAAGTCAGCAGGAGTTAGATCTCAGTAGTTTTTAACAATTTCGTTAAAGAAATAATAATAATAAAAAAATAATTGCTAAGTGGTTCCGGGAAAATAACATTTACTCAAAATAGTGCATAAAACGAGAAGTTTTAAAATAATTGTTGTCACATTATTAAAAGAAAATGAATTAATGTGTGGTTGCAGTAATTGAAGTCTCTCTCTCTCTCTCTCTCTTTCTTTCTTTCTCTCTCTCCCTTCCTCCACGCACATATATTGGATATTAGACGGACAATAGCCAGTTTGCTAAAAATAGTTGATATTAAGAATTATTGTTTAGAGAAATAAAACTGGTCACTAAAATATAAAAATAAATCTCAGCTAAAATGTTTAGAATATTAGCTTAGGTAAATATAAGCAAAATATGGTAGATAAACCTGTAACAGTTGGCCTACATGGCCATAGATCACGCGTTAAAGAGACGTGTTATTGGATCAATCTCGTCACCGGAACTCACGAATGCGACGTGTGCTTTTGCGGATGACGTACCGGAACTCACAGATCAAAGATTAGAGTTGAGAGTCTAAGAGTCGTCGGAAAACCGTGCAGACGTGCGTGGGTGCGAGCCCGAAAGCCTGGAAACAAGGCTAGACGAAGACAAGTATGTAGACACGTAAAGCCGGCTCCTGAGGGAACACTTCGACGAATTTTAAATAAATTTATATGCATAAAATATAAATTGTTGTCCCGTGGTTCTTCAGAATCACGCATTTAAAGAAAAGTTTCAGGTATGTCTCATTAATCTATTGTGTTCGTACATATCACATAATTGCAACAGCCAGCAGTTGAAAACAGATGACCTCCAGACGAATAAAGGTATGGAACTTCTATATTTTCCCCAATCTATGTAATATAAACTCTTTGATACCCCGCTCTCCAACACATGCACTTTTTGGTAATGTGACTATATAACACATACACATATACATATACACACATACACACACGCATATATACACACACACATATATATATATATATATATATATATATATATATATATATATATATACAGAGAGAGAGAGAGAGAAAGAGAAAGAGAGATGACTTGTCTCGCTGGGTTCGAATCTATCGACTGGTGTTAATCGTGACACTCTGCAATGAAAATTCTCGAATGGTTGAAACACTAGCGTCTATAGGTATTATATTATTATATTTATATTGTGTGTGTGTGTTTGTGTGTTTGTGTTTGTGTGTGTGTGTGTGTGTGTGTGTGTGTGTGTGTGTGTGTGTGTGTGTGCGTGCGGCGCTATAAAATAATGTCTCCTCGTAGGTGGTTAATCTTATGAGTTTTCTGCAGAAAAGTACCACTATACCCGATAACAAATATTTTATTTTATCGTTTATTCTACTAATTTTGTAGAATTTGAAAAGATTTCTATCTCCTTTCATCAACATTAAACCTACACCACATCTTTTTAATTCCAAGTAGAAAATTGAGAAAAAAAAAATAGAAAACTGTTCAACAGTTTTTCCGATGAGAGTAGAGTAGATAACAGCAAATTTTCATAAGAATCTTTCATTTCTGGAAACAAACACAAAAATTGGCACACATACTCCCTGAATATTACTCTTCTGATAAAATTCGTTTGCCACCTGCAAAAAATCCCCAAATACAAAATGGCGGCCAATATTTTGAAAATGGCCGCCACTAAATATACAGAAATATCTCATTTCTTATAGACTTGTCCTATTTGAATGATTTTGGTGGCTAAGCATTCATTTTTCATTATACATAATCCGAATTTGCAGTCATAAATTTACTCGCCGGTCCTCGTATACTAATAGAGCGTATAGCAATGCACAATTAGGTCACACTGTGAAACTCAGCATGAAAGATAGTTTCATTTATCTGCCTCACTATGAGTTCTTTAATGAACTTTCGATATTCAAGAAAACAAGCATGTCATAATAACATATACATTAAATATTATGAGTGTGTAATAAATACATCTACTTTTGGAACGATAAATATTGATGTATATATATATATATATATATATATATATATATATATATATATATATATATATAACGGGTGACTAAAGAAACATGTATGCACATATGTAGCCGTCAATGTTTGTATAAATAAATTTTCAATATATATATATATATATATATATATATATATATATATATATATATATATATAGAGAGAGAGAGAGAGAGAGAGAGAGAGAGAGAATTTTTTTAAAAGCCAAAGACAATGTATAATTATTTATAATCAAGTTGCTGGTATACCCGGTGTATGTATTGAGGTGAGGAAAGATAAACGAATAAAGGCTAGACACTCCTCTACTCAAGCAGACCCGTCTACGTTTGTTTGTTTTTCTTTCTTTACTTTCATAATTCCGGTCTTTCTCCGTATTATCTTTGGCTTTAAAAAAAATTCTATATATTTCTTTACCAACAATGCTTCAAGCAAACTACCACCTACTCATATATATATATATATATATATATATATGAGCAAACAGTTAATAAAACATGTTAAAAAACACATTAAAACATATATATATATATATATATATATATATATATATATATATATATATATATATATATATATATATATAGTAAGTTAAGGTATTCAGGAGATAAAACTCATGAATTAAAACGCGGTTATTAAAACTATTTAATAAAAAAGAGCAAAATATGATATTTTTATTCATGTAGACAAATATTACATAGTTGTTACACTGGCATGCTTAGGTTTCGGACAGTTGGTTTACTAAAATTCAAAAAGTCACTCATCAGGCGACGCAATAAAGTTTATTTGCCACTGAAGGCAACTGGTTCTCAAATGAAAGAAGTGAAATATATATATTCTATTTATAAAAATAAATATTAAATCGTTAAATTAAAGTGGCATTTTAGACTACAAATAGAAGGTGATATGGGGAAAGGGATGTCAAGGCTTAACAGGATAAATGAGAAGAGTAGAAATAAGTAGATAAAAACGGGAAAAGAGAGAACCGCTAAGAAACAGAAAAGGAAAGGAGGAAAGAAAAAAGAAGTAAGAAAGAAAAGAAAAACGACAAATTAGTAAAACGGCTTTTCAGTGAGGCATATACACATATACTTATAAGTATATCAGTAATCCAGTCGGACATACACGGATATACGAAGAACGGAGGGGTCAGTATGATTACATTGCATTACTATAAGGAAGGGGGGTGAAAACATTTGAAATAAACTAAGTTTAAGAGTGTATAAATTAACATGTCAAAGAAAAAGTTGACGTGAGAGAAGTTGGATAAGGACAAATCAGCAAAAAGGGTTTTCAGTGAGGCATAAACACATATACTTATATGTGTATGAGCAATCAAGTCGGACACATGTACAGATATACACGGTCCTAGATATGACCTTAAACTATATCCGATGGTGAGGCCCCAGCTTGCGGGTTTGGGGCGTGTGGAGCCATCCTTTAATTGCCATTGATCCCATGTCCACTCTGACTCGGAATGTAGTACCTGTTAGGTTCCCAACTATGGGTTAAATAGAAACCGACTTGAAAAAATATATATTCTATTAAAAATTTGTTCGTCAAAATCACTGGATTCAGCATTAAATAACCTGAAAAGGGATGATATGCCGCAAAATAAAAACAACCAACCAACAGATATACGCACATATGTGCGTAAAAAATAATAGAATCTTATGCCATGTCTGTAAATCATGGCAGGCCGTGTTTGATGGGACTACAATGTTTAAATAATACAGTGTTCCATTTCCTTTAAAATCGAATACAGTTCCATTATGGCACACCAGTTTTGATTTATTATGGCTAAAGTTTATATTTGCACATTGTTTAGTGGCGGCCTGTACAGAAAATATATTTTGTTAAAATTTCGAGATTAGAACAGCGTTTTCCAGAATACAAGAACAAAGTTCACCTTTATTATTCCATCGCGAGATTTTAACATCGCCTCTTTTCAAAACGATATAGTTTACTCGTCGGTTAGCTCTACATAGAGGGTTAAAGTTGTGATCAAAATTGATAAAATTCGTTTTCTGTCGTATTTACATGTACCGTTGTCGCACGCCGACAAGAAAGTTGTTACTGTTTGTTGAAGCGTCAAACGTACATGAAAATAAAAATATATGGTAACTAATGGAGCTCTCCACGTTTTTAATGGAGTCTCTTTTAAAAGTTTTGTATCTAAATTGGAAACCTCTTGCGATTAAGGCGCCCAAAATTATAGCAAATAATGTCCATCCTTTTCTTCGGAAAAAATATTTTTTGGAAAAGTTGCGGTTTTTATTCGAGGTAATAGTATAATTTAATTTTTGTGTTTTTAAGTGGGGATTTTTTAAATATCAAGATACCTGCAGATTCGGGGTTTTTTTTCTATGATCATTTTCTTTGTTTCCTCGTAACTCCTAAATGCTACCTTGAATTGACTAAAAGCCATGGGGTTTTCTTTCTGAGTTATCACGGTGGTAAACAGCTGTAAATCACTCGACAACCCTTTAAGGACCATTTTAAATGAATTTTCTATTGTTTCGGTCTTTATAATATAATGTGTAATCGTCTCGGCTTCCGTACGTTTTAAAGAGACAATATTGGGTTTTCCTTTGGATAAATAATGCTCTCTTAATATGTTGAATGCTTTGCAGGCATTATCCAAGGCTTCTCGTATTACCAGAGATATGCTTTTGTCATCTAAGCACTGTATTACTTCCGCAAAGACAGTTGCATTCTTTTCAATAAACCCAGGGTCGTTTCTGTTTTCAGGTTGTGCCTGAATTAGTTTGTGTAATTTTTGGATTCGTAAATATCCTATAAAATTTATTTGCCACACTTCGAATTTTGATTCTGATCCTTCGATATAAAATAAATACTGTGCCCATAACCTCTTGAATTGAAAGCTATGTTTAATTTCAGAAGAGTTTCTTATGGGCAGCTATTCTATACAAGTCCTGAAGATGAAGAATTTACAATGGTTAGCTGTTCTGTACAAGTTCTGGAATTTATAATTTCACAGCCAAAGAGCAAAAGATACGTTTCGTGTTTAAACGAAAAAATTATGTGCTGGAATGTTACAAGATTTAATTTTTATGGAGCAATTTTGGTTTCTGATTGGTTGATAGCAGAACGTGATTTAATTTAGTCAGCTTCTATCGGCAGCGTTTAAAAATAGAATATCTCAACTTTCATTGATCATACCCTCATAATAACTATATAAAAAAATATAGCAACATATATATCCGTATATATTACCATGTTTTTTGATAGACAAGATTAAAGCAAGCAAGGGCGCCGGACAGTCCACACACACACACATACACACACATATATATACATATCTATATACAAATATATACATATATGTATATACATATATATACATAGCTATTCAATATGTATGTAGGTATTAAATAATTATTATAGTAAATAATTATGTCAGCTTCTTAAAGAAACTCGTTTCTTATCGTTGAGCACTTTACAGTTGAAATAAAGTCGGTCACTTTAGCTCGCGTGCGCAGATCATCATCTAATGATTAGATCACTCTGACAGACGTTAAAAACATTTGAAAATAAATGTTTAAATTTCAACTACATTTCTCGCGGTAAACGGTGGTCGAATGGATTTGGTTCTTGCTAATGGAGTCAAAGATGGCTTCGTTGCCGGGTTCAAATCTATCGACCGGCGTTAATCGTGACACCTTGCACTGATGATTCTCCGAAACATAAGTGTATGTAAGTATTTAATAATTATTATAGTAAGTATATATATATATATATATATATATATATATATATATATGCGTGTGTGTCTGCGTGTGTGTGTCTGCGTGTGTGTGTCTGCGTGTGTGAAAGAGAGAGAGAGAGAGGATCGTTCCAAAAGTAACCTCTGATCTCTTAGCTCAAAAACTAAAACGTTGAAGACCTACGAAGACAGAAGCTGTACCATTAAAAACGAGTGCTTTTGGGCTCCAGAATTTCTTTCACATCATCGTCACCACTATTCTCAATGGACTTTTGCCAGCGTTGAAGGATGCCCCAGTTGTAAAAACACCCCCCCCATTTTGTCCCTAACACCTCTTTCGTCACTTTGAAATCGACGAATCCATCTCCTAACTGTGCTAAAAGCCAACTGCATTGGCTTCGTAAACGTTTAAAAAACACCGGTAAATGTTGATCGATTCAATTTTCTCTGCATGAAAAAATTCAATGACACATCTCTGCTTTTTCACTTCAATACAAGGGTTTATTTTCTTAAAGTCAATATCTGCAACAGAGAGATGAATCTTTCAGATCATTAATACATACGTTCAGTCATCATAAGTGTTCAATTTCCAATCCCCTCTAATTTATTCAAACTAAATAAAAAGAAGGTATTACTTTTGGTACGTCTCTCGTATATATATATATATATATATATATATATATATATATATATATATATATATATATATATATATATATATACGCTAGATATATGCTATACGTATATGCTGGACACCCGGCATTACCCTGTCGTACAATACGCTTGCACATAATATTGTAATTTATGTAGACTGCGTTTATAGAATCAATCCTCTATTGAATATTATATATTACGAGGAATAATTTTTGGTGGACTAATTTGCAAAAAAAAAAAATTAAAAAAAAAACATAATAATAATGATAATGTCGTTCATCAAATTTCGTCTGTGTTTGTTTACAATATCACGCCAGCTGATATTTGGACTTGACGATCTTAAAAGTCTTTCTTCTCTCATAGATAAAAAGAATTTTAACAGGGGAATATTTTACGTTACACCGGCCAAGGTTACACCGGTCTAAGGTATCCTGTAAAATGTTTTTTTTAATCTATAAAAGAAAGACTATTTTTGATATCGGATTTTTTCGATCTTCTATACTTATCAGATGATAATGAGATTATTACCACAAATATAAATTACATTTGTGTTAAATTTGCAAAGGAAAGGAACTCACACACACACACACACACACACAAAGTGTCTTGTATATATATATATATATATATATATATATATATATATATATATATATATATAAATATGTGTGTGTGTGTGTGAATACTTCATGTAATCACATAAATTAATATACGAAAATATAATTTTATGCGTAAATTTTCACTAGTGACTTCAACAGTGCTCAATACATAGGTAGAGGAAGGTAGTAAGTTAATTATATATATTTTATAACTTATATATATATATATATATATATATATATATATATATATATATATATATATATATATATACTTTAAATCTAATTTCATATAACTCCAAGTTTATGCACAATAGCCAAAAGATTAGATTTACAAAAATACAATATAAAATAATATAGAGGGTGTTCAAAATGTCACTGGTGGGTTTAGAAATTAAATAGATCTTTATTTTCGACGATATCTTTCCGTAATTCTTATCTGACTAAGATACCGGGAAAAATTATTTTAAAAAATGCAAAATTTAACTAATCGTTATTTATGAAAAATAATGTATTTTAAATTTTGTCCTATTTTCAGCTTCGCATATTTGCGCCCATTCCAAAACATTATTCGTGATAGATTGCAGAATCTCTGGATTGCGATTTAACTCGCTTTATTTCGTTCCTGATTTTTACCTTCAATTCTTGCAGGGTTTGGGATTTTTTAACATAGACTATTTCTTTAAGATATCGCAACAAGAAAAAGTCTGTTGGAAATTGCCATAGCGAGAGATGATGTTGTCGCCAAAGCAATTTCGCCACTTGCATACGATGTCTAATGTTATTCTTATCGATAATTAATTTCAAAAATATTATATGTAAAAATATCTGAAATAGAGAAAAAATAATCATTAATTGTAAAATGACAATGGTTTTCAACCCTTTGGACACCCTGTACAT
>NC_136514.1:30821614-30829114 GCF_053919585.1 Euprymna scolopes | reverse complement strand
TTTGAATAAAACAACATTATATATTAATATATTTAAAAAGCAGAATTGATAGATACACGCATAAAAAAATCTTTCAAGAAACATCAAAATAAATGTAACATTAAACTCTGTTTCCATGACAACACTTGCTGGATTTACCGAGCGTCGTTACCACTCACTTCCGGTCCAAATTAAAATAACTACTGACTTCTTATTCGCTAACATTAAACCAAATAATAAATTAGAAAATATGATATAAGCAAATAATAAATAAATAAAAATAAGAGTAAAAATGACGATGATAATCGCGATAATAATGGGTAACGAAACCCTATGCTTAACCTCTATTTCTGCTCGACAACTCAACTAATCCCACTTCCGGTTCCCGTTTATGGTGTCTTCCTTTCTTTTGACGACATTCTTTGATCCCTTTTCTTTTTTGAGAAAGAGATTAGTTTCTCGAAATATTAAGGATTTTTTCTATCTAGGTTATAGTATTTTTATTATTGGAATTCTTTTGAGATGGGTAATTTATTTATTTATTCGCGGAATATTATCCTCATCTTGTAGTTGTTTTTCTCACAAGGTTTCGGCTAACTATTTCTCTGACCATCGTCAGGTTCTAAACCGCGATGGACTAGGAATTCTGAATCTCTTAACTATATCCTCAGTAATTACTGCCTTCCATAGTTGTTGCCATCTCGCCAGGTTTTGGCTAACTAAGCCTGTGGCCGCCTTTGGGTAGAATTGAAAACGCTATTTTCAGACAATGCTCACCTCGAACCAGTATCTTCAGACAATGCCCACCTCGAACCGTAAAGAGTCAACGTTTCTATCCACTGCGTCACGAGCTCCGACGGGGCGATCAAGCTTAGATTTGTTTGGTCATATATATCCAAGATTTTTCGTTTTTTTTCTGGTCTTCGATCATCGGGTTCGAACCGAATATTATATTATTTTTATTATTGAAATCTTTTTGAGATGAGCAATTTATTTATTTGCGAACTATTTTCCTCGTTTTTTACTTGTTTCACAACATTTCGGCGATTTTCGACCTGACGAAGGCCAGAGGAATGGTTGGCTGAAACGTCGTGAAACAATAAGAAGAACATGAGGATAATAGTTCGCAATAAATGAATATTTTCTGATATGTATTTGTGGTTATTTGATGAAGATAAAACAAAAACATACAATACCTCCTTACGTTTGTCCGCTTATGTTCATATGTCACATCAATTCAACAGCTATTTCCTTGCATCGCTATAGCCTTCTTATACTTATTCTTATGACACACACACACACACACACGTTTGTATATATATATATATATATATATATATGTGGGGGGGTGTTCATAGAGGAGTATAAGAAGGCTATAGCGATACAAGGAAATAGCTGTTGAATTGTCAATTTCCATGACAACCCATCATTACGGTGTTGTCACACACACAGACACACACAGACAGACACACACGTTTATATATATATATATATATATATATATATATATGTGTGTGTGTGTGTGTGTGTGTGTGTGTGTGTGTGTGTGTGTGTGTGACAACACCGTAATGATGGGTTGTCATGGATATTGAGTAGAATTTGTTCAAATTCAAAAGACCATGTTGTAGTTAGCTGGAAATCAGGTCTGCAGTACAGTTTTACGGGCAGGCAGTTCTATGAAATAACTTTGTTCATTGAATTTGCGTCTAGTTTTTAGCAGAGATTGAGAGTAGATGAATTGTTGATATTAGATATAGCTAGATTAATTCTTTTTTTTTTAATGTTTAGCAGAGGAGATCGTAGTTTGGTAGTTTGGAGCTCAGTCGATTACTTGATATATATATATTGTTATATATATATGTATATATAGGTAATACTATTAATATCGGTGGTACTTGGAATGGTGCTAATTGTGTAATAAACAATAATTCTATGGCAACTCTAATAGGCTCTCTTTTAACCGAAACCATATATTTATGTTCTACAGCCGGCTTTATAGAGAACTAGCATGGGTGTCTGATTACATAGAGTTTCCCAAATCTTAGTAACCTGTATATCAAATTTCGAGTCTGTAGACTGAAAATTGACAAAGTAATTGCGTAGGGAAATATACACAGACAGACAGATAGACACACAGACACTTTCACTTTTATAGATATACTGGCATTTCAGCTCGGCGTTGCCCGGGTGTTTGGATATGTATGTTGAGCAAAAAAAAAAGTGGTAGTAGGAAGGTAGGGCCGAACTCGTACCGAAAAGGAGGAAAAGAACGGGGAAAACCCCTGACGCCTATGCTGTTACGACCACCGCCAAACTGAAGTGACATCATTTTAAATTTAGGCTAGACAATCGAATGAAGCAGATGACTTAAAAATTTTGGCGAAAAATTCGACCCCCCCCCTGTAGAAAAGTGCCCAGTTTAAGGTGAAGATATTAATGTTTTTAGCCAATTTTTCGATATTTGTCGTCTGAAGGGTCGAGCTTCAAAACGATATTGATCTTGAGAAAATCCGTCGCCTCTGTCGAAAGTGTTGGGCAGACATGCAAGCAAACATACATACATTTATATATTGGTAACTAAAAAATTTCGACACAAACCGATTAAAAAGTTTGCCCTATCTCTGAATACCCTTTATGTAAAATTTCAAATGTTTAGACCAGAAATTGTCTGAGTAATTTGGTAGAGACCGCAGAGGTCAATTTTTTAAAACTTTGACCCCTATTATGACCCCCTAACAGTAATCGTTTTGGGCTCAAATCAAGTTATTAAGTTAGATTGATGTCCAACGAACCTATATCTAAAATTTCAAGTGTTTAGACCCAAAATTGTCGGAGGAGTTTGGTAGAGTTCTCAAGGATCAAATCGTTGAAGTTTGACCCTTTAACAGCCAATTTTTTCCCCCAAATCTCAGTACCTTGTATATCAAATTTCGAGTCTGTAGACTTAAAATTGACAGAGTTATTGCGTAGGGAAATGTACACAGAGATACAGACACAGACACTTTCACTTTTATAGATAGATAGATAGATAGATAGATAGATAGATAGACAAATAGATTAAACAAAAATATATACGTATACATAAATATATATGGAAACAATTTTTTGTTTACTGTAAAGATTTTACCCAAATATTATGCAAGTATAAATCATGTAGAATATCTGCATGACTATAATTACACGTAATAGTTAACTCTAGATGATCACCCCATAAGAAAACCGAAAAAGAACTAATAGGGAATTAATTAAAATGAACGTTTAAAAGAATATGCAAATTAGCTAGATCTTTTGCTAGTGAATGCATTTCCACAACCAATATATAAGAAAATTCTATTTTCTTTTCAAATAAAACGAAGGTTTTTAATATGAATATCAATACGCACAAAAGAAAAACAAATTTATAAGAGTATAGAAGAAAGAAGATAGATAGATAGGATGGTTAGTTGGTTGGTTGGTGTTCTATGGCATATTCACCACTGTGGACAATTTGTGCGAAATTTTTTTATGGAATTAGAACAGTTTGTTTGCTTTTGTTTTTGTTTTTGTTTTTTATGTGTATGGTATTTGTTAAAGCGAAATAAGCACTTTGAATCATTCATTGAATCAAGTCAGATTTTGTTAGTATTATGTTATCTTGTACAGGTTTGTTTTTTGTTTTTTTCAGCAAAGCTAAAATTGTGTTAAGCTTTTGTTTTCTTTTTGAAATAGCTCTTTCATGTTGTTGATGTAAAAGTTTTGACGAAGTGTGAGATCGCTACAGTCTAGAAGGAAGTGCTTTACAGAAAAGTGTTTTTGGCACGCAAAGCATTCTCATTTTCCATAAGCAAGAAATGTGTGTGTGTGTGTGTGTGTGTGTGTGTGTGTGTGTGTGTGTGTGTGTGTGTGTGTGTGTGTGTGTGTGCGTGCGTGCGTGCGTGTGTCATATGCGTATACGAGACAAAAAAACTTTCCTCATTTTGTGACTTTATGAACGCTGGTGTCGATTTTTTTTTTTTTTTTTTTTACAAAAGAGTCACCACTTATCAAGGTCCGGAGACCACTCGAGGATAAGGGTTAATGAGTGTACGGTAGTCAATGGGAAAATATCATAGTAATAATTAGTAGTGGAAATTTGGTAAATTGCATTACTTAAGGGGATGGCTCATCAAGAACTTGTTCACATTGGACTTGAAAACGGCCATATTGTAGTCAGTTGGAAAGCAGGAAAACGGAACAGAGTTCCAAAAGCGTGCAGTTCTAAGAAAGAAGTTTTGTCGTCCCTATTGTTCCCCTGACTCACAGTAACTCTCCCCCAAAGACGCATTATTCTGAAACTTAGTTCATTGTTCTGTACCTATCGGTTATACGGTGACCCAGTCACTTGTCATACCCTGAATTTAAACCTACCCTTACCCCTCGTTGTCTATGTTAAAAACAAATTTTTGCCAATTATTTATTGATGAATCTATTTCCTACTGTATTTGTTTTCTTACTTTCTTCCTTAACAGCCATAGGTTGACGATAGTATAACAATCGTATAAGACTCAGTACTTGGCCCATATTGTAGCTAATGAAGGATTTCATCATATATGATATTGACCTTGAATAGTTACGACATTATGAAAATTTTAACGAAATTTCAACTTCTGATTATTTTTTCCAACTTTGCTTCATGACGTTCTTTCATAACAATAACTACCATATAAAATTGCAGTCTAGTCAGATGAATAATGATTTAATTATCAACGTTCCCATAACTTAAGGAATATTTCGTTGCTCATTCTTGCGTTGTCAAACGGGTGTATGCAGTCCTATAACTGCCTTATGTAATTGTATTTATAGAAGTAACTTTTTTTTCTTAATTGTCCACAGTTGTATTTGCTAACGAGTAACGGCATTAAATTTTCGGCGCTTTTTTTTTTTCTTTCTTTTTGAAATAATTCACAAAAGTTTTCAAATGAGTTGTCCGTCTCTGTTCCGATGTTCAGCCACCCCGTGGCGCGCCATTCAAATGCCGATAACTAACGGTAGATGTTTCCAGGAAAGAAGAGGGCGTTGTCGAAGATAAAACCGGCGACTTCGTTAGGTTTTGCTGAAAAAGACTTGCAGCGCTCTACTATATGTATCCGGATAAGAATATCTCACCGGGTCATAGGTCACAAGACGTTGCCAGAATCTACGTCTTCGTTGCCAAGTAACAAAAGCCTTACACATATTGCGCAGTAGTCAACCAACAAAAAACCGAACTAGAGAAGCCAAAATAAAACAAGATATATACACGAATCTAACGCTCTTTTTTTTTCTCGTATTATTATATATACAGTAATACGCTTAGGTAATTTCATATTCGTGTGCAGTTCATTATCTTCTACCCTTTTTTAAAGAATAGAATCGTCCAATCACCGAAGATACAATATAAGAAAATGTATTATTTTAAAATTTCATCGGATACCACTCTTGTGATGAACACGAAACCGACGATACTAAGGATAAAATTAAGAATTATTTCAAGCTTCTACCAAATCATGATTCCTGTAACGAATGTAATTCCATGCAGAATCTCTGAATTCGACAAGAGGATTGGAGATTACATCGGCTGGAATATTATGAGAATAACAGCCAAGATTTATTTTAAAAAAATGTAGTTCAAATAATATTAAAATCATTCATTTACATTTGTTCATCTACACCTTGCCCTATTGACTCAGAGCAAAATATAGTACCTGTTCTAATACTAAACTTCATCTTTTTGGTCCTCGGTCAGTGGAAGAGAAATCAAGCATTGTTTTGTTTGTTTTTTAATTTTGCCCGAATCAAATATACACCTTTTTGGAGAACTAGGTCCACACATATTCAAAACAGATCTTATGTCTGAGCCTGCTCTTCTTGAGAGACAAGTAAATAGGACGTATTTTACAACTGCGTGCGAATTTTGCTTGAGATCTATTAAGTAGTTGCAGGCCCGATACCAGACATACATGCAGGGAAACAGAGATGCGTATTATTATTTACGAAAAAATTCTGGAATTACCTGAGTCAAAATCGGTACTTGTATTTATACTGTAAAATTATCATTGTACGCGCTCGTGTTTAGACTGTGATCTTCTGCGGTGTGTCTTATTTCCTTTCTTGATTTCACATTATGCGCTCGCGGTCAGTGTTATAACAAAGAGATTTCTTTTCAAAAATAACATCGCTCAAGTTTAAAACAAGTGACGATGTTTTATTTTGAGAGATTACAATAAAACTTAGCTTCTCCAGTGAATGAAATATTTGCAACCAGAACTCACCAGAATCAAAATATTTCCTAACAAGCAAAAGTCCTCAGTCTACTCACAAGTTAACTACAACACCAAATCCCCTCTTTTCTGTTTTATTCATATATATATATATATATATATATATATATATATATATATATATATATATATATATATATATATATATATATATAATGCAATCATGAAGGGAACACTAAAATCCATGATTAAAAATGATTAAAATAAAGTTAACGGGGTGAGAAGAAAAGAAAAAAATTGGGGAGTAAGCCGACCGGTTTCGCCCTCCATTTATCAAAGCTGTATCGAGGTATTTGTTTTGGAGAAAGGAAAAGAAAGCACGAATAGGAATCGAAAATATGTACAGATAAAATCACGTTGCGTCACGTTATTTATAGGAAAAAATTGGGAGAAAGCGATTGAAATACAGCGACGTTATATTACTCAAAGATCCTTGAGACTAATCACGCTTAAACCAAAGAGGCATTCCTTCTGCTTACAGAGGGAGGGCCTTCTAAACCGCACGTGAATAGTCTCTGCGAGAACGTTAATGCCATCTCCTCGAAAAGATGTTCTACCCCTCTATCATAATAATAATGTAATTTACAATTTTGAATGTAGTTGCAGTGCCAACTATGTGGGTTGAACGACATTAAGATTGGATGGAAGAGTCCAGCAACACGTACCTACCAAAATCAGAAATGGGACATACCAAACAACAGACGTAATTGCCAATTACTGACCACCTTATAAAAACCCCGTCTTGTGCAGCGAACTTTAGCACGAATCCTTTTTTCAATCCTGATTCGTGCTCACTCATTATTTCATTTAAAGATTTTGGAGACTGTTCACGTTCGGTTTAGAAGGCCTTCCCTCTGTAAGCAGAAGGAATGTCTCTTGGATTTGAGCGTGATTAGTCTCTACGAGTAATATAATGTTGCTGTATTTTAATCGCTTTTCCTTAAGTTTTTCCTATAAATAACGTGACGCAACGTGATTTTATCTGTACATATTTTCGATTCCTATTCGTGTTTTTTTTTCTTTCTCCAAAACAAATACCTCGATACAGCTTTGATAAATAGAGGGCGAAACCGGTCGGCTGACTCCCCCATTTTTTCTTTTCTTCTCCTCACCACGTCAACTTTATTTTAATCATTTTTAATCATGGATTTTAGTCTTCTCTTCATGATTGCATTATATAAATTTTGTACCCCTCAAAAACTCATGAAATATATATATATATAGAGAGAGAGAGAGAAAATAA
>NC_136514.1:30809114-30816614 GCF_053919585.1 Euprymna scolopes | reverse complement strand
ATAGTCCGAATGTATAATACTGACCTACGAACTCAAGCATAATTTGGTGACTTGGTTCGAATCTCCATACTGGTAGTAATTATTACATTCTACACTGATGATTGCCTAAACATGGAACACTAGTGTATAAAGAAATGGTGAGTGTTTATTTAAAACTAGCTGGATGCCCGGCGTTGCCCGGTCTTACAATACGCTTAAACATGATACTTTAATTTATGCAGATTACGTATGTATCATTATAGAATCAATTCTTTATTGAATACTAGTATGGGTGCCCGGCGTTGCCCGGTTGTTTGGAGGTGTGTGTTGAGCACAAAAAAAAAGAAGTGGTAGTAGGAAGGCAGGCTAAAACTCCAAACCGGAAGTGACGTAGGTTTTAATTAAGGCTAGACAATCGAAAAAAAGGGGAGGACTTTCGAAAATATCGGTGAAAAAAGCAACCCCTCCCTGTAGAAAAGTGCCCAGTTGAGGGTTAAGAAGTTAATGTTTTTAGCCAATTTTTAGATATTTGTCGTCTGAAGGGTCGAGCTTCAAAACGATACTGATCTAGTGAAAATACGTCGCCGCTGTTGAAAGTTTTAGGCAGACATACAAACATACTTACATACATACATTTATATATTAGTAGCTCAAATTTTCGACCCAAACCGATTAAAAAGCTTGCCCTATCTCTGAATACCCTTTATGTAAAATTTCAAATGTTTAGACCAGAAATTGTCTGAGTAATTTGGTAGAGACCGCAGAGGGTCAAAAACTTTTAGTTACCAATATATAAATGTATGTATGTTTGCATGTCTGCCTAAAACTTTCTACAGAGGCGACGTATTATATCAAGATCAGTATCGTCTTGAAGTTCGACCTTTCAGACGACAAATATCGAAAAATTGGCTAAAAACATAAATATCCTCACCTTATACTGAACACTTTTTTACAAGGAGGTCGCTTTTTTCGCCGATATTTTTGAAAGTCATCCTCTCCCTTCGATTGTCTAGCCTTAAGTTAAACCTACGTCACTTCCGGTTTGGCGGTTGTCGTAACAGCAAAAACGTCAGGGTTTTCCCCTGTTCTTTTCCTCCTTCGCGGTACGGGTTTGAGCTTGCCTTCCTACTACTTTTTTTTTTTTTTTTGCTCAACATACACATTCAAACACCCGGGGAACGCCGGGATAAAATGCTAGTATATAAGAAAGGTAAAATTTATCAAGTTATAATTTACGTTTATTTTTCGAGTAAATGTTTTCTTTACAAAGCAATCACCACTTATCAAGGCCCGGAGGCCACTCAAGGATGGAGGTTAATGAACGTGGTGGTCACGGGGATAATAGCGTAGTAATCGTTACTGTTGGAAATTTGACAAAATACACTCCGTGGCTTGGTGGGGGATGCCCTTTTCTCTACCCTGCAACCTCTTTCCCACAGAAGAGACGTAGCGAGCCTGTCATTGTTCTATCATTATTTCCATGGCAGGTGCTCGTCTGAGCTCCATTCTCTGGTCCCCCCTCGCCAATCTTTCTCAAAAAACACCCGACTAGCTGAAACCACCGTCAATAATTTTCCCCACTCCCTATCTGTGCCTAAATCAAAACGTAGATACCATGAACAAAGCTTCTTTCTTAGAACTGCACGCCTGTGGAACTCTGTTTCGCTTGCCTGTTTCCCTCCCGACTTCAACCTGGATGTCTTCAAGTCCAACACAAACAAATTCCTGATGAACCCCCCTAAGTAATGACACCTTACCAATTCTCCAATACTATTGCTACACTATCCCTTTGATTACTGTACACACAATAACCCTTATCCCTGAGTGGCCATTGGGCCTTGATAAGTGGTGAACTCCATGTAAAAAAAAACATAATTTGATTATTTAAGAGGACGTCTCAACAAGTATTGGTTTACATTGGACATGGGTTCTACTGGAAGGAACCCATTTCATGCAATTTGCATTTAAGTTTAGGCACAGATGAAGAGTCGGGAAATTGTTGATGGTAGTTATAGCTAACAAGTTATTTTAGTGAAAATTGGAGATGTCATAAATTGAAGCTCAGACGAGCACTTGTCATGATAATATCGATAGAGCAGATGCGGATTCACAACGTCTCTTCTGTGGGAAAAAAAGATTGCAGGAAAGTGAGGACATTACTTACTAGATTTCGAAGCTTGTTTTGAGCTTTGTCCAGGCATGATAGAGTTGTCTGAGCAGCTCCGGCCCAGATGTGGCAACAGTACTCCATTTTTGGACATATTTGCCTCTTATACAGGTAGAGTATTGCATTGGGAGTGAGATGCTTTCTGGAGCGATAGACTAATGCAACTATTGGTTCCAGCGACGTTGGCAAAAGATTTGATGTAATTCTTCTGTTTCAGGTCAAAAGTGAAAGTCAGAACCAGAAGTTTGTCAAGGCAAAAATAGAGATAATTATTTCCTTATTCCATGGAGTTTCAAAGAATGGATAAGAAAGTTATGCTTCATAATAAGTATTGAAAGAAGAATACAGTGAGCAGGAAGAGAGTTAGTGTAATATTTTGCAACCCCTCACCATTTCAGGCATTACCTCCTCCTACGAAGAGGGGTTTAGCGGTCATCAACTAGAAATCCTCACAATCGGCTGTTTGTTAGCAATATCAAAAATTTACCTTATACAAACATGTATATACAATGTAGTGTATAAATTCAAATGCTCTATGTGAGAATGTAACTCCGAAAATAATACATACATTGGGCATACAACGACAACATTGTCCCGGCGAATAACCATGCATCTAAATAATACTAGTTCTATATATAAACATTTGATAAAAGAACATAACTGTCCCCCATGCAATCTTAGAAAGGTCCTTATTGACAACATAAAAAATTATACAACATGAAAATAATATTAAAAAATTATAAATTCTTGAAGCGTCATATATGAACCCTTCAACCCACTATAAATGATATCGCATTCGAGAAAAGCAGTAACGTTCTAAAATGTCTTGCGTAGTTCATAGTGAACGGACTTTGTTAACAGTGTCCACGATCTTGCTGATTTAAATACTCGAATTTTTAATCGACCGATATTTTTAATCGATTTTTCATCGACTCTATATATTTTAACTTAACATCGCCTAACGCCGTTTACTGTATATTTTAGTTTTCACTTTTTGATTCTCATTATCGCTCCTTCGCACTTTTACCTGAAGATGATTCGTGGACGAATCGAAAGCGCTCGTGACAGCAACAATTATGAAACTTTTATTAATATTTTTTATTCGATATAAAAGAGAGTATACGAAAATCGAAAAAAAAAGCATCATAAGTAAAGATTCTCCGTTGCATTTAATAATATTTGCTTAAATATATATATATATATATATATATATATATATAGATAGATAGATAGATAGATAGATAGATAGATAGATAGATAGATAATAAATCTAGCAAATAAAGAATGTATCTTTAACATTAAAGTATTAAATGATGCAAAAAATATGTCAGTTATACAATTTGTATAATGCTGGCCTTTCTCCCTTTTCTGATGAGAATATTTAAGCTTCGAAATGACATGGCTTAAAGAGAATTTCTCTCCATTTTATGTTTTTTTTCCTCTATTTTATCTTCTTATTTCCTTACTGATCCGATGATATAATACAGTTATATGTAACTTTTATTGCTCATATCTTATTTAATATATTTTAATTGCATGTTCACTCAAAACAAGGCACTGTGCCACTTTGATGTAGGTGGCTACTATCTGGAACATAATTGCAGGGATACTATGTAGGGAGTTGAGCAGCATAAT
Organism: Euprymna scolopes; assembly: GCF_053919585.1. Taxonomy (NCBI): domain Eukaryota; kingdom Metazoa; phylum Mollusca; class Cephalopoda; order Sepiida; family Sepiolidae; genus Euprymna; species Euprymna scolopes. Next base: position 30,812,833 of record NC_136514.1, on the reverse strand, counting down.
GTCTGTTTTCATTGCACTTGAACTTCTGCATGTCAGTACAGTCGGGGAAGAAGGAACGTGGAAGAGAATTCCAAAGTGTAGCAGTTTAGTAGAAAAACTATTAGAGTAGAAGGTTTTTTGGTATTTTGGAATCTCTGTTGTGTAGGGGGGGGTTGATGTCTGTCGGTTTTGTCGAGGGTGTCAAGTGGCGTACAAGGGCCTGTGTTCGTCGGAGCATGCAGAGGGATGCAACATTTCATCAATGGGTGAAAGGCCGAAACTTAACTGACAGTTCATGACTTATTAGGTTGCCAATCTCTTTTTGAACCCTATCCAGGAGTGAGAAATTAGTAGCAGATGCACCAGTCCAAATGTGACATCAATACTTCATACATGGGCGAATGGCAGCCTTGTAGAAGTACAGGATACTTTCAGGCATAAGTAACTTTCTCGCACGGTAGAAAGAGCCCACCTTCCTTGAAGTAGCCGCGACGTATCTGTTCCATCTCGTGCTCTGTGAACGTTAAGCCGAGGAGTTTGAACAAAGTATTTTCAAATACTTCATAGCTATTGGCGGTTGATAAAGGTTTCTTGTTATTATTAATTTAATAGGTCAGTTCTTTCGCCAGAATTCTTGTTAACTGGTATCGCAGAAGCAGTTCTTTCACCAGAATTCTTGTTAACTGGTACCGCAGAAGCAGTTCTTTCGCCAGAATTCGTGTTAACTGGTATCGTAGAAGCAGTTCTTTCGCCAGAATTCTTGTTAACTGGTACCGCAGAAGCAGTTTTCTAGCAGTCAGGAAAGCAAAATTCGTTAATGCATTTGTTGAAAAGTCTGGAGAGAACTGGAGCAACCTCGGCGGAAAATTTTTTTAATAGTACAACCGGAATGAGAGTTTTTTTTAATAGTACAACCGGAATGAGAGTTTTTTTTATGATATCATGAACGTGAGAACGAGTGATTTTCAGATCATCTAGTGTGGCGTCTGTCCGCAAAGAAAAGTTAGGGAGGGAGTGTTTTTCTGCATCCAATGTAGAGTTTGTAGGTAAACCGACTGGCAAGAATGTTACTTTTTTCAGTTGTCGTGCAAACAACCTCATGATTGGTTGATAGTGGGGGAATTGCTGAGTTACTACTATTTTTCCGTAGGGGCATCTCTAATGAGATGCATGATGCTTTCCAGTTAGCCTTTCTTATAATACCTCGTTGTTTTGAGCAGCTTTGGGTCGGGAGTTTAGGGTGATTTCTACAGCATTTCTCAGCATTTTCGAGTGGAGTGTGGACATTCGTTACAAAATCATCGGGAACTATTGTCAGAAATAGATCTAAAAGTGAGGCTTTTTGATCTTATCGATCTTGGAGAAGGCTCAGAAACGTAACTGTCTGTCGTAGGGAATGAGATGTAGAGAAGTTATGTGTTATGCTACCAGCTGCGTCTTTGTAAGTAGAGAAACCAAACCAATTACTATGGTGGACACTAAAATCACAAAATACATTTACTTGCGCACTGGTATCAAGAGAGAGTGCTGAATGATGCTAGCAGAGACTTGGTTAATAAGGTACTCTAGAAGTGTAAGCCATGTTTAGTTTCAGAACAGTTTCTGATGGTTCGTTGTTCTACACAAGTTCTGAGAGGTGACTGGTTTTCAGTCGACAGAACAGTTGGAATCCATCGAGCAAAAGATTCTTCCCGTGTCGAGACGAAAAAAAAAACATATGCGAAATTGCTAGAGAAAAAGTTTTAATAATTATGGAGCAATTCTGGTTTCTGATTGGTTGGTAGCAGAACGTGAATTAATTCGATTCGTCGGTTCCTAGCAGCATCGTTTATAAATAGAATCGCCCTACGGTGTGGGATCATACCCCAATATTGCAACAGGTACAGTCTTGGATCGAGGGAAACCTGTAAAGAAAATATAAGTAGCTAAGGCCATGTTGTAGGTTAAGTCTCTTTTGAACGCTATCCAGGAGTGGGAGACTAGTAGCAGATGCGCCAGCCCAGATGTGACAACTATACTCCGTACATGAAGTCTGGTCGTCTGATTTTAGTTTTGATTCTCTAATCAAAGGGAGGGTATTTCGAATATAGACTCCAAGTCTGGTCATATGTCTGTCTTACAGCAACGTGGTAAATAACCAGGCTTGATAAAGTGGTTAGAAGAGGTGGAGGAGTGTAGGTTAGTTTCACTTAGCGCAAAGATATCCGGGGAATTTTTTAGGAGAAATGATTCAACATCATCTAGATTAGTTCTAAGCCCGCAGATATTCATGAATGCAAGCCTCAAGGGCGAATTGGTTTTGTTTAAGTGTCCGCCTGATTTACTCGTAGTTTTTTTATTGAACTGTCAGCGCTAGTTGGGGCTTCTGCACTATCAGTCGAAATACAGCAGCCAAACTGTCAAACTGGGGCTTTCAACCTGTCAGACAAAAATCAATCCAATCTAATTGCATTGAAATATCTCCAAGATGCACTGTTTTAGGGGATGAGGATGTGGCGGGAGTGGGGAACAGCGTTCAGCGTTCATAGTTAGGAAACACGGTCAAAACTTAAACTTTTGAAGAGCTGCAGAGACGGTAGTTATACCATGAAAATGAGCGACTTTTTGGCTCCAGGATTAATATTTCTACATAGTTACCACCATTCTAAATAGACTTTTCCATGAAATCAATAACGTATTTCTGCTGCTGAATCACGTTCATGACAGAGGTTGCTTTCTTAGAATCTAGTACCATCAATATGTGGCGCATAGAGATAAACCTTACGGGCTATGGATGCATACGTTCCGTCATCATAAAAATGTAATTTGCAATCTCCTTTGATCCATTAACGCGGAATAAAAAGTAGGAGACATTACTTTTTGAGCCCCCTTTGTAATGATTAAAGTGAAATTCTGTAGATAAAAGTATATATAAAAATATGTTCAAGTTAATTTATTGGTTGAAACAAAGAATATATGGAGAAGAATTATATGCATTTCCTTAATCCATGGATTTTCAATAATGGCTCATATCAATATTAATCACTTGAAGCTTGTTTTCTCTAACGCCTATACACACACACACACACACACACACACACACACACACATATATATATATATATATATATATATATATGATTTTAGAATGTGAGAGATGGTATATAATAAATTCCACAGCCAAACAACGTCGCAACCCACAAGAGCCATGACAGTCAAAGAACCGGAAGTCCAAGACTCGAGTTTCGCCCTCATTTGGGCTCATCAGTTAGAACTGATGAGTTATTCTAACTGATGAGCCCAAATGAGGGCGAAATTCGAGTCTTGGACTTCCGGTTCTTTGACTGTCATGGCTCTTGTGGGTTGCGACGTTGTTTGGCTGTGGAATTTATTATATATATATATATATATATATATATATATATATATATATATATATATATATTATCCATAAAAAACATGCTAAAATATTCCTTAGATTTGAGATTTTGTTATGTATGTATGTAAAAAATAATGTATCCTAATTAGTCTTAATAACATCATCAAATGTTCCTATGTATCACCCACTACTGCTAAGAACGGAAGTTGGCGACGCATAGAATTATGAACGTGATAGTACAATTATCAAACGAAACAGTACGATTATAGTTTGTTTTCATTGTATACCGTTTCTATCACTTTTAGCTGTTTAGCCTCATGTTATACTGATTCAATAATGCAATCCGAGCTGAAGTGACCGAACTTCATAATTTTCTTGTTTG
>NC_136514.1:30766614-30804114 GCF_053919585.1 Euprymna scolopes | reverse complement strand
TTAATTAACTATTTTTTACTGGGTGTTACAGCTTATCAAGGTCCGAAAGCTACCCGAGGATAAAAGTTAATGAGTGTCAGGTTGCCAGTAAGACAAAACCATGATTATCGGTAATTATGAAACTTGCGTAGGGTTTATTTAATTAAGAGAACAGCTCAAGAGGAACTTTTTCACGTTAGACTTGAAAACAGCTATGTTATAGTCAACTGGGAAGCATTATTATAATAATTACACTCAAGATGAGAACAGTAGTCTGAAAAATTAAAATATTACGGATTTTATATGCGTTTGATTAACAAATATTCAGTAGATAAAGAAAAAAATCGAAATAAAAATTGAAAATATCCCAAAACAAGAGAAATTTAAGAGACGGACAATAATGTCATTACAAAGCGAAAGCGCTTATTAGATTAGACTGACAAAAGTAGTAGAAAAAAATTCGTGTGAGGACAATAATATGGAAATGTCTTGTCTGATGGCTTCTAATAAAATAATCTAGCCACGTGTGAAAAACTACTGTGTTACCATTATTTTTAACACACCCGTTTCATCTTGTTATATTTCTTATTTTTGTTTCCCCATCCATCGTGAAATTTCCAGCTTAGCGTGTGTTAACAAATCTGCCAATTCATTTATGCGCATATTTCTATATCGGCGAACAAATATGTATATTCAGTGTTTTGAATAAATTAGTCAGGATCCGTGACGTTCGAATCGAGACGATTTCCGAAAAGTCTCTAATGAGACTTGCACTTATTCGTGTCTTCCGTACCGGAAATCTAATGACGGTAATTCCGTGAGGGACGTTCCCGCTGTCAGCGATTTATGAGCTTTATGGACAGATTGTTGACTTACAGATTGCCTATCTGCATAAGCCGGGACAAAAACGCAAATACTTCATGCTATGTCTTCTTCGCCCTTCTTTGTGTACAGAACTTCCTTGTCGACTGTTTTCCATTGGTTCGGATCGTGTTTAAATATCCGAAGGTATCGAACGTAAATCCGGTATGAATGTCCCAGCAATCATTTCTTATGCAAATATTGACTTAGATCAATAACATTGACTTATATACATGTTTCCGACAGTTGTTCCTGACTTTGTTGTTATATTCATCATGTTTAAACAGTTATAGTCTCCAACCTACTGGGAGGAAGAGTTTTAGACGATTAAGCATATTTACTTATCCAAACCAGTTCCGGTTTTGAAAAACTTAGGAAGGAAACGGTGTTAGTTAATTTGAAGTCCCCGGCGAATAACGTTCTTTTACTTGATCTAAAAACTTATTCGGTTTACTGTTCGCTTGGATGTAAGTTTCACAGCTTGGCTGATGTTACATTCCGACCGTTTTCAAGTGCGTCTTGTCGAACTAAAAAATGTTTATGTTTAACTCGGTGTTGGATAGGGGGGGGTTATATATAATCTGTATATTCATGTACGTATTTATGCGTGTATACATATCTCGGTTATATTACATACGAGTATATAAGGTCTGACGAGGCTGTTGGATCGTAAACATGGTCCAACATCCGAAACATATGTAACCAAACGGATAAAACGGTAATAAAAAAATAAAATACATATTGGCTCTGCAATAATATTGAGCACTCTCTTCAGGTTTTTACTAATTACCAGTTTTACTATATATATATATATATATATATATATATATATATATATATATGTGTGTGTGTGTGTGTGTGTGTGTGTGTATGTGTATATATATATATATATATATATATATATATATATATATATATATATATCGTGTATCATCTAGTTTATTCGTCTAGTATGTGTATATGACAAAACAAAACAGGGGACTCTATGTAACGTCTATGGGCCTGAGAAAAGCATTTGACACAGTAACCAGGAGGGGGCTTTGACTGATTTGGAGCGCCTCGGCTGCCCCCTCAAAGCTCCTCAGCATGATAGTTAAGCTGCATGAGAACCAGAGCGGCCATGCCAAAGTGAATAACAACCTCTCAGATCCCTTCCTCATCGTCAACGACGTGAAACAGGGATGCGTCCTTGCACCTAATCTGTTCAGCATCTTCTTCAGCAGCGAAGATCTTGACGATGATGACGCGGTCTTCATTCGCTATCGCCTCGGCGGCAGTCTGTTTAACCTCAGAGAGCTGCAAGCCCATGAAAAGACTCTCGTGCAACTAATCCGTGACCTCTTCTTTGTCGACGACGCTGCCCTCGTTGCCCACATGAAAAAGCCTTGCGGCGCCTCATATCCTACTTCGCATAGGCTAATCAGCTTTTCAGACTCGAGGTCAGCTTGAAAAAGACGGAAGTCTTCTACCAGCCCGCTCCTCGGATAGTGTACCGCCCCCACCCCTCACATCACCATTGATGAGACTAAGCTGAAGACCCTTCACCAGTTTATCTACCTTGGATATACCATCACATTAGATGCCAAGGAAAATCGACAACAGACTGGCCAAGGCAAACAGTGTTTTTGGCATACTGTACAACAGTCTGGAACAACAAACACTTAAAGAGGAGCATAAAAATCAGTGTGTACAGAGCCGTAGTACTCTCCACCCTCCTGTACGGATCCGAGTCGTGGACAACTTACCGTCACCAACTACGATTTCTCGAACGTTTCCATCAGCGCTGTCTCCGCACCAACCTCAACGTTATCTGAATTGATTATGTCACCAATGTTGGGGTCATCGAACAAGCGGGGATCACCAGCATCGAGGCTATACTGCTGAAATCGCAGCTTCGCTGGGCTGGGCACGTCTCCAAAATGGAGGATCATCGCCTGCCCAAGATAGCTCTATATGGTGAAATCTCTACTGGCCACCGTGACAGAGGAGCGCCGAAGAAACGATATAAAGACTCTCTAAAGAAGTCCCCCGGTTACTGCTACAACCACCATTGACAGTGCGTCGCTAGGTGTCACGGCCAGCAGCGAGAGTAGACACCTCGCGACGCACTATCCACCAGGCTGTCACACCTTTGGGGTCTCCCGCACAGAGAATCTATGGGAGAAATGCTGCAGGAGGAAGATCCCAGAAGCCTCAGCTGCCTATCTAACGTGACTTATGACTGCAGCCGCTGCAGCCAAACCTGCTTATCCCGCATTGGGCTCGTCAGCGACAAGCGTGTCTGCAATCGACGTGGACACCCACCTCATAGGATCTTCGTTCGCAAAGTCAAGCCAAGAATGTGTATTTTACATTTATACAACAGTTCTAACATGAAACAATTTACGTGGACGTATCGAAACAGTTGTAGACAAAATAGTTCGTTTCAACAGTTGTAGACAAACCCAACACAAACCTGGTTTATATATAAAACATATATTCTCCCGATTCCGGTCGGCATCTTCAGAGATTAGAACTTCACATCTTAGCTATCTCGGAGGACGCCGCTCCTCGTGTCATGGGGAGAGACCAACTCCCCCTTGAGGCACCCGTTTTCCCTGGCGTTCAGCTAACAGCTGATTAACATCTACTCAAATCTACGTCATCACCACGTCATCATCACGTCATCATCACGTGACCAAAACTCCAACGCTGATGCAAGCTTGAATCTAGTTATTTCGTTTACATAAACTAAAATTCATCCAGAACTTTGTTTGCCTTTATTTTCCAAGTTATCATTCCTTTGTAGGCTTCTTATTATTTCAGCTGTCACGTTTTTCCAATCTAATTGTTTTCATTTTTCTAATCATAATAATCGATCCAGCGACCTTCCGTCGCTCAGATCAATTAATAATAAAGTTTTGACCCTTGGCACCGCCTGCCACAGATAACACAGATACTACGCTGTAATCACAGCCAGAGGGTTACAACATTAGACTCAGGAATCTGTATGGAATTTCGAATGGAACCGTTTATGGTTAGATAGTTTTAAGTAATTGGACGAATAGCGCAACAGAATTGCCAAGTACAATCGGTTTTAATTCCCAGTCTCCGGGATGTTGAAGGTTTAGTCTTAACTAGAGGCGACAATAATAATAATAATAATAATAATAATAATAATAATAATGTAATTAAGAATTTTTTTCAGACTTCAACCCGACTATTGATGACGTTATCTCTATGGATTAAATAAAAGGTTCCGTTCGAAATTCTGTACTGATCCTCGTGTTCGGGATGGGGATTCCCGAGTTCGAAGAAGGCCGGAAGTTACATCGGCGTAAATGTTGTGCTAATAACATACAAGATGAGGAGATTAGTTCGAATAATCCAAATAATCGAAGTGTATTATCGTTTTAATACTGTTTACAAATTCACCGGGTTGGTTTATACATCACAATTTAATTCTCTTCCTAATTACAATGTGCAACGAATTGTAGGTTATTAAAACGCACATGCCATATTAGACGTGTTTAAGTGTGCAAAAAAAGTACCCTGACTTTATTTCTCTGTATTAGCTACTGTTTTCATGTTATATAAATCATATTATATCATGTAATATTATTCATATTATATTAGTATTGGTTATGAATGAAAACCGTCACAGAATTGTCAGTTTAAACAATATTTGTCCTCTTAACACCCTTGTGTTTGGATTCACTCTCCGTTTTGATAATCCAGCTTTAGTCTGCCAACATGTCATGATTCCATTTTTTTAAACGTTTCTCCTTCAATGAAACATCCTGATGGAATATCTGGCCATGTTCATCACTCACGTCACTAAGATTCCCCGCAAAATTCTCGAACGTGATAAAAAAAAAGAAAAGAAAAAAAAACTGTCCCTAATTCAACAAAAAGAAGGAGAAAAACGGATTTTTCTATGCCATTGTGCATATAAAAATGATCACGGGTGTCTTGCACTTTTTTGGAGGGATGTTATCCAGTGTTATTTTACTTTTTTTACCTTTGATTTATGAAGATCGATGTAACTACAGAGCATTTGCAAATAAAGAGCAAAAAAAAGTCTATGTTCCAAATTTCAAGATGTTGTCAATCTTAACGTTTCTTTCTTTCAACATGTTAAAATGTCACTTCAACATGTTGAAAGAAATAAACGTTAAGATTGACATGTATACATATATATATATATATATATATATATATATATATATATATATATAGTCAAAAGAAGCTTTGAGTAAAAAAAAATGCGAATATAAAAATAAAGAATGCAGTTTAAATTCCCGAAACAAAGAAACTAAATTTAACCTATCGCAGACTTAGTGCCTACATATATCCCACTTATAAAAAGTTTATAATTACAAAAGTTATATAAGAAAAAAAAAGTAAGAAAGCCTTAACTAAAATTGTTAAATAGAAATAGACTTAGCACTTGCATGGGCTGATTTTTCAAAAGTCTCCAATTATAAAAAAAAAAGGATTTAACCATAATAAGAATGAAAACAGAAAACTAAAAAAATTTATACAGAAAACGGGGATCCTAAGCTGCCTACCATTTAACTGTTTCGGAGATTCAAAAACAGGACAGCTGTTAAATACGTATCTCCAGTTGATAATACCACTTCCCTAATAAGAAAATGTAGAATAATATATATATATATAGTAATTTATAAAATATATATGGCGATTATTTTTATAAATTACTAACTAGCTCTACCTACGTATTGAGCACTTTTGAAGTAGATACTTAAAGTTTACGCATAAATCTATACTTTCGTATATTAAATTTATGTAAGTAAATGAAGTAGTTATATATATATATATATATATATATATATATATATATATATATATATATATATATATATATTCAAGTACGTTTGATTGAACACGACAGTTCTTTTTTTTTACAATTTTTCTAGATAGCTTTTCCATTGGCCGAACGGTCTTTTTTACTTCAGCTAGCGTACGTTATAAAATGGCGCACAAACGTTGTTGTTCAGCCATGTTTTTCTCAAGCGCTTTCTATCGGTGCGTTTTCTTTTTCTTTTCCTCTGAGGATTGGTGTATTTATAAGTTTGCTTTTAGTTGTTTTTTTTTTATCTATAAAAAAACTACAGCCCCTTTTTCAACCGGATTTCATTTAACACCGGGACAAATATACTAACAGTATTTAATAATTAACAAGAAACTAAATAAATAAAAGATAAAATAAGAAAATCGAAATTAAAAATAAAAATTAATCACCCGTAACCCACCTTTATAACTGTTGTGGGGATATACACACCTTTATAATCACTAAGATGGACTTATCCATGAGCCATATAAGCAACAAGTATAGACCGCTCAATGAGAGCTATCCAGATGTCGTACAGAGACAACTCCCAACGGACTTACTAATCTTCCTGTATCACTAATCCTGTTCTGGATATAAATGTTCTTCGTGTTTTTCTACTTTCACCTTTCTCGACTCCACTACAATGGCGACAAGGATGTAAAAAAAAAAAAAACAATTTTTTTAAAAGAACTCACGCGCAAAGACTTCAACTCTCCAGCTGTACGGAATAGTCAATTGCAAACTCTCTAAGTTACAACACAAAATCTCAAAAGTGTAACGACAAAAATTTGCAACATAAAAATCTCAAAAGTTTAACGACAAAAATTTGCAACATAAAAATCTCAAAAGTTTAACGACAAAAATTTGCAACATAAAAAAGAAAAGTCTACACTTAAATTTATCTACCCAAAGAAATTGCAAGTAGATTTTTTTCATACTTGCTAAAAACAGAAAGAAGAAAAAAAAAGCAATCTTGATTTAATTTTCCGTAGAACGGGTCGATGCAATTGTTTATGCAAATTACATATGGACTTTATGTTGAATATTTTTTTTTCCTGTTGCGGAAATTTCGGGAAATGAATTCTTGTTTTAAACTGGATCTAAAAAAGCTTTTTCCTGAAATTTTACAGCGGGCTTGGGTAAATGTAGGAATGCAACAGCTAAATTGGAACTGAAACCAATGCAGAACCATTTTTTAGGAAAATATAACGTACATTTCGCTTCGCTAGAGAGAATTAATGAGGAACTTGACAGACTAGTCAAAACCGGCATCTTTTCAAAAGTGGAATTCAGCCAATGAGCAGCTCCTACCGTGTACGTCAAAAAGAAATCGAAGGAAATCCGCGTTTACGCTGACTTTTCGACTGGGCTAAACGCTGTCTTGAAAGACTACCATTATCCACTTCCTAGTCCCGAGGAGATTTTCGCAAAACGGAATGGAGGTAAGATCTTCTCTAAGATCGATCTCAGTGAGGCTTATCTTCAGATTCCGGTTGAGGAAAATAGCTCAAAGCTACTTTGCATAAACACCCACAGGGGTTAATACAAATTTGAGAGACTAGCATTTAGAGTTAAAGTCGCTCCGGTGATTTTTCAGGAAATAACGGATACTATGCTAGACGGACTCGATTTCGCAACTGCATACTTGGACGATATAATTATCATCAGCAAATCCAAGGAACAACATAGAGAGCACATACTAAAAGTACTTTCACGAATACAGGATTTCGGTTTCAAAGTTAAGGAAGGAAAGTGCGAATTTTTCCTAGAAGAAATTAAATACCTAGGATACATAATTGACAAAAGAATTGAAAACACAACCTACATCGTCCTAGGCCCTACCACCACTCACAAGAGACGCATAAATCAAATTAGACATCGTCGTAACGATGGCAAAGACACACCTCAAGTTGAGGAAGAAGCTAGCGATACGTTATATGATATGTTCGAAATCGAGCCTCTCCAAGCAAACTTAGAACAGCGCCGATCTACAAGAAAGAAATATTAACGTCCCCCCCCCCACCGGAACAAAAAAGTGTGGGAGGGGGATGTTGTGGGGACATACACACCTTTATAATCACTAAGATGGACTTATCCATGAGCCATATAAGCAATAAGTATAGACCGCTCAATGAGAGCTATCCGGATGTCGTACAGAGACGACTCCCCACGGACTTACTAATCTTCCTGTATCACTAACCCTGTTCTGGATATAAATGTTTTTCGTATTCTCACCAGTCGTCGTGTTTTTCTACTTTCACCTTTCCCGACTCCACTGCAATAATCAATTTTAAAAAATCGGAAAAAAGATAACTCTGTCATGTTCAATCCGACGAGCTTGAATAATGGTTTGCTGTCAAAATATACTAATATATATATATATATATATATATATATATATATATATATATATATATATGCGTGTGTGTATGTGTGTGTGTGTGTGTGTGAAAGTGGGAGAGAGAGTATGCGTGTGTGTTTATAAACATATTAATCACTTTCGACGAGGTTGTTCAAATATTATTTACATCAGGTAAATACGAAAACTCAATGTACCAACAGATCAATCGAATACGTGTCTGTTTGAAGAAATCAAAGCGAGAACAGTGCGAGAAATGTTGGTATCAAATTCACCCTCCTTTCATCGGCGTTTGTTTAATTAGTTTGTTCTGCGTTAATTAGCATTGCATATATTAATCAATAGTCTATCTAATAAGCTAATTGTTTAGTGTTATCTCAAAAGTTAGCCTTTGATGTATCAGCATTTATATTTACTTTTGATTGCCTAACGATCAATGCCTAATCATATGTATCCATCTATCTATCTATCTATCTATCTATTTATCTATCTAACACGCCATAATCTCGACCATCGAAGTTCCGCAACGAGGTTACGAATAAGACGATCAAAGTTACGCAACGTTGAGCCTGGGCAATATAATATGGGTGACCATTTGACCATCTAGCGGTCAGTGATCATCTGCTTATCTAAAATGAATAAATTTTATCATGCGGGAAAGACTCAAGGCCACGTTCGCTGAGTTTCTCTAATGTTTTAATGCAGAGAATAGACTTTTGTAACGAAAAACTAAATACGAGGTGCTTTAAATAAGTTTCCAGATTTTATTCGTATGGGCACTTTTATTGATAGTGTACACATGAAACTCTAGTACTCTTCGAAGGTATTTCCTCCGACTGCATTACCCTTGTACTTTCCCAACAATTTCTGGAAGGCCCCATGGAAGTTCTCTTGTGTGAGCATGTCAATGACTCTCGTCACAGCCTCTTTCATCTCCTTAATTGTCTTATAACGACATTCTTTAAGGCTTTCCTTGAGCTTAGGGAATAAAAGTCACAGCGAACAAGGTCTGGACTATAGAGAGAGTAGAGAATTGCCTTGATGTCTGTTTTGGTCAGGACAATGTTTTTCTTTCTGATCTTCTCTGAGTACTCTTGAGACAAACATTTCTTGCATCTGCAGTTCCTCGCAAATAATTGTGTGTACAGTTCCTGCACTGACATTAAATAGTGCACTTAGTCTCTATAGACACATGGTATTAATTATCCATGAAATTCTTTATTTGGATAATAAACTCTAGAGTTCTAAATTACTTTCTCCTCTCACACCTGACATTTCTTCCAAGTTTAAAACAGAATTTGATTGCATATCCTACTTTTTAAATGTCCTCACATCCAGATTGTACAGTGGATGCAATAAGTATCCAATACAAAGCAAAAAGTTGATTTCTTTTTATTACACGAAAACAAAAACAATAACAAAGTGCTATTCTAATGTATTTTTGTATGATAAATACAAATCTTGTACCAAAAATTTAATATAATTATGCACTCACTAGATAATTACATAAATGTCATATCTAAGTTTCCAAAAGTATCCAACACAAAGAAAAATGGTTTTAATTAGCCAAATATTTGTCATGTGATGGTTCAGAGAGTTACGTAAATCCAGATAACTCTTTATGGTGTATTATTATTTATTTTGGTCAATTTAGTTGCACTGTTTATACAATATCTAAAACTAGAGAATTGTCAGAAAAGACAAGAAAATGAATTGTTCAGCTACACATGGATGGTTCAGGGTATAGAAAAATTTCAACAATGTTGATTATCTCAATTTTGATCGTCGGCGACATGATTCGTAGATGAGAAGTCTTACCAGTACTAGATAATTACATAAATGTCATATCCAGGGTTCCAAAAGTATCCAACACAAAGAAAAATAGTTTTAATATTTGACATGTGATGGTTCAGAGAGTTACGTAAATCCAGATAACTTTTTATGATGTATTATTTATTTAGAAAAGCACATTGTTATTGTTTTTGTTTCCGTGTAATAAAAATAAACCAACCTTTTCAAAATAATGTCCTTTTGCTTATACTTTCTTCCAATAAATCGCTTCACAATAAAAATACTGAAGAACAAAAATAGTGAAGGAACTGATTCGCCTTGTCACTGCTTCCGGTAGCAGTTATGCCGGAAGTTAGAAAGTACGTTGGCTGACTATAAGCCTAATTACGATTTATGATTCAGAAATTTTTAGAGGAGGATTGATAATTGAAATTATTTTGATTATTCGAACAACTGTTCTCATGTTTAATAATTTTATTGCAAAGAACTTTTAGGCACAAAGAACATTTTTATATACAAAATTAGTTTTTAGTCAATATTATTTTATAGCTAAGAAATTGATGAAAATAATGTCGAAAGGTAAATTTCAATTTAATGTACACTCAAAATTTTGTACCAGGTCTAAGTTTTCTGTTTTTCAGATTTATCATTGTGTAAAACGATATTTTACATTTAAGGGAAAACAAATTTTTTTTCGGAGGGGGGGGGGGTAATTTAATACTTTCAAAGATACAAAATCAAACGTATATGTAATACTGGAGAAGAGAATTTGAAAGATGAAAACAGAGTTTAAAGTATTGAATGTTTGTAGTCAAGAATTCGAGTCTAAACTATTGATGAGATAAAAACTTTGCTTACGGTTCACAAAATTATATGGAATACTAGAAAACAAACACAAAAAGGAAACGAAACAGCATTATTATGTTTTTCAAAACGGATCGATTAGAGGAACGCATCGGGTTTTCAGTCCTCACATTCGAAGGAACGATGTTTCTGGCAAAGAGGGAATAATTACAGTTTTATTGATCAGAATCTATTCTATCTAACACTTATCCTTGTCAAGTTTTTAATTTGAAGTACTATTTTAGCCTCATGTCTTATCTGGAGCGATTTCCAAATATTTTTAAATAAGGGTATCTGTTTAATTCTGCGTGGGTTTTATGCAAGACACTCAGAAAAGACATGAAACTATTTGACGTAAGGAGATAAAAATAATACTTCAATATCAAAAACATAGCCAATAATAAGTGTTAAATGAACAGATTTCGAACAAGAAAACAGCAATTCTTCCTTCTTTGTCAGATATATCAAGTAAAGGACGCAATAAGAGAAACGAAATTTAGCGAGAGTTACGAGGTATTATATAAATCATAAAGGCGCATATTTATTTATTTTATACCCTAGAGGATGATCTCAATCTGTAGTGGAATGGGGACAAAAATGGAGGGTCAAATTCAACGCTGCCAAGACTAAGCTTGTTTCCTTCTCTACCACTAATAGCAATGGCCAAGAACACATTACCCGAAAGTGCTTCCTGTAAACTCCTCGGCCTAACGTTTACAGGAAACATGAACTGGAATAGATACATTGAGAGCATTGCCAAGGCTTCTGCTAAGAAGGTGGGATCTTTTTACCGAGCTAGAAAACTACTTACGTCTGAAAGTATCTTGTACCTCTATAAGGCCACCATTCGCCCATTTATGGAATACTTTTGTCATATTTGGGCTGGTACATCTGCTACTTGTCTCTCACTCCTTCACAGGGTTCAAAAGAGAGTCGCCAACCTGAACTGTCATCTAGGCTTCAGCCTCTGTCCCATCGACGAAATGTTGCATCACTCTGCCTGTTCTTAAAGTACTTCAATGGTGAATTACAAGCACTTGTACCCTCTCAACGTGAATACCCGCGACAAACCCGACAAGCAGCTAAATCCCACCCCTTCACTGTACAGATCCCTAGGTGTAACAAAGTCTTCTACTCCAATACTTTCTTAACCAGAACTTTTTTTTACAAAGGCATCACCACTTATCAAGCCAAGAGGCCACTCGATGACAAGGGTTAAAGATTGTACAGTAGAACATTGGACAATAAAGTAATCGTTAGTAATGGAAATTCGGTAAATTTGTTAACTTATATGGAACGGTTCACCAAAAACTTGTTTCCGTTAAACTTGAAGACAACCATATTGTAGTCAGTTGGAAAGCAAGAAAACGGTAGACAATTCCATATGCGTGCAGTTTTAAGAAAGAAGCTTTGTTCATGGAATCTATGTTTTGATTTAGGCACACAGATAAAGAATGTGGGAAATTATTGGTAGTGTTTTCTGCTAGACAGGTGTTTCTTGTGAAAGTTTGGCGAGGGGGGACATAGAATGGAGCTCAGCCGAGCACCTGCCATTAAAATAACGATAAAGTAGAGACAAACTCGCAACATCTCTTTTGTAAGAAAGATGTTACAGGGAAGAGAAAAGGACAACCCCTACGAGGCTACGAAGTCTATTTTGAACTCTATCAAGGCAGGATAAGTCCTTTCTTGCAGCTCCTGCCCAGATGTGGCAACAGTACTCCATCCTTGGACGTACCTGGCTCATATATAGATAGAGAATAGCATCAGCAGTGAGATATCTACTGGATCGATAGAAGGATCCCACCATTTTTCCAGCGCTCTTGGCAACGGATTTAATGTATGTGTTCCATTTCAGATCAGAACTGCTAGACTTTGGAACTCCCTTCCGGGATTCTGCTTTCCCAACTGTACTGACGTGCAGAGGTTCTAATGTAATGTGAACAAACATCTTGCTATTCATCTTACTTCATAATACCCCTGCAACTTATGTCCCTGATAGAAGCCCCCACTTCAAAGTGGCACTGTGCCTTGTTTGGAGTGAAAATTGAATTTTAAAATATATATATCAGTTAATTAATATGGATTAGCTATCAAATAACGACAGATATTTTTTTTCGTATTTCAAGCCTTCTAATATTAGAACACTGACAAGAATTTTATGAAATAGTTTCTTTTTATTACACCGTGATCGATCATAGAAATCGTGTGATAAGTAATATGATCAACTCAATGATAGGTAATTCTGGAAGGTTGGTTCAAATATTTTAATCGTTTTTTTGTGCGGGATGTCTAAGAAATAAATGCCATAAAGAATAAAGAACACACTAGAGGACTGATATTAAGTTTCGGTAGAAGCGATCACTATCTGATTCCTTTGATCGGGTGTATGTTTCGAAATATCGATTAAGGTTAACTTTTGCGGAATGTGAGTAGTTGTTGACGTGCCCGTCTTTGTTTATATGCGTTTGTAGAGCGAACGTGTTGGTGAAGACGAGAGTGCTGACATTTCTCGGCGGTGTCTGTGCGAAGTCTGTACGTAATCGGTTGTGTCTATACATATTAAACTTGAATAGGAAAACTATAACTAGAGTTCGAAGAAAAACACTGACGTCTTCTATCGGGAAATAACTACTGCATAAAAGTAGTGCAAAGGTATTCTTCTACTATGCATATATATATATGTGTGTGTGTGTGTGTGTGTGTGTGTGTGTGTGTGTGTGTGTGTGTGTGTGTGTGTGTGTGTGTGTGTGTGTTTTATTTTTTATTACCGTTTTATATGTTTGGTTACATATGTTTCGGATGTTGGACCATGTTTACGATCCAACAGCCTCGTCAGATCTTTCAGAAACCAAGTTAAGGTCTGACGAGGCTGTTGGATCGTAAACATGGTCCAACATCCGAAACATATGTAACCGAACAGATAAAACGGTAAAAAAAAAATAAAACACATATTTGCTCTGCAATAGTATTGAGCACTCTCTTCAGGTTTTTACTAATTATCAGTTTTACTATATATATATATATATATATATATATATCTGTTGAAAAATATTTTCTTATAATATATTACCAATCCTTATTTAAGAAGCTCGATGTAATGACAGAGCAATATAGAAAATAAATGACAAACAACTATATTCCAAAAGTCATGATGTTGACAATCTTATAATTTATTTCTTTAATTCAGTTGACATTTACAATTCTTGACAGTATC
Source organism: Euprymna scolopes (assembly GCF_053919585.1). Lineage (NCBI taxonomy): Eukaryota > Metazoa > Mollusca > Cephalopoda > Sepiida > Sepiolidae > Euprymna > Euprymna scolopes. Next base: position 30,790,230 of record NC_136514.1, on the reverse strand, counting down.
TGTTTTGTGGCGCAAAATCAATCACTTTATTATTATATCAATCAGTGAATATATTATGCCCTTAACTCAGAAGAAATAGCACAGAGAGAGAGAGAGAGAGAGAGAGAGAGATGGGGGGGAAGAGAGAGACAAAGATTACTTTACAAAAGAAAGAACTTTTCAATGGAAAAACACAACTTATCAGGATAGATAAAAACGTTGCCTTATCAAGAGGAACGAGTTACAAGAAAAACTAAGGGGATAAGAATTGAAGTTACATTAGAATTTTATTAAATCATCATAGCGACAAGGTTAAGGTCTATTACACTAAGGTAAAGGGAACTGAAGGTGGAAACCTCTTTAGGCCGTGGGATTTCAAAGTTAAATGCTTCTCATTAGAAGAGGAGAACAATCAGCATTATAAAAAAGTATGGGCAAAATAGATAACACAAATTTTAAATACATTTTACATTAGAAATTCAAAAGTTAGAGAGGAATACAATAACATTGGAGGATGGTAAGAGCATTAGCAATATTGCAAAAGCATTAGAGAAATTCCAATTCAATTATTAAATATTTTTCTACCCAACTCCCGTCCTTCTCAGTGCCCTTATTTTCTTTTACTTATATATACCATCATCATCATCATCATCATCATGCAGATAGTCGGGGTCTCTGTGCTTTATCCTTCGATACAGGACTTTCCACCTTGGCTCCTAATTTGCTTGCGCAATTTAGGTTTAGTATCTGTTGCGCATCAGATAAACACTGAACCTCCAATGATCATTTCTAGTGGAGCGAACTCGCGACGACTGGCAGCTGAGGAGGCCGCAGCTTCTGGCCGAAAGTAATCTTATGACACTATTGGTGTCATGAATGCATACAGCGAGGTTCATATTGCGGTGAGAGGGGGTGTTTGACCGGACAGGACGTGGTGAAGGAGTGCAGTGAAATGCCAAACCTCAGCTAGGAAAATAGGACCAACCGCCGATATGTCATTATGAGCTTGTTAAAGGCAAAGCAGATGTTATATTGTCTCAAAAAGGGAGACAGATTTGGAATTATCTACGATATGTCAAAAGAGATGGTCGTATTAGAAGTGACATTAGATAATAAAGGACCACACACACAGTGCTGGGCAAAGATAAACCCCTGGGGACTGCCAATAGGTATCAATGTGAGCAACCACCCCCCTCCCAGGAAAGGGAGAATGAGAGGTGTTGAGTGGAGAAGACGAAGGGTAAGCTCGGAGAGGAAGAAAAAAAGGGTGCTTGTAACCACTCTCTGAATGAGAGGTGGGGAAAAGGGGTTGGATTTAAAAAAAGGAATTCTAAAAAGAGAGTAGAGTCGTAGCCAGTAAACTGAACGGCTGGGCTGGTCAAGCGCTCCTGATTTGGGAGCGCTCGGGGTCTGATGTTATGCTGTTAACCAGCCTGTGTTAAAGGGAAGTCTATGACTTTACTGGTTTGGTCTTACATCGTTTCACTGCTATATTCAGTCACCTCAATTTAGACAGTAGCTGTTATGAAGTAATGAAATTAATAAATAGTTTGTTATTGTTATAAACCGGAGTTCTGTTTGTTTGTGGTGAGGACTCTTCATTTTGCAGCAAGTCGCAAGGACCAGCGGAGTGATTGATGTACCTGGAGACTAACTACACTACAGACGATTCGGTCAAAAAGCAAAGCGCCCCACCATGAAAACATAGCGGATGAAGACGATCAAAAGGCCAACTTGTGACAGGACCACGTACGTTCAAAAAACACATCATCTCGGGTGCAGTCCGACGAGGTTAGCGCCACCCGGTGTGGTAAGTGCAGTACCGGGTCCTCGTTATAAATGGTGTCGTGAGCCAAGATATCACATCTCTCTGAGATGTCCACGAGCGAGTTATCATGGACATATATAAATGGTGCCGTTAAGCCGGAATAAACCCTTTTGCTGTTATAAGGTCCACAAGGTAGTGGTGTTTGATTTTGGGATTGTTATCCCTAGTCTTAGTTCAACCAAGGGCACCCACAAGACAATGGGTTAGGGTTGGTAGTATGCCAGGGCGTGTCCACACATCGGTTGGCAATAACGCACTAGCTCTGGGATCCCTCACTACTCTGCGATCTCCTATAGGTTTCGCCTGGGGCCGCATGGTACCAAGTTACTGTGTGTGCCCAACGTGGAGGCACTGTAGGAGTCTTGATGATGGAGAGGCTATGTACTGGCAGGGAAGACTTATGCATAGCTGCTCCCTTTTCACCGTGAAGTTAGCCAGCGTTGTTAGCTGAAAGCGATAAGCATGCAAGTATGAACTTAACACTAACTTATACCTAACACACTAGACGCATCACGTACCCCCTACCGGATTAAGAATCCAAACACTCTTCAAATATTTAAGTATATCTCTTCATGTGACAGCACTGAAAAATGGTTTTTGACACAATGAAAAGTAGTTTGTCTGCAGTATATATAACAGAGTTAATTCATTGTCCCTTCAAAATAACTCCAAATATAGCCATTAAAAGCTAAACTCCTGGCAACAAAAGTGAGTACATCCCTTACGAAAAGTTGTCAATATTAACATACAACGTCAACTCCCAATATTTTGTGTGGCCACCCTCATTATTCAAAACTGTCTTTATTCTCTTGGGCATGGAGTTTACCAAAGCTTCACATGTAGCCACTGGAATATACTTAAATATCTGAAGAAATGTGAGGGATGTATTTACTTTTGTGCTACACTGTACGTGTTCGTTGCGTGCTTAGTTTGCAGGTCATTGTTCTAGAGCAGAAAATGAAGTTATTTCTTCCCTACTTCTGACTCCTTCATACTCAATCCAGAAGTAGAATGTGATCGCAAGAAATGCCAATGTTGAACGGCGGGAACTGGAAGTAATCATGAGAGACCGGGATATTTAGCATGAGCGTGTGAAATCCATCGCCTGGACTACGGTCGAAATATGATTATGATGTATATATATATATAATAGTTATTAGATATAATTATTAAATACATACAGACACACTAGTGTTTCATCTCTTCGGGAATCATCAGTGTAGGGTGTCACAATTAACACCAGTCGATAGATTCGAAACCGGCGACAGAAGCCATCTCTGGCTTCATTAGCAAGTGCCTAATCCATTCGGCTACAGTTAATCGCGAGAAATGCTGTTGAATTTTAAACATTTATTTTTTAAATGTTTTCTTTGCGTCTGTCAGAGTGATCTAATCATTATATGATGATCCGCACATAAGAGCTAAATTGATAGACTTTTAATTCAACTGAAATGAGTTTCTTAAAGGGTCTGACGTAATTATTTTCTATAATAATTATTAAATACGTACAGACACTTTCGGGAATCATGACTGTAAAAATCCTGGGCCCAAGTATCGTAGGTTTGCAACAACAGATGCCACATACAAATTCAGTACATATCGCTTTCAAACATCATTTTATGCACGTGATATTAAAATGCTACGTTCCATACTACAAGTAACACAATCACAATCACAACATCTTTAGAGAAAGAAGTCCCCGTTTTTTTCTCTACATATTTATTCTTACTTATTTAATCGCAGCTCTCGCCGGAACTTATTCTACATTTTATTCTAAATATTTATTCTATTATTTATTCGCAGTTGTCGCCGGAACTAATTCTACATTTTCCACAGATTCTATGTTTTCACCGCCCATAAGGAACTATTAAAACATACACCTAACATAATCTTCACAGTTTCAAATTCATAAATAATAAGGGCGCCCCCACGAAACTCCATCCAGCTCTGACAAGTCTCATTTTCCGGAATCCAATTTTGTGATTCATAAATGAACGGTTACTAAAATTATAATATGGCGTCATTAATTCAGTCATTAATTCATATTAATTCAGACAGCGTCAAGTTCGTTTCACGCTTTGGTCATTACTATCTTGTGTATGCGTGTGTAGCATTTCTCAATTCGCTGAGCGTTTGCTATAAACATTAACAATTCTTAAAATAGTGTTATAAACGAATACTGAGAACACATATATATATATATATATATATATATATATACATATATACGAGCAAACAGTTAATAAAACATGTTAAAAAACACTTTGAAATGAGTTAAAAACATATTTAATCTGAAAAGGAAACACTAGATAAGTGGATAGTCCTTAATCCGCGGAGTTTCGAAAAATTATTTCCTTCTCATCAGAGGGTAGGAATTAGCAAAATGCGGGATCGGATTTTGCATGCAAAAGTATTTGATGAAATAACAAATAAGTCAAAGATCTTACTTGATAACAAAAAAAGTGAAGCAGAGGTAATATGGTGAAGGAAAAGGTGATTATGCATGAATGGATAGTCTGGTGGAAGATAAATAATCCAGTGACGGTAAAATCCAAATATATAACTTCAAGAAAGTAAAATAAATTTCCATTTGCACAAGTAAAATCCAAGGAAATCCCGTAATTGGAAGAAGATGGTCCATAATAATCCAAAAGCAGAAATCCATGGAATAATTCACAAAAAGAAAAATAAGATATGCTTTTCACTCTACTGCCGAAGCATAAATATAAATAAGAAAGATCAGGGAAGAAAAAGAGGAAAAAAAATTTATTATATATATATATATATATATATATATATATATATATATATATATATATATATATATATATATATATATATATATATATATATATATATACTCTTCGGAATAACAAATATCCAACAATCAGCTGGTATGGAAACCTGTAATTATAAGATTTACAAGATATTACTGGCAGTAATATTCTAGTATTATCCCACCTAAATATTCTAGTATTATCCCACCTAAATCAGAATTGGTTGATATACAGGATAGAGCAAATAAATAAAATTCCATTCATTCAATGAATTTAAAATTTATGACATTAAATGTTTGAGAATACATTAGAAATATTTTAACTCCTTATCCTATAGGATTTCTCTGTCTACCATCTCTCCACAGGAGAAAATATTAGCACATAATTATTATGGTTTACACCTTATTTGCTAAAGTCAGTGAAACAAGGAAAATCACAATTAAAAATTGATTGAGTAATTAAAAGCCATAGAGTAAGGGAAGTTAAAGAAAAGGATATAAAATTTAACATCCAAATTGCATGGTAAAATCCGAAGTGAATGTCTTTGAAAGCAGTGGTAAAATGATCCAAAGTGTATTTTGAGTAATCCACATCACAAGGTAATGATCTGAATTAGGCATTTTCCTTGAGCAATTTTCCTTTGTTTATATAATGGGTCCGGTAAAAAAAATTATATATAGGTCCGGTGGATCTGTTTATTAATAAACATATAAATTGATATATTTAATATTTTATTATTTTATATTTTATTTCGCGTAAGCATTTTCTGCCCTTTTCTTTTCGTTTTTCGTATCATTTTCTCTCATTTTGCAGAGCCTGTCTGTTAAAGCGGTTTTAATTTTTTAGTTTTTAATTTTTTAAATGTTATTAACAATTTGAAAGTTTTTTTTTTTATAGTGGAATTTTAAGCCCATGTTCTATAATAATAAAAAAATATTAAATATATCAATTTATATGTTTATTAATAAACAGATCCACCGGACCTATATATAGTTATATATATTAAGTTATTTATCCGGTTATGAGCATTTCAATTTTTTTTTAAATTAAAGTGGTCAAAACCGTGGAACAAAGAAAAAGAAAATAATTTATTGTAGACTGTGTAGTCAATTTTTCCACTTTTTTTTTTAGTGAAAAAATGGCGCATAAGTCGATTACGTCACTTTGTAGCTATTGCAGCCGGTTCCACCATCATTATGACACCTAAAATTATTGCTTCCGTCAAAAAATCAATTATTAAACTTTATGGGGAAAACCATTCAATACGGAAGATAGGCGATGACTTGAAGCTGTTGGGAGAGTTATAAAGGACTTCAAGAATACTGGGAAAATTCTACCACCGAAGAAAAATGGCAGACCTCGAATAACTTCTCCTAGACAAGATAGATTGATTAAGAAGATGACACTGAACGATAGGTTTCAGACAGCTGCCAGCATTTTTCGTGAACTACATGTTCATCATGACATCAAAGCGTCTCGTAAAACAGTATTAAGACGCCTGAATGAAATTTGTCTCTTTGCGAGACCACCAGCCAAAAAAACTATTGATAAACAATAAGAACAAGAAACTCAGATTAAGCTTTACTCAAGAGCATGTGTTGTGGAAAGATAATCAGTGGCGAAATGTATTTTTTCAGATGAAAGTAAGTTTAATATATATGGATCTGACGAGAAGAAATTTATAAGGAGGTTTGCTGGCGAACGATTTAATTTTTAAAAAAATGCACGAAGAAAACGGTTAAGTTTGGTAAGGGTAGCCTAATGGTGTTTGGAATGATTTCTTGAGAAGGAACGATTGATGTGGTCCGTCTAAACACCAGAGTTAATGGAACAATATAAACGAACTTGTTGAGAGATCATGTCATCCCAATACTTCGAAATTCTGAGTATGAAAAACCTACTTTCATGCAGGATAACACTCCCTGACACAAGGCTAAGCATGTAATGGAATTTTTGAACGAGCAAAATGTGAATGTTTTGGATTGGTCTCCCCAAAGTCCGGATCTAAACCCCATTGAAAACCTATGGTCTGCTTTGGGGAACAGTGTGAGTGCAAGAAACTCTATCAATACTGAAGATTTATGGCTAAAACTTAAAGAAAAAGGAGCGAAAGTTTGCCGCCGTCTAATTCAATTTTGCAGCAGAAGGTGCGTTGCAATTATAGAAAATAAAGGCTTGTTCACTAGATATTAAATGTGTCTCCACCAATTTTGGTACTTTGATGTTTCAATGTTATTATTCTTAAATTTATTTTCTTTGTCCCACGGTTTTGCCCACTTTAATTTCGAAACAAAAAAAAATGGAATGCTGATAACTTTTTTCTATCTTTTATAATGAAGTGTAATGGATACAGTGTATCAACAAATGTGTGTAAGTTTAGTTGTAATTCCCCGACCCCGAATGTTCTGATGAAATTGAAAAGAAACTAAACTGTCCCAGATTTTTGGCCGCTAGTGTGTATATATATATATATATATATATATATATATATATATATATATATATATATATATATATATATATATATGTGTGTGTATGTATACAGAGCGAACGATAAATTTATTGCCCTTAAGGAAACAACACTACAGCTTTATTTTAAAACTTTCAGCTAAATTGATTATGTAATAGATCTAACGTCTACACAATGTAGCCACTTTCAGCCTCAATCACCGCCTCAATACGAGTTCGGAATTGGGAGCATGTATTTCCACAAGCGCTAGTGGAAGCTCGGCGGATACTTGGCAGATACTCGGCTGATGGCAGCGATTAGGTTGGCTATGATGTTGTGGGAGGTCATGTTGATGATGTTCTCGACCTATGACTAATCGAAGTAGTCCAGCGGGTTCCGATAGGGGGAAGAGGGACAGTGAGAGAAGGGTATAAAGTTGTAGCACTTCTTCTAAAGCCACACTGTTATTTCTTTGTACTTATGAGCCGGTGCTGAGTCCTGTTGACGCATTTAGGGTCTGCCAGCGGCCACCTGATTGCTACAGAGGATCAACAGACTTCTATCCCTCTTGGGATTTACATACAACTGACCAGCTAGTAGATAGTCTGCAACAAAAAAAAATCGGTTTGAATAAAGCCGAAATGGAATTATGTCGTCTTTTCTATGGTGAAAATTTTATCGTTCCCTTATATATATATATATATATATATATATATATATATATATATATATATATATATATATATATATATATATAAATGGAGACCTGACTAACAACGGGAATACACTCTAAACATCAGAGGTATGAATTTGACTGTTTCAAATATGTCAAGATTATGTTTGAATATAGTTTTTCTGAATAGAATAATATATATATATATATATATATATATATATATATATATATATATAATTATATATATACATATATATATGCATATATATATATATATATATATACAGCGAGTAGAAAGAAATGCAGGAGGGAGAAATAAGAGAGAGGGTAAAAAAGGAGGGAGAAGGTGTTTATGTTTATATATATATATATATATATATATATATATATATATATATATAATTTTATTATTTTATTAAAAATAAAATAATTATATATATATATATATATATATATATCATAATTTAGGAATTTACAATTTGTGATTTGAGAAAGTTAAATTTCGAATATAGACATTTTATTGTATGCAAAACAAAGAATACAGTAAAGTGAAATATATTTCCTTAACCCATGAGTTTTCGATGTTTATACATCTCCTCGGAAGAAAAAATATTAGGAAATATTATAAAAGGTTTGTACCTGATTTGCTGTAGGTAATAAACATAGAAAATTAAATTAAATGTTTTTAAAGTTTTTAAATCATTTTATCTACATAGAATAAGGGAAATTATAGATTGACGCTGTTAAAAATAAAGGATATTGAACTTCAAATCGAAAGTGCATGCTAAATCCTGTGATAGAACTTTTTGGTATTCGGCAGGTAAAAAGATCTAACGCGTACTGTAATAAATCAAAGGTACCTAGTACCAAACCGATATATATATATATATATATATATATATATATATATATATATATATATATATATATATATATATACTAGCAAAAGTACCCGTCGTTGACATGGTTCAAAAACAGCCTACGGAAAATGGACTCTGATTTATTAAAGTATGATAGGTTATGAAAAGGAAGGGATGTAAAGAGATAGCTCCGAATTTTGGGGTATCAAAACCAAAGCAAAATATGATGAAAGTAAAAATATAAGAGATAGCCCCCATAATTTATTATACCATACCTATTCACACTAAAACACTTATCACAATATTCTGTGGATCTATATTAAAAAAAAAACTCGTTAAACTTTTTGACATATTTCCATTCTATGGAGCTCATGCGCGAACGAACACCCCATAATTTTATTGTACCATATTTCTTCAAACTGAAACATAATTATCAAAGTATACTTACGCAGATAGATATGAAAAGTCTTTATTAAAGTTTGTGCCTATTTCCATTCTATGGAGGCAAGGCGCGAACGCAGATCCCACAATTTTATTATATCATCCCTATTTAAGTTAAAACATACTTATCAAAGTATTCTTATGTACATCTATATCAAAAACACTTGTAAACGTTTTTTTTTTTATTTTTAAATTTTTTATTTCCATACTCTGTTGATCAGGCGCGAACGCAGACCTCACAATTTTAATGAACCACAGTTCTGCCAGATCAAACATAGCCATTCCTGTGTCTCGATACATCTTCTATCATTATATGTAATCAGTTTTTTTTTTTTAAATAGTCAACCATATAGGAACCTATTCGTGACCAGACACACACACACACACACACACACACACACACACACACACACACACACATACACACACAGACATTCAGCTTTATATTATAGATATACATGTATATCTATATATATATATATATATAGATATATATAGATATATATCAGTCTACAGTCAGATGTAGATATAGTGAAATACAATAGTATCGATAGATCGATAGACTCATAAACTGATATTAATGATATTATACGGATATATAAACTTATATGAATAGATAGATAAATAAATGGATAAATAGATAAATCGTCACGTAAATAATCCTAAAATATGATAGCCCCTTTGTACAAAATTCTGAATAGGTGTTCGTGCGCTGAAAAAAAAAAAATAACGCACGGAAAAGAAATAGAAGAAAATCCTTTCCGTTGTGCTCGATGCAGCAACTCGCAGTAGGGATTGGGTGTGGTTCAGTATAGGAGAGAACCGACAAAGGAAGGAAACGAAAGTTCTTTTATAAATGGCGGCGGCGTTGTTCATTCTGCGCGAATTCGTGTGGGTGTCTCCCTCCCCCCCCCTTCTCAAAAAAAAAATATTTGTAGATTTTTGGTCATATTTCTTTTGAATAGAGAGAACTTTCTTTTCGTGCGACAACTTTCAGCTGGAATCTAATTGGAAAATAAATCCGGAACAAGATTACATAGACAACTGTGCTTGCTGATCTTGATCGTAACGAAGATTACACACACACACACACACACACACACGCACACACACACACACACACACACACACATATATATATATATATATATATATATATATATATATATATATATATATATATATATATATATATATTCAAAGATGGTGTAACTAACGAAAATACAATTGCAGCTTCTCTTCCGCTTTACGGATTTTGTAAGCATAGCCATATTGTTTTATTTTCTTTTAAAGTTGATAAGTTCCTATACTTCTGATGAGTATAAATTAAAAAATTGATATAATTGACATGGATGGTTTTGCGCTACGAAACAGGTGATGTTAAGAATTGAATATTTTAACATGACATAAATTAACATAAATAAATAATAAAATGACAAACATCTTGAAATTTTAAATATAAACCTTTTGTCATTTATTTGTATGTACTCTGTTGTTACATCAAGTGTCATACATCAAATGATCGGTATAAAAAAAAGCGTGAAATATAGTTGAATAAGCATATCCCCCCATCTTCTAAAATAAAAATCTCACCTGTCTGTTTAAATGCATGTATGTATGTATGTATGTATGTATGTATGTATGTATGTATGTCTGCCTTAAACTTTTGACAGAGGCGACTAGCCTTAATTCAAACCTTCGTCACTTCCGGTTTTGCGATGGGCGCAACGGCAAAGATTTCATTTTTTTTTTTTTTAATTACGTTCTTTTCCTATTTCTCGGTACGGGTTTGAGCTTGTCTGCCTAATATTACTTTTTTCTTTTTTTTTTTTTTTGCTCAACACACACCTCCAAACACTCGGGCAATGCCGGGCACCCAGACTAGTCTATAATATAAATCTTACCTATCTGTTTAAATTTATGTATGTATGTATGTATGTATGTATGTATGTCAGCTTAAAACTTTCGACAGAGGCGACGGATTTTCACGGAGTCGATATTTCTTTGAAGCCCACCCTTCGGATGACAAATATCGAAAAAATTGGCTAAAAACATTAATTCCTTTACTCTCAACTGGGCACTTTTCTACAGGGACGATTCGCTTTCTCCGCCGATATTTTTAAAAGTCATCACCTCTGTTCGATTGACTAGCCATAATTTAAACCCTCGCCACTTCCGGTTTGACAGTGGGCGCTACAGCAAAAATGTCACTTTTCTTCACGTGCTTTTCCTCCTTTGTGGTACGGGTTTGAGACTGCCTGCATACAACCACTTTTTTATTTATTTTTTTTTTTTCTGCTCAACACACACCTCGAAACACCTGGACTACGCCGGGCACGCAGGCTAGTCTGATGTCTCATTGACCGTGCTGCAATACGAGTCTATAGTGCAACTGCCCCAAACACCATGAGCCAAAGGCTGAGCTGGATAATAAATGACGAAACTGAATGCCGATCTGACTGCCTTGCACAGGGATGCAAAGGATGCAAGGATGCAAGGATGCAAAAGAGGTATTGCCACATTGCACTGGAGTATAAAAGACGTGGCTACCTGCCATAAAATAAAAAAGCTGATCAAATGTACTGTACTACTCATCGGTGGAAAACCTATGGAAATACGTACTGGAAAGAGGGAGTCAATGTTGATTCCGCTGAAAGGGAACGTGACGCAAAGGACGTGACTACCTAGTATGGAGTAAAACGACCTGATCTGCTGCTATGCCACGAGGAACGACTGATCGGAGTAAACATATGGAAATACTTATAGAAAGATTCTGTTCGAATCCCATTGAAAGAATTTGATTATACTTGAACGATATTGTTTTGCACCAAGTTCTTGGAAAACTTCGGAATTGGAAACGTTATTTCTTTTTGTTGTGACGGAACCTATGTTACATACTAATAGACTATACAAATCTCAATAAATACCGGAAGATTAAGCTGTAAGCTGTCAGCCGATCTCCAGTACTCGTACTGGACTGGTAGCTGAAGTGTGGTGTCTGCTTAGATGCTGCACTCAAATTAATTGTCCTTAATCAATGGAAGGGGAAACTCTTCTATACTAATGCAATTTTATTTTTGTAGAATCCCTTTTAACGGGAACTGGGTATCTCCCAAATTAAGCCGACCTAGTGCCACATTTTGTGTTTGCAATACATATTGTTACATTACGTAGCAACATATGTCGTTACATTGCTTTGCAATACACGTTGTTACATTGCTTAGCAATACTTTTTGCTACATTGCTTTGCAATACATAATGTTACATTGCTTTGCAATACATGTTGTTCATTGTTTTAAGTATCAATTAGCTAAATACCTTGTGCTTTCTATCTCCCCATAAAATGGATATCATAGCTAATTTCATACACTATTTATGCTTAAATATGGTTTTTATTAGTTTGGGGCTTGAATAATCATTTCTTTAAAAAAAAAAAAGAAGACATATTTGCTGGCTTCTTGTGTTCGACCCTCTCTTAGCCCGCTGTGTCTCTTTTGAAGGTTCTTTTGGGGAGATCAAACTTTATTATGTAAAGAAAGTAGTGTATATATATAAACCCATGGTCGTTGTGTTCTGTCATTATTTACCTCTGTGTGCTTCACGGGGCTGTATTGTGGGGTCACCGATTTAAATCAAGGCAACGCCTCATATTTCCTTCCTTTTTTATTAATATGTGACGAGAATGTGGGAAAATACTGCCAGTGTCGTGAGGTCGCAGATTCTGCATAAGGGTCTTCGCCCAATCTGAGTTTCTCTCGGCTCGTATCATTACGTTGGACATTCGTCCGTAGAATATCGTTAGAACTATATATATATATATATATATATATATATATATATATGAACTCGCGTAATCTCTTTATTTACATAGATGTAGATATGTTGCACTCCTATTGCATATATTCTTTCAAAATCCTCGATCTTCTCGTCATGGACAATTTTTAAATATTTTTTGCACTCTTGAAAATTCCCACGAAACTGTGGCCGAAGTCTCTAGCATTTTGGTCTTCTTTTTCGATCTTTAATTTACACACACACACACACACACACACACACACACACACACACACACACACACACACATACATACATATATATATATAGAGAGAGAGAGAGACAGACAGACAGACAGACAGACAGACAGAGAAAAAGAGAGAGAGCGCGCGGGTAGAAGGAGACAGAGAAACAGACAGTCAGACAGACAGACAAACAGACAGAGGCAGAATCATCGAAATCATTAATTAATTATATTGTGTCAGCCTATATAATTTTAAACGTTCACGCGTTGCATACTCCCAAACAGATCCTTTTTTGTTTTTTGTCACACCTTCTCTTTTAGCTATGTTCTAACTTGCTAATTCTGTCGCAGTAACACATAATGCAGTTCACAAGAACGTTCGTATTCTGAGCTTACACCTCTAGTGTTCGATGACGTCACGTCGTCGACTTTTAATCGTATTCTCCAGGCGCCAATAATAACAAACTTTTTTACTTCCCCGAGGAAAATTGATGATGTTGAACAATCTAAGTTAACCAGGCCGTACTTTCCTCACGTTGTGTGAATTTATGAAGAGATCCTGACCGGTGTCGTTTAGGGAATTGGTCATCAATTGAGGCACGATGTCGCTCAGATTATTTTCGGTCTTAAGAGGAAGGTCGGAAGGTAAGTGGTCGTGATCGCATAGGGTTGAGATTGCTTCAAAGTTCTTGGCAAAGAGTTTTGCTTTGTCAGATGCTAACGAAATCGCCTCAAACCCTTTAATGATGGTCAGGATAGAAGACACGTATCTGTTCAGGACCTTTTCTTTGTTATTCGATAAAACTCGTGGAAAACAATTCTTTATTCAACTTTAAACTTGATGAATTTACACCATTACTGATTATTACACTACCACCTTACATTCATTAACCCTTATCCTCGAGTAGTCTTCGAGTCTCGATAAGATAGAACTATGTATATCACTCTCTCTCTCTCTCTCTCCTGTTTCTATAATCCTTTTGCAGTGATTGCTTATAATTCAAAAGGCGAATTTACTTTCAAAAAAATCTATTACGTTTAAAGCCATTGAACAATTAGTTTACGTGTGCAGTGGCGGCAGCACATTCAGGAGTGTAACACGGCTGTCTGTTCAGTTTCGGTTAGAATTTCCAGTTTGGTATGTAGCTGTTTGTGCAGTTGGTTAAACAAACAGTTAAGTCGGATGCTATACCAAACGTATTATTTTTAAACATAGAGCTTAGTGGTAGTTTTCATATTAACGTTCGGAGAGCGTTCAAGTCTGCCATCTAGTATTGATACACTGTTCGATTGACAGAGATATTTGAAGGTTTATTAAGCTTTTTTTGTATCTTTATTTAGACAACCGAGTGATTAGACGGTCCTAAAGGAGACAGAAATGAGGACGAGCACAATTAAGGCACGTTGTTAGAAAAAGGTCTAGAAGACTTGCAAATTGTCCATCAGTATAGGACCCCTATGCCGACTGGGTTCGTTTACAATCTGTATTAGGTCATAAATCTACCTTTGTCATCTGTTTTGTTTGAGTAGACTGGTCATTTAACATTGTGAACATTAAACTCTCCACAAGTGTAAATGTTGGGTGAGGTATGATCGATTTGCTTAGCGATACTCTCAAAGATAACACCTCCAGTATTGTGGGGATGGTAGAGGGCAAATATAAATGATGTGTTCTAAGTAAGCGCTATTCTAAAGCACTTGTAGTATGCATGTTTTAAGTCTATTTTGTAGGTGCCTCTGAAAAGGCGAAGATATCAAAGTAGGCGAATATTCCATGTCCATAGCGATCACGAGGGTCGAGTTTGGATGTACAGTTAGAATTGACTTTGATGGAGACATTAGCTAAGGAAGCTGTTGAAAAATTACCAGTTTCACACGAGACAAATTTAAGTTTTTTAACCCTAACCGTAACCCTAACCCGAACCCAAACCCTTACCCTAACCCTACACCATAACCCTAACCTTAACCCTAAACCCTAACCCCAACCAGACCCTAACCCTAACGATAAACCTAACCCCAACTCTAACCCTAACCCTAACCCTACACCCTAAACTACCCCTAACCCTAACCCTAACCCCAACCCTAACCCTAAACCTACCCCTAACACTCACTCTAACCCTAACCCTAAGCCTACACCATAACCCTAACCTAAACCCGAACCCTAAACCCTAACACTAAACCTAACCCAAACCCTAACCAAACCCTCACCCTAACCCCATCCCTAAGCCTAACCCAAAAATCTAACCCCAACTTTAACCTAACCCAAAACCCTAACCCTAACCTTAACCCTAACCCTAACTCTAAACCTAACACTAACCCAACACCCTAACCCTAACCCTCACCAAAACACTAACCCTAACCCTAACCCTAACTCTAACCCTAACCCCAAACCTAACCCTAACCCTAAACCTTACCCCTAACCCAAACCCTAAACCTTACCCCTAACCCTTACCCTACCAATAACCCTAACCCTAACCCTAACACTTACACTAACCCATATTCTACCCTAACCCTAACCCTAAACCCTAACACTAACTCTAACCCTCACCCTAACACTAAACCTAACCCTACCCCTAAACCCACAGCCTAACCCTAACCCTAACCTCAACCCTAGACCCTAACCCGAACCGTAACCCTACCCCTAACCCAAAACACTAACACTAACCACAACGCTAACACTAACCCTAACTCTACACCCTAACCCTAAACCTAACACTACACCCTAACCCTTACCCTAAACCCTTACCCTAACCCTAACCCAACCCTAACCCTAAACCCTTACCTTAACCCTACCCCCAACCTTAACAATACACCCATACCCTCACCCTAACCCTAACCCCAAGACCTTACCCTAAGCCTAACCCTACCACTAACACTAACCCTACCCCTTACTCTAACCCTAACCCTAACCCCTAACCCTAACCCAAACCCTAACCCTAACCCTACCCCTCACCAAAAACACTCACCTTAACCCTAACCCTCACCCTAACCCTAAACCTACACCCATACATTAACCTTAAGCTTAACCCCAACCCTAAACCTTACCCCTTACCCTTACCCTCACCCTCCCCCTAACCCTAACCCCAACCCTAGCATTAACCCGAAACCCTAACCCTACTCCAAACCCTACCGCTAACCGTAACCCTAAACCCTAACCCTACAAGCCTTACCGTAACCCTAACCGTAAACCCTAACCCTAACCCTTACCCTAACCCTAACGAAACGCTAACCTTACCCCTAACCCTAACCCTTACCCTAACACTAAACCCATACCCTAACCCTAAACCTTACCCCTAACCCTTCCTAACCGTAACCCTTACCCTAATGCTAACCATAACCCTAAACCATAACTCTATAATCCTAAACGTAAACCTAACCCTTAAAACTAACCCTAACCCTAACCCTAACCTTAACCCAAACACTAACCCTAACCCTAACCCACACTCTAACACTCACCCTAAGCCTAACCCTAAACCCTACCTGTAACCCTAACCCTAACCCTAACCCTAACACTAACCCTACCCCTAACTCTAACCTTAACCCTAACCAGACCCCTAACCCCAACCCTAACCCCAACCTTAACCCTAACACTAACCCTAACCCTAACCCTAACCCTAACCCTAATAAAAACCCAATCCTTAACCCTAACCCTAACCCTAAACACATACCTTAACCCTAAGCTTAACCTTACCCCTAAACCTTATCCCTAACCTTCACCCTAACCCTAACCCTAACCCTAACACTACCCCTAACCCTAACCCTAGCCCTAAGCCCTAACCTTAAACCTAACCCTTACCTTAACACTAACCCTAACCCTAAACCTAACTCTAACCCTAACCCTAACCCTAACCCTAACCCAAACCCTAACCCTAACACTAACCCTACACCCAACCCTAACTCTTACCCTAAACCCTAACCCTAACCCTAAACCCATATCATAACCCTGACCCTTACCCTAACCCTAACCCTAAACCTAACTCTAACTCTAAACCCTTACCCTACCCCTAGCCCTAACACTAACACTTACCCTAACCCTAACTCTAACCCCAACCCTAACCCTTAACCTTACCCTAACCCTTACCCTTACCCTAACACTAACCCTAACCCTAAACCTTACTCTAACCCTTACCCTAATTCTAAACCCTTAGCCTATACCCCGACCCGTAACCCTAACCCTAAACCCTGACCCTAACCCAAACCATTACCCTAACCCTTGTCCTAACCCTTACCCTAACCCAAACCCTAACCAAACCCAAACCCTAACCCCAACCCTAATCCTTACCCTAATGCGAACCCTAACCCTAAGCCCTAACCCTTACCCTAACCCTAACTAACCCTTACCCTACCCTCTAACTCTAACACTAACCCTAACCCTAACCCTACACCCTAACCCTAACGCTAACCTTAACCCTTACTAACCCTAACACTAAACACTAACCCTAACCTTAACCTTAACCCTAACCCTAACCCTAACCCGCCCTAACCCTAATCCTAACCCTAAACCCTAACACTAACTCTTACCCTAACCCTAACCCTCACCTTAACCCCCTAACCCTAACCCTAACCCTAACCCTAACTAACCCTCACCCTAACCCACCACCCTTACCCTAACCCTAACCCTAACACTTACCCTAACCCTAACCCTAACCCTAAACCCTAACCCTAACCCAAATCCTAACCCTAACCCTAACCCCTAACCCTAACCCTAACCCTAAGCCCAACCCTAACCCTAACCCTAACCCCTAACCCTAACCCTAACCCTAACCCAACCCCCCTAACCCTAACCCTAACACTAACACTTACCCTAAACCTAACCCTATCCCTAACCCCAACCCTAAACCCTAACCCCTAACCCTAACCCTAAACCTAACCTAAACTAACCCGAACCTTAACCCTAACCCCAACCCCCCCTAACCCTAACCCTAACCCTAAACCCTTACCCTAACCCTAACCCTAACCCTTACCCTAACCCTAACCCTAACCCTAACCCCTAACCCTAACCCTAACCCTGACCCTAAACCCTAACCCTAATCTAACCCTAACCCTAACCCTAAACCCTAACCCTAACCCTAACCCTAACCCCCCTAATCCTTACCCTAACCCTAACCCTAATTCTAACCCTAACTATAACCCTAACCCTTACCCTGACCCTAACCCTAACCATAACCCTAACCCTAACCTCTAACCCTAACCCCAAACCCTAACACTAATCCTAACCCCAAACCCTAACCCTAACCCTATCCCTAACCCCCTAACCCCATCCACTAACCCTAACCCTAACACTAACCATAACCCTAATCCTAACTAACCCTAACCCTAACCCCTAACCAAAACCCCAACCCTAACCCCAACCCTAAAACCTAACCCTAACCCGAACCCTAACCCTAACCCCCTAACCCTAACCCCCTAACACTAACCCCCTAACCCTAACCCTAACCCTAACCCTAACCCCCCTAATCCTTACCCTAACCCTAACCCTAACCCTAACTATAACCCTAACCCTTACCCTGACCCTAACCCTAACCCTAACCCTAATCTTAACCTCTAACCCTAACCCTAACCCTAACACTAATCCTAACCCCAAACCCTAACCCTAACCCTATCCCTAACCCCCTAACCCTATCCACTAACCCAAACCCTAAACCTAACCATAACCCTAACCCTAACTAACCCTAACCCTAACCCCTAACCCCCACCCCAACCCTAACCCCAACCCTAAAACCTAACCCTAACCCCAACCCTAACCCTAACCCCCTAACCCAAACCCCCTAACCCTAACCCCCTAACCATAACCCTAACCCTAACCCAAACCCTAACCCTAACCCTAAACCCTAACCCTAACTCTAACCCTAACCCTAACCCTAACCCCCTAACCCTAACCCTAACCCTAACGCTAACCCTTACCCTAACCCTAACCCTAACCCCAACCCTAAACCCTAACCCCTAACCCTAACCCTTACCCTAACCCTAACCCTAACCCTAACCCTACCCCCCAAACTAAACCCCAACCCTAACCCTACCCTTACCCTAACCCTACCCCTAACCCTAACCCCTAACCCTAACCCTAACCCTAACCCTAACCCTAACTCTTACCACTAACCCTAACCCTAATCCTAACCCTAACCCTAACCTAACCCTTACCCTAAACCCTAAATCTAACCCTAACCCTAACCCTAACCCTAATCGCCTAACCCTAACCCTTACCCTTACCCTAACCCTAAACCCTAACATTAATCCTAACCCTCATCCTAACCCTAACCCCCTAACCCTAACCCTAACCATAACCCTAACACCAACCCTTACCCTAACCCTAACCCTAAAGCCTAACCCTAACCCTAACCCTACCGCTAACCCTAACCCCAACCCCCCTAACCCTAACCCTAACACTAACCCTAAACCTAACCCTAACACTAACCCCAACCCTAAACCTAACCCCTAACCCTAACCCTAACCTAAACTAACCCTAACCTTAACCCTAACCCCAAACCCCCCTAACCCTAAACCTAAACCCTTACCCTAACCCTAACCCTTACCCTAACCCCAACCCCTAACCCTAACCCGAACCCCTAACCCTAACCCTCACCCTGACGCTGAACCCTAACGCTAACCTAACCCTAACCCTAACCCTAAACACTAACCCTAACCCTAACCCCCCTAATCCTAAACCTACCCCTAATCCTAACCCTAACTATAACCCTAACCCTTACCCTGACACAAACCCTAACCCTAACCCTAACCCTAACCCAAACCCTAACCCTAACCCTAACCCAAACCCTAACCCCAACCCTAACACTAACCCTAACTCCAAACCCTAACCCTAACCCTTACCCTAACCCTTTAACCCTAACCACTAACCCTACCCCCAACCCTAACCCTAACCCCTAACCCCAACCCCAACCCTCACCCCAACCCTAAAACCTAACCCTAACCCTAACCCAAACACTAACCCCCTAACCCTAACCGCCTTACCCTAACCCCCTAACCCTAACCCTAACCCCAACCCTAACCCTAACCCTAAACCTTAACCCTAACTCTGACCCTGACCCTAACCCTAACCCCCTAACCCTAACCCTAACCCTAACGCTCACCCTAACCCTAACCCTAACACTAACACCAACCCTAAACCCTAATCCCTTACCCTAACCCTAACCCTAACCCTAACCCTAACCTAAACTAACCCTAACATTAACCCTCACCCTAACCCTAACCCTAACCCTACCCCCCCAAACCTAACCCCAACCTTAACCCTACACTTACCCTAACCCTACCCCTAACCCTAACCCCTAACCCTAACCCTAACCCTAACTCTTACCACTAACCCTAACCCTAATCCTAACCCAAACCCTAACCCTAACCCTAACCCTAAACCTAAACCCTAACATTAATCTTAACCCTAATCCTAACCCTAACCCCCCAAAGCCTAACCCTAACCCTAACCACAACCCTAAACCCTAAACCCTAACCTAACCCTAACCCCAACCCTTGACCCTAACCCTAACCCCAACCCTAACCCCAACCCTAACCCTAACCCTACCCCTAAAGCCTAACCCTAACCCTAACCCTAACGCTAACCCTAACCCCAACCCCCCTTACCTTAACCCTAACCCTAACACTAACCCTAAACCTAACCGTAACCCTAACCCTAACCCTAACCTAAACTAACCCTAACCTTAACCCCAGCCTCAACCCCCCTAACCCTAACCCTAACCCTAAACCCTTACCCTAACCCTAACCCTTACCCTAACCCTAACCCTAACCCTAACTATAACCCTAACCCTTACCCTGACCCTAACCCTAACCCTAACCCTAACCCCTAACCCCACCCCTAACCCTGACGCTGAACCCTAACCCGTAACATAACCCTAACCCTAACCCTAACCCTAACCCCCCTAATCCTTACCTTAACCCTAACCCTAACCCTAACTATACCCCTAACCCTTACCCTGACCCTAACCCTAACCCTAACCCTAACCCTAACACTAACCCTAATCCCAAACCCTAACTATAACCCTAACCCTTAACCTGACCCTAACCCTAACCCTAACCCTAACCCTAACACTAACCCTAATCCCAAACCCTTACCCTAACCCTTACCCTAACCCCCTAACCCTAACCACTAACCCTAACCCTTACCCTAACAATGACCCAAACCCTAACTAATCCTAACCCTAACACCTAACCCCAACCCCAACCCTAACCCCAACCCTAAAACCTAACCCTAACCCTAACCCTAACCCTAACCCCCTAAACCTAACCCTTAACCCTAACCCCCTAACCCTAACCCCCTAACCCTAACCCTAAGCCCAACCCTAACCCTAACCCTAAACCCTAACCCTAACCCTAACTCTGACCCTAACCCTAACCCTAACCCCCTAACCCTAACCCTAACCGTAACGCTAACCCTAACCCTAACCCCAACCCTAACCCTCCCCCTAAACCCTAACCCTAACCCTAACCCTAACTCTAACCCTAACCTAAACTAACCCTAACGTTAACCCTAACCCTAACCCTTACCGTAACCCTACCCCCCCAAACCCTAACCCAAACCCTAACCCTAACCCTTACCCTTACCCTAACCCTAACCCCTAACCCTAACCCTAACTCTTACCACTAACCATAACCCTAATCCTAACCCTAACCCTAACCCTAACCCCAAACCCTAAATCTAACCCTAACCCTAACCCTAACCCTAATCCCCTAACCCTAACCCTAACCCTAACCCTAAACCCTAACATCAATCCAAACCCTAGGCTCAACCCTAACCCCCCTAACCCTAACCCTAACCCTGACCCTAACCACAACCCTAAACCCTAACCCGAACCTAACCCTAACCCAAACCTTTGACCCTAACACTAACCTTAACCCTAAACCTAAGCCCACCCTAACCGTAACCCTAACCCTAACCCTAAACCCTAACCCTATCCCTTACCCCTAACCCTAACCCTGACGCTGAACCCTAACCCTAACCTAACCCTAACCTTAAACCCTAAACCCAACCCTAACCCTAACCCCCCTAATCCTAACCCTAACCCCAACCCTAACCCTAACCTTAACCCTAACTACAACCCTAACCCTTACCCTGACCCAAACCCAAACCCTAAGTCTAACCCTAACTACAACCCTAACCCTTACCCTGACCCAAACCCTAACCCTAACCCTAACCCTAACCCTAACACCTAACCCTAACCCTAACCCTAACCCCAAACCCTAACCCTAACCCTTACCCTAACCCCCTTACCCTAACAACTAACCCTAACCCTAACCCTAACCATAACCCTAACCCTAACTAACCCTAACCCTAACCCCTAACCCCAACCCAACCCCAACCCCAACCCTAAACCCTAACCCTAAACCCTAACCCTAACCCTAACCCTAACCCTAACCTAAACCACCCCTAACGTCAACCCTACCCTAACCCTAACCCTACCCCCCCAAACCTAACCCCACCCCTAACCCAACACTTACCCTAATCCTAACCCTAACCCCCAACCCTAACCCTAACCTAACCCTAACTCTTACCACTAACACTAATCCTAACCCTAACCCTAACTCTAAACCCTTTTTCTAACCCTAACCCTAACTCTAACCGTAACCCTAATCCCCTAACCCTACCCCTAACCCTAACCACAACCCTAAACCCTAACCCTAACCTAACACTAACCCCAACCCTTGACCCTAACCCTAACCCTAACACTAACCCTAATCCCACCCTAATCCTAACCCTAACCTGTAACCCTAACCCTAACCCTAACCTAACCTTACCTAACCCTAACCCTAACCCTAACGCTAACCCTGACCCCAACCCTAACCCTAAACCCTAACGCTAACCCTAAACCTAACCCTAAACCCTAACACTAACCCTAACCCTAACCCTAAACCTAACCTTAAACCCTAACCCCTTACCCTAACCCTAACCCTAACCCTAACACTAAACCCTAACCCCTAACCCTAACCCTAGCCCTAACCCTAAACCCTAACCTAACCCTAACCTTCACCCTAACCCAAACCCAAACCCAAACCCAAACCCTACCCTGACCCTAACCCTTACCCTAACCCTAACCTAACCCTAACCCTAACCCCAATCCTAACACTACCCCCTAACCCTATCCCTAACCTTAACCCTTACCATTTCCCTAATCCTAAACCCTTACCCTTACCTAACCCTAACCCTAACCCTAACCCCTAAACTTAACCCTAACCCTAACCCTAACCCTAACCCCAACCTAACCCTTACCCTACACCCTAACCCTAACCCTAAACCAATATCCTAACACTTACTCTTACCCTAACCCTATCCCTAACCCTAACCCTAACCCTACCTCACCCTGACCCTAACCCCTAACCCTATCCCTGACCCAAACCCAAACCCTAAACCCTAACGCTAATCCTAACCCTAACCCTTAACCCTAATCCTAACCCTCACCCTAAACCTAACCTTAAACCCTAACCCCTAACCCTAACCCTAACCCTAACCCTAACCCTAAACACTAACCCCTAACCCTAACCCTCACCTTAACCCTAACCCTTCACCTAATCCTAAACCCTAACCCTTACCTAACCCTAACCCTAACACTAAACCCTTACCCTA
>NC_136514.1:30666614-30754114 GCF_053919585.1 Euprymna scolopes | reverse complement strand
ACCCTAACCTTTACCCTTACCCTAACCCTAACTCTAACCCCTAACCCTAACCCTAACCCTAACCCTAACCCTAAACACAACTCTAACAACCTCCCCTAACCTAACCCTAACCCTAACCCTAACTAACCCTAACCCTAACCCCTAACCCTAACCCTAACCTTACCCCTAACCCTAAACCCTAACCCTAACCCTTACTCTTACCCCCTAACCCTAATCCTAACCCTTACCCCACCCCTAACCCTTACCCTCACCCTAAATCCTAACCCTAACCCTAACCCTACCCCTAACCCTTACCCTAACCCTTACGCCAAGACTAACCCTTACCCTAACCCTAACCCTAACCCCAACCCCAAACCCTAACCCCTAACCCTAACCCTAACCCTTACCCTAACCCTAACCCTAACCTAAACTAACCCTAACCTTCACCCTAACCCTAACCCTAACCCTGACCCCAACCCTAACCCTTACCCTGACCCGCCCCAACCCAAACCCTAACCCTAAACCCTAACCCTAAGCCTTACCCTAACCCTAACCCTAACCCTAACCCCTAACCCTAACCCTAAGCCTACTTCTTACCACTAACCCTAACCCTAATCCTAACCCTAACCCTAACCCTTACCCTACACCCTTACCCTAACCCTAACCCTGACCCTACACCCTTACCCTTACCCAACCCTAACCCTAAACCCTAACCCTAACCCTAATCCTAAACCCATACCCTAACCCTACCCCTAACCCTAAACCTTACCCCTAACCCTTACCCTAACCCTAACCCTATAACCCTAACACTAACTCTAACCCTAGCTCTAACCCTAACCCCAACCCTTAACCCTTACCCTAATCCTTACCCTAACCCTTACACTAACCCTAACCCTACACCTAACTCTAACCTTAACCTAACCCTAAACTGTAACCCTGACCGTAACACTACCCCTAACCCTAAACCCTAACTCTAACCCTAACCCTAACGCTAAACCTAACCCTAAAGCCTAACCCTATAAGCCAAACCGTAACCCAAACCCTAAACCCTAATTCTAACCCTAACCCTAACTCTAACCCAACCCTAACCCTAACCCTAACCCAAACCGTAACCTAACCCAAACCCTAACCCCAACCCAACCCTTACCCTAACCCTGACCCTAAACCCTAACCCTAACCTAACCCAACACTAACCCTAAACTCTAACCCTTACCCTAACCCTAACCCTAACCCTAACTCTAACCTTAACCCCAACCCTCAACCCTTACCCTTACCCTAACCCCAACCCTAACACTAACCCTAACCCTAAACCTTACTCTAACTCTTACCCTAACCCTAAACTCTAACCCTGACCCCAACCCTTACCCTTACCCTAAACCCTAACGCTAACCATAACCCTAACGCTAACCCTTACCCTAAACCCTAACCCTATAACCCAAACCGTAACCCAAACACTAAACCCTAACCCTAACTCTAACCCTAACCCAACCCTAACCCCAACCCTAACCCAAACCCGTACCTAACCCAAACCCTAACCCCAACCCTAACCCTAACCCTAACCCTAAACTATAACCCTAACCCTAACCCTTACCCAACGCTTACCCTAAACCCATACCCTAACCCTAACCCTAACCATAATTCTAACCCTAAACCCTAACCCTAACCCTAACACTTACCCTAACCCTTACTCTAACCCTAACCCTAACCCTTAACCCTTACCCTAACCCTAACTCTAACCCTAACACTAACCCTAACCCTAAACCTAACTCTAACCCTTACCCTAACCCTAAACCCTGACCCTATAAACCCAAACCGTAACCCTAACCCTAAACCCTTACCCTTACCCTAACCCTAACCCTTACCCTAACCCTAACCTAAACCCTAACCTAACCCAAACCCTAACCCCAACCCTAACCCTAACCCTAAATCTAACCCAAAACCTAACCCTAAACCCTAACCCTTACCCTGACCCTGACCCAACCCTAACGGCAACCCTAACCCTAACCCAAACCCTAACCTCAACCCAAACCCTAACCCTAACCCTAACCCTAAACCCATACCCTAACGCTAACCCTAACCCTAAACCTAACCCTAACCCTAACCCTGACCATAACCCTAAACCCTTACCCTAACCGTAACCCTCACCCTAAACCCTAACCCTAACCCTTACCCTTACACTTACCCTAACCATAACTCTAACCCTAACGCCAACCCTAAAACCTAACCCTAACCCGAACCCTAACCCTAACACTAACCCTAACCCTAAACCTTACTCTAACCCTTACCCTAACCCTAAACCCTAACCCTAACGCTAACCCTTACCCTAAACCCAACCCCTTTTACCCTAACCGTTACCGTACCCTAAACCCTAACCCTAACCCTAACCCAACCCTAACCCTAACCCTAACCCCCAACCCAAACCCTAACCCCAACCCTTACCCTAAACCCTAACCCTTACCCTAACCCTAACCCTTACCCAATTCTAACGGTAACCCTAACCCTGACCCTAACCCTAACCCTAAACCCTAACCCTAACCAAAACCCTAACACTAACCCTAACCCTCAACCTTAACCCTAGCCCTAACCCTAACCCAAACCCTAACCCTAACCCTTACCCTAAACCCTAACCCCAACCCTAAACCCTAACCCTAACCCTAACCCTTACCCTAACCCTAACCTTACGTCTTTTCTGTGAGATATAGGTTGCAGGGAAGAGAAAGGGCATCCCCCACTAAGCTACGAATTCTATTGTGTACTCTCTAAAGGCACGATAGGCTGTTTTTAACAGTTCTTGTTCAGATGTGACAGCACTACTCCATCCTTGGACGTACTTTTTACATGTTGCACCCAAGGACGATGCAACACAATCAACTGCACCAACCAATGGGATTCACCGCTATTAACAGTGTATAAAAGGGATAAATGTCACACCATCTGTGGTTAAAGTTTTCGACACACCGTAAAACCTCAAAATGCTCGGTGCACTACAAGTTTTGGCAGTAGACGAATAGAAAAAATAATAAGTCCTCAGACTATGTTGGTCGATGGTGTCCCACGTCATGTGAAAGATGTCCGCTCCTGTTGTGCCTCTTGTAGCTCGGAGGACGATGAGGAAGAAAACATACAATTCGAGGATGATCATGATCCTCTACTGCCCCTTTCGGATGAGCTCAGAAACGCTGCCTACGCAAACAGAAGAGGGAATTGTGGAACGTGCCCGTGGCGATGACGATAGTGATGAGTAGGGCTGTGACAACAGCATATTCTTTACATTCTTTTGACTCTCGAGTATATATCGGACACAGACTCACCTAATCAACCGAGAACCACATCAGTCTATATAAAAGCATACACGATATTAACGGATATATACTCAAGAGTCAAAACAATGCAAAGAATATTCTGTTGTAACAGCCCTAGTGATGAGGAACATGGGAATGGGGAAATGGCGCCTCCAATTCTATGTAGAAATACACGTCGAAGGAGAACACCATCTCCATACGATTTATGTGATAGTGATATCAGGACGGGGTGTTATAGAAATCATCACTCTCGCAAATAACCTCATGTTTGCTTAGCATATAAAATGACGGCAGAAAATGTAGAAAAGAAGAAGAAAAACAAGCGCAATTTTGTAGGTCGCTCATTGGTGAACGTATGCCATTAATTTAAATACGTATGCCATTAATTTGAATACGTATGCCATTAATTTGAATACGTATGCCATTAATTTGAATACGCACGCCATTGTCAATTGTGAGAAAGGGACGAATTCTAAAGTACGAAGTGTAGAGCCGTGTGCTTTGTTGGACAGCTCAGAACGAGAATGAACGGTGGAAGATAATATCGACTACACTAGGATTTGTTGCAAGTTGCGGAAGGAAAGAAAAAAGGACTTTCGTGCGTTGCAACGACAAGAGAGCGTTTTGACATTTTCATTTGTTTGTTTGTTTGTTTGTTTGTTTGTTTGTCCATTTTGTTCCGTTTCCATTTTACAGATAACACAGAAAAAAAAAGAAGTTCAAGCCTAACGTAAATAAGTTCTTGATGAGCCGCTCCATATAAGTTAACAAATTTACCGAATTTCCATTACTAATAATCACTATATTGTCCAATTTCTACTGTACACTCTTTAGCCCTTATCCTCGAGTGGCCTCTTGGCCTTGATAATGTGGTGATGCCTGTATAAAAAAAAACAAAAAAATGTTAATTTCTACTAAACAATTGTTAGATTTCAGGTAAAAATATGAATTTCATTAACGATTTCTATAGGATCCATTTTTTATAGTCACTTCATGCATGAAGTGGGGGATGCCCTTTTCTCTACCCTGCAACCTCTCTCCCACAGAAGAGACGTTGCGAGCCTGTCCTTGTTTTATCGTTATTTCCATGGCAGATGCTCGTCTGAACTCCAATCTCTGCCTCCCTCGCCAATCTTTCACGAAAACACCCGTCCAGCTGAATCCACGGTGAAAAATTTCCCCCACTCTATATCTGTGCCTAAATCAAAACGTGGATTCCATGAACAAAGCTTCTTTCTTAGAACTGCACGCCTGTGGAACTCTGTTCCGTCTGCCTGCTTCCCTCCGGACTACAACTTGGATGTCTTCAAGTCCAATGTTAACAAATTCCTTATGAATCGCCCCCTTAAGTAAACACTTCAGCAAATCTCCTCACTAACTTAATGTACTTGCAATAACCCTTATCCCTGAGTGGCTTCCGGGCCTTGATAAGTGGTGATCACTGTGTAAAAAAAAAAAGACATCGAAATGTCATAAATTCTAGATATGTCAGTCCATACATATCTTTCTCTATCTATCTAACTCTCCTCCCCCCCCCCATGTGGCACAATCACGTTGACACATCGGTTCATATTAGATCAGCGAAGTTATGAATCATTGAACCTTATCACTAGTAAAATGGTTGACCATTCTGAGAATGCCAGGTGGTTTATATGCTCTCCACTTATGTCGGCATTGTTTCCGATCGTCGTAGATTTCTTCCAACTAGTCAAACAGTGCCGTAAAAGGTATGTAGGGATTGAGCAATTCTTGCTTTCAAAATTCACCGTGTGTCATCCATCATTCCTCTATGATGGTTTTCGTCTTTCAGATGGAACAACATCCCCACCTCATCCCCTCTCTCCATTTTTTATCTATTTATCTATCACAGACTCTTCATATCAAGCTATCTATTTATCTAGCTATACCAGTCTGTCGGTCTCTCTCTCTCTCTCTCTCTCTCTCTCTCTCTCCACACATATATATATATAATATATATATATGCATATATATATTATATATATGTATATATATGTATATATATATGTGTGTGTGTGCGTGTGTGTATATATATATATGTATATATATAGTGTGCATTTCTATCCATCTATGCATCCATCTAAATTTCTATCACAATCTGTTAATATTTATCTATTAATCTACCTATCTTAGTATTTATTATCTATCCGAATATGTATGTTCATATCTGTCTATATATCAATCAATCAATATATATATATATATATATATATATATATATATATATATATATATACTAACAACAGTACCCATCGTTGACATCGTTGACAAGAACAGCCTACAGAAAATGGACTCTGATTTTAAAAAAAAATGTATGAAAGTATGATAGGTTATGAAAAGGAAAAGTTGTTAAAAGATAGCTTCGAATTTGGGGATACCAAAACCAAAGCAAAATATGATGAAAGTAAAAATAAAATAAATAACCCCATAATTTATTATACCATACCTGTTCACACTCAAACACTTATCACAATATTCTGTGGATCTATATTAAAGAACCTTGTTAAACTTGGTGACATATTTACATTCTATGGATGTCAGGTGCGAACGAACACCCCATAATTATATTATACCATATTTCTTCAAACTGAAACATTATTATCAAAGTATACTTACGCAGAGAGATATAAAAAGTCTTTATTAAAGTTTGTGCCTATCTCCATTCTATAGAGGCCAGACGCGAAAACAGACCCCACAATTTTATTATACCATCCCTATTTAAGTTAAAACATACTTATCAAAGTATTCTTATGTACATCTATATCAAAAATACTTGTAAATATATTTTTTTTATTTTTTTAATTTTTTATTTCCATACTTTGTGGACCAGGCGCGAACGCAGACCCCACAATTTTAATGAACCACCATTCTGCCAGATCGAAAATACCCATTCCTGTGTCTCGATACATCTTCTATCATTATATGTAATCAGTTTTTTTAAATAGTCAACCATATAGGAACCTATTCCTGACCACACACACACACACACACACACAGATATTCAGCTTTATATATATATATATATATATATATATATATATATATATAGCTTGCCCTATCTCTGAATACCCTTTATGTAAAATTTCAAATATTTAGACCAGAAATTGTCTGAGTAATTTGAAAGAGACCGCAGAGGTAAATTTTTTTTTAACTTTGACCCCTATTATGACCCCTCAAAATTTATTGTTTTGGGCTCAAATCAGGTTATTAAGTTAGATCCATGTCCAATGAACCTATATCTAAAATTTCAAGTGCGTAGACCCCAAATTGTCGGAGTAGTCTGGTAGCGTTCTCAAAGGTCAAATCGTTGACCTTTGGCCCCTTAATCGCAAAATTTCTGGCCAAAAACCGATCACGTCGATTTTCCCAAATCTCAGTACCCTGTATATCAAATTTCGAGTCTGTAGAGTAAAAATTGACAGAGTTATTGCGTAGGGAAATGTACACAGACACACAGATACACACACAGACAGGTTCACTTATATATATATATATATATATATATATATATATATATATATATATATATATATATATATATATATAGATATGAAATTTCTGAGACACATTCTGGGCATCAGGTGGAACTCTTTTATACCTGATATGAATGTCCTCATGCGAGCTGACGTACCATGTATCGAGAAGTTGATTATACGCAACCGGATGAGGTTGGCTGGACATTTCACAAGGATGAACGACCAGAGATTGCAAATGCGCCTGTTCTATGGTGAGATTATACAAGGAAACCCTCCACAACATGAACCTAGGAAACACTTTAAAGACAACATAAAAGATAATCTTAAAGCTCTCGGTATTGATGTGTCCAGTTGGGAAAGTGCTTCCGATGGTCGTAAAAAGTGGCAATCCGTGGTCTATCATGGCTGTGATAGCTTTGAGAAGAAAAAATATGAGCATACAAAATTGAAGCGTGATAACCGGAAGAAAAATCTGTCAGATATATCAGGTTTGTCGAAGGCTTTCCTGCAGAATCATGTCTGTGATTTACGCGGTAAAATTACTTTATCCGGAACCGGCCTAGCTAGCCACAAGCGATCACATGAAGATCAGTCATTCTTCAACGGGGAAAACACTGCGGGGCACAGATGTTCTATTTGCTCTGTGGTCTGTAAATCGAGTGGAGGCTTCAAGCGTCCACAGTAGAGCAGCACCACTTGGCCTCCCTCAATCTCAGCTAAAGTGTGATCTCTGCAACAGACTGTGTAAGAGCAGGGCTGGTCTGAACAGCCAACTTCGTTCCCACATTAGATAGAAATTAATGCACTTGATCACATATCCACATGTATATATGTATGTATGTATAAATGTATATATATATATATATATAATTAAAAATAAAATAGATTTTAAAAAAATAAATTTAAATTTAAATAAAATAAATAAAAACAAAATAATAATAATAATAAATTATAAAACGTATTAAATGAAATAAAAACAAAAAAAAATAATATTTCCAAAGTACATGGAGATGGAGTAATATTCAACAGTAAAGCAAGAGAAAGATGGTCTTCTTCTGTCAAGAAGTGAGGATCACCATCACCATATATATGTGTGTGTGTGTGTGTGTGTGTGTGTGTGTGTGTGTGTGTGTGTGTGTGTGTGTGTGTGTGTGTGTTTTGCGATACTTTTTGAACGAATTTATTTATACGAAAGTGCATTTTTACCTAAATGCGAGTTGGGGATAATTTTCCCTTTGACCAATTTGGTACCCCCAAATATGGAGCGGCATATGCATTGTTTTTCAAATATAATTATCCACTGACACGTGTTTCATCGTCTACGACTCATCAGAGTGGCTTATCACAGTCTCTTCCCACATATCTATCTCGCTACTTGTCTCTATCTATTTATCTATCTATTTATCTATCTATCTATTTATATATATATATATCCATCCATCTATCCATTTATCTATCTATTTATCTATCTATTTATCTATATATCTATCTATCTATTTATGTATCGATCTATTTATCTATCTATCTATTTATCTATCTATCTATTTATCTATCTATCTATTTATCTATCTATCTATCTATCTATCTATTTATGTATCTATCTATTTATCTATCTATCTATTTATCTATCTATCTATTTATCTATCCATCCATCTATCTATTTATCTATCCATCCATCTATCTATTTATCTGTCTATCTATCTATTTATCTATCTATCTATTTATCTATCTATTTATCTATATATCTATCTATCCATCCATCTATCTATTTATCTGTCTATCTATCCATCTATTTATCTATTTATCTATCTAACTATCTCTCTATCTATCTATCTATCTACCTATCTACCTATCTATCTATTTATCTATCTATTTATCTTTCTATCTACCTATCTACCTATCTATCTCTCTATCTATCTACTTATCGACCTATCTATCAATCTATCTATCTATCTATCTATGCATGTATGTATCTATCTATGTATTTATCTTAGTCTACTCGTATCTATATATCTATCCTTCTATCACAATCTGTATCTATCTATTTCTAAATCTGTTTAATGCTTAGGAATATTTTCAAAACACACGCTACCAAATTATTTGTAACATTTGAATCTGAACAATGATTTATTAAAACCTAATGACAGGAGGCGCTCATTAATACAAATAAAGATGGCCTCCAGGATTTCGCCAAATCTTTGCGCGCTAAGAAAACAAAAAGGAAAAGAAAACATATCTGCATCAATCTGCGCGAATGCAATTATCAAGATGCAAATTGAAATAAATCTATTTCGAATAATAGCAATTATGCCTTCCTTCCTTTCATGAAATTCCGAAATCATCCTAAGAAAGAAGAGCGCGTCTTCTGAAGATGCGTCCATTCAACCAACGCGCTTATACTGCGACCTCTTTTTCACAGAAGAAACGTTGCGAGCCGCCTACATCTGCTCTATTGTTATTTTGATGGCGGGTCCCTGACTGAGCTTCACTTTAGGATCTCCACTCTGTAAAACATTCATGAGAAACACTCGACTAGCTACAACCACTATCAGAAATTTCTTTTAACCTCTATCTGTGTCAAAATCTAAATGAAAATTCCATGAGCCAATTTTTTCTTCACAGAATTCCTCATCTGTTGAACACAATACCCGGGGCTACTTCCCAGCTGACTTCAACATGGTCGTATTCAATTCTAATGCAAATAAATTTTTGGTGAGCTGTCTTTAATATAATTAATTTCTACCACATCACTAATCATCACGGTGTTATCTCAGTTTGCACTCATTAACACTTATCCTTGAGTAGCCTCCAAGCTTTGATAAGCGCTGATTTTAAAGTTAAAGAAATATACTATTTCAAACTTTAAAATCAATGAATTGACAGGGAACAGGGGCTGATTGACAGAGCTGTACTTACGCAAAGAATGACCCGTTTTCTGTGAATGTTGCTTCGGCATATTCCGGTAGCTTACGTAAACTGCCGAAATATGGCGAAATGTTCAACCAATGCAGCAGACGACACTTAATCAATTGGAAGAAGTTATTTCACGACATGTCAACTGAAATTTACAGTAAAAGGGTGTCATCGGCTTGGTATATACCGTGACTGATTGGAAAAATGCAAAGAGTACTGTCTTGGGAATTTCCGGCATCAAATCGAAAAATCTTCAAAAAAAAAATGTTGTTTCAAATAGCCTAGCACCTAACCTTATCAGACAATGAGAAACGAAGTAGACAAAAATATTCGGTGTTTATTCAGATTCGCGATAAACAAAAATGAAAATAATCTTTTATATTGTAACTACTTGTCAGAAATGTAGATTTTTATATTCCAAAAATCGCGTAGATTGATCAAATAGATTTTTTTTTTGTTTTTACTTTCATGAATTCACAAAATAAATTAAAGAACAAATTTACCGGGTTTTTTTTTTTACGGATAAGTGACAGACGGTGCCATATTATACTAGAGAACATAAGGAGAGGTAATCAGGGATTGTTTTGACAGTTTCCGAGTGCATTAGGGTTGTCTGCCCATGTCCACCGATTCGTTGAGCTTTTTTTTTCACCTTCATCGAACCAGAGTAAAAATGTGTTTTCTTGAATTGATCAAATTACGTGATTTTTTTTTTTTTTTTCGAATTTTTCGTCTTTGTCCCGTGACCGGTACATACATCATACACACATTTCTGTATTTTCTTTAATTTTAAATGCCGCCATTAATGGCAATCTAGAAAGGCAACAGAAATCGTCATGAAAATATTTTTTAGTGCCCTCCATCAAAAAATCTTCTTGAAACAGTAACATTTCTTTAAAAAAAAAATAATAAAATAAAATAAAAATCAATAAATGTTTACATTTGTTGTTAGCATTATTTTACAAAAACAATATTCATTCATCAATCTTGATTTTTTTTTAATTATTGTATCCGTCATTGAAATTACTATACGATGAATGTTTTCTATATTGTTTGATCAGCATTGGACATATTCCGGCGGTTTACGTAAGTTGCCGGAATATGCCGACGCAATATCTACGCAATAAAGGGTCGTGCTCCGCATAAGTACTCACAGAGCTTCTAAAACAGATTGTCCATTAAATCTGCTCGGTTATCGATGACAATGTTATTACCTATTTAAACGTGACCGACCGACAGATCGACAGGCAGACAGACGAACCAATCTTTTAAAGAGATTAGTGAAATCATCTCAAAATGGAACTGTCCATTAATTTAACTTTAATTAATATCTGAAATGTCCAACTTTTTTGATGAATAGCAATATAATCCATTTCGATATTAATCGGAAATGACGGGCGGTTTTGCGCGTTCGCTTTTGAGATCGTGATGGAAACAAAGCTAATACGTTTATATTAATTAATCGAAACATTTCTTTCTGTTTGAATGTACTTCCTATTTTAACATAAAATAGACATCGTCATATTAAAATGTTATATCGCAAAAGCAACAAAAACTCTCCACTATTATATAACAGGAACTTTGTCTGTGTGTCTGCGTGTCTGTTCCCTATGAACTCCAAAACGGCTGGGCCGATTTTTATGAAATTTCACACGAAGGTACTTTATGTGTCCTGAAGTGTTCTTAGATAGGTTTTGTATCGGAATGTCTCCGATAAGTATCGATAATCGAAATAACCCGACGAAAGAAAGATGTTGACCAGAAGCTAACATCTTACATTTGTATTTGAGAAGTTTTATTACCTCACAAGCCGAAATGCCCGGCACAATTGCACGGTGATACTTGACTTTTGTAATTTTAAACTTTGATTCAAGCCATTATATATATTTAAAAAAATGCATATATAATATCCTAAGTAGGTTCTCTATTGTGCAATGTAGGCTACAATGTATCGTGAACGAAGTTACTGCGGGGGGAGGGGGGGCACGTAAAGCTTCCTCTCTGTGCACCGCGATGGGTTCCCAACTAGAGCAGGTAATCAATCGATTTGATTAAAAAAATAGGCGACTTTACCGATTTCGATGATAATAAAAAATATTGGAGTGTGAAACATTCGTTGATCATCATTCAATCCCGGGCCACGTCGGGTCTCCCTGCTAGTTATAAATTTGTTTCTCTTTATAAACTAATTAATCGATCATTACGAATTTTAGAAAACAGGTGCTAGGCGCGGTGTATGATGATATCGGCTATATTAAGTGCAATTCAGTTAAAAGGAAATAGAATTGGGTTGAATCATTCCGTGAGAATAAAGATACACCCGAATTTTGTTAAATGTAAATAATTAGTATTACCAATTACTAAATATTCACGAAATCTTATTTTCTTCGGTGTATTTTAAAGGGAATTTACAAGAATAATAAAATCAAAATGCATCAATTTTGCATTAAATTTTGTTCGTAGCCATTATGTAACGTGGTCGTTACATGTCAACACTCGAACAATAAACATTTATTTACGGGTACATGCAGAAGAACGTCTTGTCCCTTGTTAAAAAAGTCTTTTCGTGCTCCAGTGTGCTTAATAAAACTGCCGTGTCGAACAATTTGTCCGGCCATGTTTATCACGCGTCTTTCCATATCGCTCCCGGCCACGTGTGTAGCACGTCTATTTCTCTTCCTCTCGTGCTACGTTTTTCTTTTTATTTCATTTTATATCATCTTTATCTTTCCAGTTCCTCACCGTTGTAACGTCACATCGCACACGGCTTGGTCATTTGCATACGTTGGCTGTTATCGCTGCGTTGCTGCTGCTGCTGCTGCTGCTGCTGCTGCTGCTGCTATACGCGAGTCAGCGCTCTGTTACAATTAGACGTGAATTCATCAATGTTACGTTTCTGTCTGTACTTTTAATTATTAGGATTCGAGCACTTTTGACATTGATAAGACAAAGCGGATCAAGATGATTATTTGAAATGTGCGACTAGTTCGGCTCTTATATTAGCCGTTTTCAACTGTGATACCAAGACATACATACAAACATATTATTTTATGCGAGGAATGTTTGAAAAGTTTAGAGGCTTCAGCAAAACTAGAAGGGATAAAGATGTTTTGATAATTTATTTTTCAACATAGTTCACCTCGTGTTACAACGACACTAAAGTGCTTTTATTTCGATGTAGAAAAATTCTTTTATTTAGCATTCCAGAAATTCCACAACTGCAGCTGTGACACTGGCAAAATGGCAGCAAGCCATTTTTTTCATTTGGAAGAAAAGATCGTGGTGAAAGTGGAGCAGGTCGAGGTAATAAGTGTTAGATATTGACCGGACAACTCCGAAAGGTGTGCTGGTCGTCGATTATTATGATCGTTATTTAATATATTTAAAAATAAAATGTCAGAAAGAATGTCATCATAGCGAAATAAACATTTACAGATAATATGATTTATGTTAAAATATTTTAATAGAAAGGAATGCTAGTTTTCATAACTAGCACAAAAAAAAATGTTAACTTTGTGAAAAAGAATGTTAGAACGTAAATAAAATGACGTAACGAGTTAGACAAAAAAGTACATTTATCAGTTAGTCAGCAGTTGGCAGTCAGAGTTAGCTAACCCAGTCGGTATTCAGACGAAGAAAGATGCTACATGAGACGCAATGACTCCGAGTAGGAGAAAATGGCGACAGTAAAAGTCTAGCACCAGCGTTGCAGATTTTCAATAAGAATAAAGCTGCTGCCGCTACCACCACTCTTCTTTATTGGCAGCTTTTCCGAGGATCCGTCAAATCAAGATCGACCCAGATGGATAAGGCATGTTTCTTCATTGGCCGGTGTAAACCCTAAGATACTGTTATTTGCTTCTTAATTTTATAATTCTTATGTCCTACTTTGACAATCACTAGAAAATCAATACACACATTCAGATATAGATAATTAAATATATATATATATATATATATATATATATATATATATATATATATGAAATAAAATGGAGGTGGAAGGACCTGGATACTCAACGTTTCGCCCGATTTATGCGGGCTTCTTCAAGAGGGATGGTCATTGAAGAAGCCCGCATAAATCGGGCGAAACGTTGAGTATCCAGGTCCTTCCACCTCCATTTTATTTCATATCGTCGGATTTAATCCAGCTCAACAATCATATATATATATATATATATATATATATATATATATATATATATATATATATACGAGAAAACAAACAGGTAATAAAACATGTTAAAAAACACTTTGAAATGAGTTAAAAACATATTTAATCTGAAAAGGAAACACTAGATAAGTGGATAGTCCTTAATCCGCAGAGTTTCGAAGAAATACTTTCCTTCTCATCAGAGGGTAGGAATTAGCAAAATGCGGGATCGGATTTTGCATGCAAAAGTATTTGATGAAAGTCGACGATCTTACTTGAAAACAAAAAAGTGAAGCAGAGGGAATATGGTGAAGAAAAAGGTGATTACGCCTGAATGGATAGTCTGGTGGAAGATAAATAATCCGGTGACGATAAAATCCAAATATATAACTTCAAGAAAGTTAATTGGATTTCAATTTGCAGAAGTAAAATCCAACGATATCCCGTAATTGGAAGAAGATGGTTCATAATAATCCGAAGGCAGAAATCCATGGAAAAATTCACAAAAATGTGTACAAAGAAAAAAAGGAAAAAATTCTAATAATATTAATAAAAGAAAAATAATTCTTTAATATTTATAATATACTTTAATTTTACCATTTTTTGGTAAATTTAATTGTAATTTTTATTATATATATATATATATATATATATATATATATATATATATATATATATATATATATATATATATATATATATATATTGCACGGGCGTCCCCCTCCCCTTTTAAAATTCATCATTCAATAAGGTAGAAAGCTATAGCAAACATCTAAATGAGTATTTTAACCATAGTTCCTGATTTCAAAAAACGAAAAATTAAAAGGTAAATTTCTCTATATATTTTTTTATATATATATACCTGTATATTTATGTATATGTATATATGTGTGTCTATTTTTTCATATATATGCATGTATATATTTGAAATGTGGTACTTAAAGCAAACTTATAATTTAAATTCAAATCTATATTTTACTCTATTTCTTTCCTATCTCTAACCCATATTAATTTTCTTATAAATTTTAAATCCAGACCTTTTATTTCAATTTTTTTCAGATACATCTGCCTTACTTTTAATGCTAGGTTTATTTATGGTGTCTTTTAAATTTAATAAAAACCCTTCAAAATTTGCTTACGAGGAGACCTTGCTTATTAAAAAACTATATGTAATTATTGTACGTAACTTGATGTCTACCACAATAAAAAGCATTGTTTTCCGAAACGATCGTACAGATAATTGATTTTGTTGTTGTTCCTTCTTATGAAACCGATTTTTAATTTAATTATAATTGGATTTTTAAATTTTAAATTATCAAGCACATTACTTAATATATATATATATATATATATATATATATATAATTCCACAGATCAATAAATACACATCATATATACAACCCCCCATGTTATACAGAACCCTACTATACGACATAGGATAGATTAGTAACTAGTTCGAATCCATAATCTTGAAAATGGCCATGTTACAGTCAGCTGGGAAGCAGCTCCGAAATATTGTATTTCACAGACGAGCTGTTTTGGGTCCCAAACTTTGCTCATGAAATTTCGTTTAGCTCTAAGCACAGAAAGAGATTAATGGAAATTGCTTATAGTTTTTGTAGCTAGGCGAGTGTTTGCCGTGAATGTGTTACAGAGGGGAGATCATAAAGTAAGCTCAGCCAAGCATTCGCCATCAAAATAACGATACGGCAGAGATAGGCTATCAACGTTTCTTCTGTAATGACAACCACTGAGATGTGAGCGGGTGCATTATATTGGTGGAAGAGTATTCCTCTTGTGTGCATTCTTTGTATATTTTGATTTGGTTACTTCCCGTAGGTGCTTAAGCTGTCCAGAATAATTCTGCCCAATCACTGGTGGCCGTTCTAAAGGTATTCGATCAGTATGACACTCTGTAAATTCCAGAAAACAGATGGCGTTACTCTACCAGCTAAGGGAAATACATTAGCCTTCTTTGAGGTTGGAGATGACGTGTGCTTCCACAGCTTTGAATTTTCTTTGGCTTCTGATTGATGGTGACGAAACCTAGTATTCATCGATAGTGATGAATCGAGCAAAGAATCATCTTCATCATTTTCAAACAGTCTCATGTTCCTCTTAGTGTTACGTTGTACTCTTTTCAATGGGGCACGGCACTAGATTAACTATATGTTACGTAGCGCCCACGTTAGATAGCGGGTGGGGGGGTTCTCTCTCTCTCTCTCTCTCTATATATATATATATATATATATATATATATAAAATGTACGTGGGTTTATAATGAGTTTTTTGTATCGTCTAGTGTTTTATAATGTTCCTCGTAGATGTGTGTATAACTGTTTACACATATAGATTACACATATAGGTACAGTTTCAACAGGACATATAACTTTTTATAAGGAAACAGTTCCTTACTACAAAGGAACAGCACATCTTTCATGTGGGTTCTAAATCATGCCAAACAGGGAAACATACCTTCATTCATCTGTGGTCTTGATAGATGATTCTGCCAAAAGCTGAAATGAACATCCATCTCAAGCCTCGCGTTGTTTTTTCAGACAACTTTAATTCCAAATTCTTTGCCATTGCTGAATAGCGCGCGTTTTAAAGTCTGCTTTCCTGGCATACAGGGTCATAAGCCCTGTCGCTACCTGATCCTGTCTCCAACGCTAAAACTTTCTCCTTCCGTCTCTCTCCATGGCCACTGACTTATTCTGTATTTATCTAACTATTCTGTTTTTATTACGTCATTCAATGCATATCTTCTAACATCTGACTTTTAATCACGCTTCTTCTACCCCGATGTATTATTTGAAAACCTATTTGTTTGAGTATTTTAACATTCATTTCGTAAAGGTTGCATTCATGATTCTTTTGTTCATTGTTCTACTAACCGGTTCTAAATTCCGAAAAAACTATAAACATATTTGTCTGTGTACATAAACTTAGTCTGCATACCAATAAATAATAATGTTCTATATCTAACGTTTTAACTGTTAATCATAATATCTAGGAAATTAGAAAAATCGACTATAAGCAAGGTAACCCGGTGTCGCTGTAGCATAATCTAACATAAGACACAGTATACCTGGTTTCTATTCATATGTCGAAAGTTGAGGAACCCACTTTGCATAAACCTTTATAATCCCAGTGTTTTTGTCAAAATTTTGTCTGCTCGCTCAATCGATATTCCAAGATTTATGATATAGGACGATCTCCGTGGCCATCTGCAGGACAAGATCAAAGTTATCCTTGGTGTTTCTTTTGAGAGTCGTCTTGACTTTTGGTCATCTTCAACACTGTCTCCATGAGGCTTGAATTCTCTAATCCAACATGTCACTGTCCCATATGAAGGGACACTCTCTGCTAATCCCTTCAACAGGTCATCATGAATTTCTAGGGCAGTCATGACTCAAATGCAGGAATTTTATGACTGTAAGAATTTCTGTTTCTTTATTTCTAACTGAATCTTCATCCTTAGTTATTAAAAATCTGCAAAAATATGAGAAGCATATTAGAATTTTAAAATTTAGCAGGAATACTTGCAATAGTTTGAACTTTCAAAAAATGTATAAGTTTGTTCACGTATGGTTTTTATGCTTAAGGGTTTAAATGCTCATCATATATATATACATATGCATATATATATATATATATATATATATATAGATAGATATATATATATATATATATATAGATATATATATATATAGATATAATATAAAGCTGAATGTCTGTGTGTGTATGTGTGTGTGTGTCTGGTCACGAATAGGTTCCTATATGGTTCACTATTTTAAACAACTGATTACATATAATGATAGATGTACCGAGACACAAGAATGGGTATGTTTGATCTGGCAGAACGGTGGTTCATTAAAATTGTGGGGTTTACGTTCGCGCCTGGTCCACAAAGTATGGAAATAAAAAATTTAAAAAAAAAACGTTTACAAGTATTTTGACATAGATGTACATAAGAATACTTTGATAAGTATGTTTTAACTTAAATAGGGATGGTATAATAAAAATTGTGGGGTCTGCATTCGCGCCTGGCCTCCATAGGATGGAAATAGGAACAAACTTTAATAAAGACTTTTCATATCTATCTGCGTAAGTATACTTTGATAATTATGTTTCAGTTTGAGGAAATATGGTATAATAAAATTATGGGGTGTTCGTTCTCGCCTGACCTCCATAGAATGTCACAAAGTTTAACAAGGTTTTTTAATATAAAACCACAGAATATTGTGATAAGTGTTTGAGTGTGAACAGGTATGGTATAATAAATTATGGGGTTTATCTATTTTATTTTTACTTTCATCATATTTTCCTTTGGTTTTGATACCCCCAAATTCGAAGCTATCTCTTTACACCCCTTTCTTTTCATAACCTATCATACTTTCACAAATCAGAGTCTATTTTCTGTAGGCTTTTTTAACCCAGTCACCGACGGGTACTTTTGCTAGTATATATATATATATATATATATATATATATATATATATATATATATATATATATATACTAGCAGTTCCACCCGGCTTTACTCGGGCCCTATGTACTGTTCATAAGTTTATCTGCATATGTATGTATTAAAAAGTGTGAATATGTAAAGTAATGCCTTTCTGTATAATAGTCTTCTTTAACTACCCTACATTGGAGTTGCCCACACATATTTGCTTGCAGTATCTGCCGGAACAGATACTACACTTTGACTCCGGCCCGAAGGCCAAGGACCTTTTCTATTAGTATCTACAATGAAGTAGGGGCAACCCTTCGTACCAATTGTCACTATCCAGCTCACCTACTCCCCGGGGAGCTGGTCCCCATTTCCCCTTCACTCCTCACATTAAAAAACGACCTCGTGTCACATTTTGCTTTGGTGGGAAAGCAAATAAATACTAATAGAAAAGAGGGTTTTTTAATATGAATATCAATACACACAAAAGAAAAATGAATTTATAGGAGTATAGAAGATATGTAATTATAATTGAACAATAACGTTTGTTTACACTAAAGACACTAAATTTTGATGTTTACGCATTCATCAGTGTAGGAGGTGACAATTCCTGCCAGTCATGAGGTACGAACTTAGCCACGAAGCCACCTCTTACTCTATTTGCGTAGCCTTTACGTCAGGGCCACCAAACAATTGCCACGGGAATGAAGAGAGTAAAGAACAATTAAACGCCGAATTCGGGCAAAGAAATTGGACAATCTAGAGTGTTCGAACAAGAGGAAGTCC
The DNA here is from genome assembly GCF_053919585.1 of Euprymna scolopes. Lineage (NCBI taxonomy): Eukaryota > Metazoa > Mollusca > Cephalopoda > Sepiida > Sepiolidae > Euprymna > Euprymna scolopes. The sequence goes on along the minus strand of NC_136514.1, from coordinate 30,735,031 downwards.
TGAACATTGCATAAACTCTAGTTACTGCCTTTTAGTTTTTTTTCCGCAGACAGTACCCATCCTCAAGTATTCGTAAAGGGGCTTGATGACATATATAAATTTGAAACTTTTGGGAAAAGAAAAGAAAAAAAAAAGATGACATATATAAATTTGAAACTTTTGGGAAAAGAAAAGAAAAAAAAAGATGACATATATAAATTTGAAACTTTTGGGAAAAGAAAAGAAAAAAAAAGATGACATATATAAATTTGAAACTTTTGGGAAAAGAAAAGAAAAAAAAAAGATGACATATATAAATTTGAAACTTTTGGGAAAAGAAATGAAAAAAAAAGTCATATCCTAACCAATAATTGATGCATTCTCAAATTTGAAAGTGCATTTGTTAGAGGGTGTTTCGCTGAAAAAAGCACTCAAATTATCAGTCCACAGCCCTAAACATCCACTATGCCTCCAAGCCGGATTTGAACCTGGAGCACGCAGTTTTAACAATGTCAGTTTGTATCATACCAAAATCAATTCGTCCTCAGTTTTGTAGACTTTCTCAACTGCGTTCAACGTATATGGTGTTGCAATCAAGCGAGGAGTTTGCATGGGCAGATTTAGTGAAGTTGTAGAAGTTATCGAACAGCCACTTCACGGTTTTCTCGGAAGTGTGACATGGCGCTGGCTCCTGCGCAACGCGTATGGTTATCCTGCAGTAACCTTCTCCGCCCAGAGCTTGACAATAATAGCTATTAACTTAATATTAGCATCTGAATTAAGTCTGGGTGACTTTTCGAATATGGGGGCGGTATGACATAGCTTTTGCTGGAAATACATCCAAAGGACGACTGATCCGTGAAACACAATATCGCGGAGTTGATACCCAGCTTATTCTAAAATGATCGTTCCAAGTGCAACGTGAAAAAATTACCGATCACCACACTGTTATCTTACCTAACACTTATTTACTCTTATCCTCCAGTGGTCTCAAGGCCTCAATAAGCGGTGACTCACTAGTAATATATATATATATATATATATATATATATATATATATATATATATAGTAGGTCAATTTAGCTCTTATGCGTAGATCATCGTATAACGATTTGATCACTGTCTGTCTGACGTAATGAACATTTAAATTAAAATGTTTAAAATTCAACGCTATTTCACACGGTTAATCGTAGCCGAATGGATACGACCTCCGCTAATCGAGCCAGAGATGTCTCGTGTCGCGGGGTTCGAATCGTTCGACTGGTAGTAATCGTGACACCCTGCACTGAAGAATCCCGAAAGGATGAAACACTAGTGTCTGTAGGTATTTAATTATTATAGTAAAAAAATAATTATATATATAAATATATATATATATAGAGAGAGAGAAAGAGAGAGGGGGGGAAGAGAGAGAGAAAAATAAAGAGAGTCTAAAAACTGTACCCACACTTTAAATGTCACTATACTAACTTTTTGTGGTTGGTGTGATTATTTAATCACAGCTTGGCAGAAAAGCAACTTTAATTCAGGAAAGAAGTTTATCCTGATATAAACATTTAATACATAAAGATTGAATCGTCACGGTGAGAAAATCAGTTCCATATTTTTAGACACTTTGCATATATATATATCTATATATATATATATATATATATATATATATATATATATATATATATATATCGTTGAAAACGATATACAGTAAAAGAAAACAAAGCGATTTAATACAGGCTTAAAAAAAATCATAAGTAAAGGTCAATATGCGAAATTGAATGATAATACATATATATATATACACATACATATATACATGTGTGTATATATATATGTGTGTGTGTGTGCGTATATATATATATATATATATATATATATATATATATAATGTGAAGTGAAGTTTGAAAATTATTCCTTTTGTATTGAAAATAAAACAGTTTTAAACTTTAAAAACTAATTCATTTATAGAATAAAAATTGATCAAATGCGCGTGCGCACACATTATTTGTCGTTATACTTTTCAGGTTTATATGTATACACACACACACACACACACACACATATATATATATATATATATATATATATATATATATGCATATGTGTGTCCGTGTCTGTGTCTGTGTCTGTGTGTATGTGATTATACTTCAAAGAGATTAGCGCATTAAACAAATCCATTGTTCCAGTCACGTATTATGGAAAAGAAATGAATCGATAGAAGAATACATTTTTGAAATTCGAAAAAATCGGTTAAGCAATATTATATTGACTTTCTTTCGCAAGAGGCGGGATACGATGGAATCCGAGTTCATCAAAGATTTTACGGTTAATGTATTGCGAGAAAAAAGAAGAAAAATAACGCAGAAGATAACGAGGAGTAGGAGGAGGAGAAAAGGGAAAGAATAAGAAGAACGCAGAAGAAAAAGAAGAAAACGCAAAAGAAAATGAAAAAGATGATGATGATGATGATGATGATGATGATGATGATGATGATGATGATGATGATGATGATGATGATGATGATGACACAAGAAAAAGGCAACAAAGAGATCGCATGAAAAGAAGAAAAGGAAGAAGAAAAAAGAAGAAGGAAAGAAAGATAACACACAAGAAAATTACAAAAAAAGAGATCGCAGGAAAAAAGAGGGTTGAGACGAAACTGAAGAATGAAAACGTAAAGCAGAATAAGAGTGGAAACAAGAAAGAGAATACGTAAAAGAAAGAAGATAACGAACGATAAAACACAGAAAAGAAAGTAGAAGCCAAAGAAGGAAGAGAAGAAGGAAAACCCAAAAGAGAATGAGGCCGATAACACATAAAGAAGTTAATGAAAAATAAAAGAAAGAAGTGATATATAAAAATAAGAACGTAAATGTGTTAATAAAACTTTTACAACCATAATGCCTTATACAAATTATGACAAAATCATTTTGCACGCTAAGTTAAAAAAAAAAAAAAAATCGTTTTTGTTGACACAGTCTGTGCGCCATTTTTAAGCACGCGTCTGTTGCTTGGGTTGTGTTTCGTGTGCGAGACAATATAACAACAGAAAATGATATGAGGATTTCAGTTTATGTCTTCGGAGTTCGTTAAGTCGGTAACGATCAAGATGACCTCTCTCTTTCTTGCAGCTACATTATTTACACGTTTGACCCTTTTGAAGTTAACTACTGGAAAAATATCGTTTCATCTCTCATAGGTTTTTTGGCGTGACCCCTTGCTTTCGTAGTGTTGCATAGCTGGAGTCTGTATATAAACAGGGTCAATATAATTGATGTCTCTTTACGTTGTGAAGTGTCTATATATATATATATATATATATATATATATATATATATATATATATATATTAATTAACTACTTCATTTAATCGCATAAATTAATATACGAAGATATAATTTTATGCGTAAACTGTCAATACATAGATATAGCTAGGTAGTAAAACTGACGACTTCTCGCGAGAATGAAATGCTGAATATTTTGTGTAGCTTAATTGCAATATATATTTTAATAACTTAATTGTTTTTAATATATAATTATCCACTGACACGTGTTTCGTCGTCTACGACTCATCAGAGTGGCTGAATCTAGCGAGATTCGAAGTCGGGACCCCACGGTAATGAGCCAGACCTCTTTATGCGCTGGTCCATCTCGTCGACTGTTTGGAGGGGAAACCCTCTATACTGGGACAATTATTATTTTTGGTAACCAGAGTGACCCCTTTTAGGGGAGCTGGTTTTTACCTCACATTAAAAACGGCCTTGTGCCTAATTTGCTCAGTGGGGGAGCAAATAAATACCATCTCGTCGACTGTTTGGATATATCGCTAATATTTTTATTTATCTAGACAAATATTAAATACCCGCTACACTAAACATGCTAATATTTCGGACAATTGGTTGGCAATAACCAAAAGTCTCCGTCAGGCGACGTAATAAAGCTTATGTGCTAATGAAGGCATCTGGGTCTCAGATGGAGGAAATGAAATATATTTTTTTTATTTATAAAATAAAATGTGAAAATGCTAAATTTAAACGTGAGGGTGGTATATTAAGTGAAATTCCTTCTTGAATACCTTTAAGTTGGTGTGTGTGCGTATATATATATATATATATATATATATATATATATATATATTCCCTCTTGAATACCTTTAACGCGGTTATATTACATGCGAGTATATATATATATATATATATATATATATATATATATATATATATATATATATATATATACATATATATATACATATATATATACACACATGTGTATTACCATTTTGTGATTATCTAGCTCCTTGAATATGCGTATAACGTCTATTAATCGTCTCTAATATTTTATAACAGTAGTTATAGTAGATATCTAACTGCTGATGCAATTCTATAGTCAGGTACGCCCAAGGATGGAGTACTGTTGCCGCATCTAAACAGGTGCTGCTAGAAAAGACTTATCCTGCCTTGATAGAGTTCAAAATAGACCTTGGAGCCTCGTAGAGGATGTCGTTTTCTCTTCCCTGCAACCTCTTTCTCACAGAAGAGATGTTACGAGTTTGTCTCTGCTTTAACGTTCTTTTCATGGCAAGTGCTCGACTGAGCTCCAATCTATGCCCCCCTCGCCAAACTTTCACAAGAAACACCCGTCTAGCAGAAAACACTATCAATAATTCCCCCCACTCTTTATCTGTGCCTAAACCTAAACGTAGATTCCATGAACAAAGCTTCTTTCTTAGAACTGCACGCCTGTGGGATTGTCTTCCATTTTCCTGCTTTCCGGCTTACCACAATATGGTTGTTTTCAAGTCTAACGTAAACAAGTTCTAGATGAGCCGTTCCATATAAGTTAACAAATTTATCGAATTTCCGTTATTAACGATTACTTTATTGTCCAATTGTCTACTGTACACTCTTTAACCCTTACCCTCGAGTGGCCTCTTGGCCTTTATAAATGGTGCCGCCTTTGTAAAAAAAAAAACGAAAAAGAAACAGTGTATAATAACTAATGAGAATGATTACTTACCCAGACAGTTTTTACCAAAGGGACGGATAACATTGTAGGTGTGATCACATAACGTCACAAAGTTTCTTGAAATTAAAAATGCTATTCATTCGAAAAGGAAAACGCCAAGACGTGAATTACATTGTGATATTATTATTTATTTCCATTCTGGGTCCCTTCTCGGAGTTTGGGCACACTTCGTATAAGTCTACATTTTGCTATTTTGTCCCTTTTGACTTCCACGGGCGTTAAGTCCAAACCTGGGAGCACAAGACCCCCTGTCTATGCATTAACGCGTTGGATTATCAAACTAATATATCTACTATTTCATTAGGTCATTAACTCCACACGACTAAATATTTTTTTTTAATGTTAGTTATGAAAACTAAAATTCTTTTTCATCAAGTTAAGATTTCTGGGAACTGTTTTAACATAAATCATTTTATCTGTAAATACCTCTCGCCTTGATAACATTCTTTCTGATTCTGTTTTTACAAATATCAATAAAGATCATTTTAATGATAATAATCGTTCAGCTAACTTGGTGTTGCCCGAACAATGTAGAGGTCATTTTGGAGCGGCTTTGTGTATAGTCAAGAACCACGCCGACATTTTATTTGGAGTTTAAATGTTATGTTTTAGCAAAAGGAAAAAAGATTTATATCGAACACACATAAAGAGCGTACGTTCTGGTGTCTTTCAGATGAGGCTGGTCAAGTATGGAGAAAACTGACTATGTTAATCTGTTCGTATAGATCAGCACTAGCTTACTACTTTCGCATGTAGGTGTCACCTTTGAGAGTGTGGAAACATTTCGATTGGTTGAAAATACTTCACACGTTCGTGTGACAACTTTCTTGCTTTTAGAAGTGAGAAAGAAAGCGACTTCCATTAGTCATTTGCTTTTGGGCATTTTCAGGAATCACTTCACGATTACGTCGCCACGGTAGTATCAATTAACGCACTAAAACAAAAATATTAGTCAGTCCTGTTAATGTATTCGTTTGTCTGACAACAAAAGGACGCGCTAAAGGCTTATTTCACCAATGTATATATCGATTGGTTATATACGACATAATCACGTTGACACATCAGTTCTCGTTAGATAACCGACGTTAGGCAACGTTGAGCCTGGATGGCTGACCATTTAGGCGTTGTATATCGAAGGATGTCGACGCCTCCCTGAAAGAACTGCAAAACTCTAACACCATCATTTCCCTTGGCCAGAATATACATGCAACTAGGAACCGCTTGTGTATTCTCATGAAATTTCATACTACGGGGTAAGTCGATTCAACTAGGCTAGAGTGAATGCCGCTGTCTATATACCCATTTTTAAAAGGCCTATAACAAGACATTCATAAATCACGTGCCTGTTCGTCTTTAATTTTGATACCCAAATCTTCAGATTAAAACAATTAGATTTCTCTGTTGTACTGGATTATCGGCTTTATCTATTTCGTTATCTTGGAGATTATCGACTGGCTAATCCACCGTGTTAAATGCCAATCGTTTTTTATTTGCGATTATCAATTGCACAAAATTTATTATCTTCAAACTTGTTAATCCGCATGCATGTTCTTAAGTTTTGTGTTCTATTAAGCACACCTGATCATCGAGTCGTAGCCAATTTCACTCTGTGTTTTACTTTAATTTCATACAAAAATTCATTAGCAATAATATATGGTGCAATATTTTTGGCATAATAAATTAGGGTATGATTACAGAAAATTGGAAGGTTCTATTTATATACAGGGGTAATAGAAACTGACTAATCAAACGAAATGATGGTCTCCTATAAACACATCAGAAACCAGAATAACTCCATAAAACATATTGGATCTTTTAGAATTCCCGCACATACATTTTCGTGTCCAAAAAAGAAAGAATTTTGCTCTTCGTCTGTAAACTTTTACAATTCAAAACTTCTTTTTCTTTTACATGGAGGTCGCTACTTATCAAGGGCCGAAGGCCACTCAGGGATAAGGGTTATTGCGTGTACAGTAATCATTGAGATAGTATTGTAGTAATCATTAGTATTGGGGGTTTTGATAGAGTGTCTTACTTAAGGGGGCGGTTTGTTAGGAGTTTGTTTATGTTGGACTTGACTTGTAGTCAGGTGGGAAACAGGCAAGCGGCAGAGAGTTCCACTGGCGTGCAGTTCTAAGAAAGAAGCTTTGCTCATGGAATCTACGTTTGTATTTAGGCACAGATAAAGAGTGGGGAAAATTTTGGCTATCCTACAGGAAACTGTATTCTTCGTTTTCGTCTGCAAGCTTTTACAATTCAAACTTCCTTGGATTGAAAGGTTCTCTGGATTGATATTGCCTGATACTACCAACATTTCTCTTTTCTTCGCGTCTAAAATGATTAAACGACTGTCGTGAAATATTCATCTTCTTTATGCTAAACGATCTTCTATGTGTTAACATCTAAAGACACACACGTATTGATAATTACTGTGCCCCTCCCCCCAAAAAATACTTAAAGCTCAAAAATATAATTTATTATTATTAGTTTATTCTGGGTTTTACTTCTCCATATTTTATGAAGTTGTCCCGAAGCAAAGTTGATAGCTAAAAAAATTAATTATCTAATCATGCTGAGATGTTTTATGGTGGTTAATGTTATCAAAAATCATAAGATTCATACATTAAATTTGAAGAAAAAAAATCAGACGTACAAATTCTTATCAAAATTCCAAGTGAGACTTCATTGGCTGCAATATGAGCCGAGTAGTGAATCCTATGATGACTAAAACCGGGATTATCGTCAAAAGTGTATTTTATGATGTTCTGCCTTATACTGTCATTTAATAGACACTTTCTGACTTTATGAATATAGTTGGCTTGAACAATCGATCCAAAGTGAGCCAACCCATTACTTCTGTACTTTCTTTTCATACAATCGCTTGTTAGTTACTTTCTGTGTGTGTTTTTTTAACCGTTCACCTTTTCCATTATCGTTGACCTTGACCATTGACCTCGATATCCTACAAGTTGATCCCTTCTGTTATCATTATAGAATAGTGAAATTATACCAGATATAAAGTTGAAGCATGTATTCTTGGTGAAACGTAGTACATTAATAACACGCGTGACGAGAGTATTTTCGCTCTGACTCTCTCGGCCACTCACTTGTGGCTAAACCAACCTGCTCCAAGTTGTATCCGTATTTATTAGGTTTGGTTGTGTTCTCTCGTAGGTCATTTTTCTTAACACCCCTCCTCACAAGCCTTGTACTTTGTAAAAAGGGTTTCTCATCCCCCTTTAATATGTTCTCAGTTTGTGATTAATTGCTAAAAGTTTAGCAAATGTCCTTTTTCTCTCCGACTTTCGTTGATTGGGCATTTATTGAAGGTGATAGGGTGCAAACGTCACGTGGATAATCTCTTACTAATTCAAGAATAAACGACGCAATGGACATATAATGGTTATGCATATGATTATTTACATTCAATATCAATATATACGGCATAATCGCGTTGACACACCGGTTCTCGTCAGATCACCGACGTTAAGCAGCGTTGAGCTTGGTTACTATCAGATGGGGAATTATAGGCGCTGTATGTACTCTCCGTTCATCTCGGCATTTGCTTCAAGTCGTCCTGTACTTCACTTGCCACTGGTATTTAACAATGTCGTCTCAGAATAGGTGTTGTTGGAGATTGCGCACCTCCTACCACGAAAATTTCACGTGCAGGCAATCCTTCGTGGGTATCCTTAGTCTGTCCAAGACTGAAGGAGCCTGTATTTATATTCGATAAGTCCTATATTGGCACCTAACTTCTTACCAATTATTATTTAAGTACAATTTAGAGTGGGTGAAGGTGTAAAAAACTCCTGTGAATTCCTTGGTTGAGCATTTCTGATCTCAAGAAGATTTTAATGTTAGGATTAACTTAAGAATTCGTTGTACATCGGTCAAATTATTTAAACTCGGAGTGGAAATTTATGGAGTTGTTGACCGCTGTTTAATGGTGTTCCGCCGTAACATTATCGGATTGACGTGGCTTTATATCATTTATAAACGATCAAGAAATCAACCAAAATAAAGTCTTTATGTATACATGCGCGGGTGTCCGTACAGGATCTCGTTTCGACAAACACTTCTTTTCGTCATCGTTTCATCTGTAAACGCGACCGCTTCGTCTGTTTAACTAGACGAATAACTACGCATGCATAAAAAGCACGACGAGACTTTGCTGAGTTCTTCAAGGGTTTATTTTAGAGAATTTACTCATGGAGAGAGAGACTAATAACTAATGCTTAACTTGCTTTCTATCTAATAAAATGGCTGACGCGCAGGAGGACAGAGCCATCGGTGACATTCAGCTTAGATTATTTTACATCATTTTCATGTCAGTTCACTAACCCCCAACAGAGAGACTGGATTCAAATCCTTAGTTTTCTCTCGCTCGAAAACGTTACTCACTATATAGTAGTCGTTTGATTATAGGTTTTGTATAGGGAGCTTTACCTCTGCCTTCCGCTCCAACTCACGTCACCTATCTCTAGATACATTTCTGTTTGTAGCTAGGTCACCCTGACAGGTACATATGTGACCCTTATAAAAATTAACTCTTGATAACTTAATTACTACTTACTGGAATATGGTCTCAAATATGTCTTGTGACAACACGATTGTTCACGAGTAAACTTTTAACAAATTGAGGCCCTACAATTAGCTAGCGAGTAGGTTAGCTAACCAAATATGCAGTTTGCACAGCTAAAAATAAATAATGTTAAACACACAGTTTTTTAAATCAAAAAATAAATAATCTATAACATAAATTCAAAACAATAAATAATAACATTGGCGTCATTTGTAAATGTCAAAGAAGACACATTTGGATTTTCTAAATAGCAGCATAGGTTCACGACTGATCGGAAGAGAAGGGACTTGTAGAACAAAGTAAAAATATTTTCATGCGTAATGAAAACATTATTACATATGTATAATGTTTTTATTTGCATCTTGTAAGTCATAGTATATATATTTTGGATTTTGTCGAGCGGGTCGCAATTCCGGCGTTTACAGTTTGTATTTCGTCTTATGATTTAATTAATTTAAATTTAAAACAAAACAAAGTTCCGTTGAATTTTTAAACTAGAGTTCAACGTATAGGACTAAGCTAGACGTTTAGAAAAGATTGATTTCATGTATGCAGTGAATTACTTTGTAGTTTTGAAGATGATTCACGGGAAACCTTTAGATTGGTTTATATTTAAAATTTGTCGTAAAGAGTGAGAATGTTTTTTTCCGGCCATTATGCATCTAGAACTTTTTTTATTACATTTTCACCCCAAACAAGGCACATTGCCACTTTGGTGTAGGGGGCTACTATCAGGGGCAGCAACTACTGGGGAATTATGTTGGGATTTGGGCAGCAAGATATCGGTTCACGTTACACTTGAACCTCTGCATGTCAGTACAGTTAAGGAAGCAGGAACCTGGAATGGAATTCCAGAGTCTAGCGGTTCTTGGGAAGAAACTACTGGAGTAGAAAGATCTTTTACATCTAGGGATCTCTACTGTGTGGGGGTGGGATTTAACTGCCTGTCGGGTTTGTCGGAATGGCTGATTGTGGTTAGCGATCAGAGGGAAGCCATGAAAAATGTCTCCCACATAATGAAAAGCAGGCGTTGTGAATAAATAAAAAGAAAAAATTAAAACGGTAGTAACGAATCAAGTGGTTTCAAATGTGAATTACAGAGTTAGGGTTAGGGTTAGGGTTAGTTAATTGTCTACACGCTGAAGGTAGCTTGACCATCGCAGCATGGATGACAAGATACCATATTAAGTCATGCTGCGTGGTATGTGTGTGGGATGACCCTAGTTTTGTATTCTGGGGCATTTTGGCGAGGACATTGGAAATGATCGCTCACATCTGACGTGAGACGCTCTAATTAAGTGCTATAGAGATGCTGTCAGTACGAGTGCAAAAGTGCGATGCTAGAGTCCAATGTTCATCAATCCTCTGAAGTTAAGAATTATAGTTAAGGGAGTGCGTGACTATTTTTCGGGGATCTATGCTCTAAGTGCTGAGGATCCAAAGCTTTGGAGTCCGATTGAATCAGTATATTAAATGGATACTTAGTGTAATTAGGATCTAACCATTTGATACAAAGTATGTTTGGGGTCTTCTGTTCGAATGTATTTATACGTATGGGTAGTTAAATTGATCGGTAGTATCGATGTACTAGAAAAATGTCTGAGTGTACCTGAGTTTTGTTGACGCCCATGAGGAGGAATGGTTAGAGGAACTATTCGACGATATTCGTCGAATTGTGCAGTGAGGCGAAACGAGTTTCTCTGATTGGCAATGGTAAAGAGGTGACTGATGGAACAGCCGACATTGATCGTGAAGTAGTAGTTCTCACACTCTGGATAAAGCCACGGGAAGGCTGCAGAGAAATTTTAGCCTCAATATATAGAGATCGATCAATGACTGATCAAATTTGGAAAAAAAATAACAGTGGGTGGAGTCTAAACTTTTCTTGGTCGAGTGGGTTGTGGAAAAAATCTTAGGATTGTTTTTTTTATAAAACAATGAGACATGTACGGTTAGCTAGACAAATATGCAGTTTGTGCAGCTAAACAAAAAGAATGTTAGAAGTCCAGTTTTGTTAGAAGTCCAGTTTTGTTAGAAGTCCAGTCTTGGAAACCAATAAATAAATAATTGACAATAGAAATTTAAAATAATAAACAATAACATTAGCTTCGTTAGCAAACGTCAAATATTGTAACGTTTTGTATAAATCATAGTTATGTGCAATAATGTATTTTGGAAAATGTTATATATTGTAAATTGTTTTAAATGTATGTGTAATGTTATCGTAGTTGTTCGTCAGGAATTCAAATCATAATTAAGTAAATAAATTAAAATGAAAGAAACAAGTCATAGGAAAAAATAAAATGAAACGATAATTGCGACAAATAGTTGGCCTAGAAATAAGTTAGAATTTTAGAGAGGGAACAATAGAAAACTACGTAAATGGGTATTTTGAGAGTTTTTTGCTGTGATAAGCCAATTATTCTTTTTGATTCTTGTTTTTTTTTTATGCCCACAAACATTTTTCGCAAGAAGGGTAGCTTACCCGGAAACAGCATTAGAATGCCCCTGCTAGGAAAATATAGATGGAAACCTGCGATGTTGTGTGCTTATAAAGCATCTGCAAGCAACGGCACCAAGCAGAATTATAAGTCTCGGCACAATAAATTAAAAAGGCAGCCGTTGAAGGATACGAGAATTCATTAGGGTACCAAAGGACTATAAGAATCAGTACCACGGGTAACTCACATATAGCATTAAGAAGGAAGAAAAAGTAAAATATACCGTAAGTACGTAAGAACAAAAGATATAACCTTATATTTTAGAGCTGTATGGATGCGAGACATCTATGTTTTGGATCTTGGACGCTCTGATTGAAAAAAAAAAAGAAAAATCACAGAAATCCGGGCCATAGTTAGAATTCAGTGCGCAAATAGGAATTTTGGCGCAAGAGATGGGGGTTATTTAGTTAAGAGTGATGTTTTCTAAGTCTTTATCGAAGTTCCAAGAGTCCAAGCAAGGAAATCCGAGCGAATCAGTGTGATGAAAAAGTATATCTTAATAATTAGAAGCCAAAGATTTAAGTAAATGAGCTTTGAGTATGTCCCAAAAGATAAAATAGTTAGACAAAATATTAGACAAAGCCATAATTAGTAGAACAACCAGGCGAAAGAAACGATCAGGACACTTTTGGACAAAAAAATCGTCGATTTCGTGAGCAGGTAAAACGAGACCTCGGTTTATGGCATAAGGGTGGTTGGATGAAACAGCTGATATGAATCATAGGATATACTACCCTACACCCAAAAGGAAACGCCATGAAGATCAGAGAGAGATTCTGATCTAAATAAAATAATTATGAAGTCAGTATGAAAGGGCTGACTAAGAAAGAAGTTTTTTATGGTGTCTGAACATTGTTAGCGAATTGGGTGTATAGATATAGAGAAAAATGTACTAGAATTTAAAAATGCGTACATTTTTTTTTTAAAATAGGAAGGATGGGATGTTACAGGGAAAGGCTGATCCTTTTCCATGTAAATAAGAAGAATATTAAAGAAGTGAAAATGAGATTAGGATAAGCCGAGACTCGAACCTTGTAAGCAAAGTTAAGAATGGGAATGTTAGAATTTAGTCTATTGATAAATTCTATTAGAAATAGTTAGATATTGGTTATATCGTAAAAATAATTGATTGTTCATTCTGTTTGGATTCGGAATGTTAAAAAGGTCAGCCAAAAAAATGGACAATACAAATTAAAAATATATCGTTAAAAAAGTAGGTTAGAGTCATATGTTGAGAGTTCTTGTGTTGTCAAAAGCGTGGGCATAGCCACGTGAATTGGACAGGCTTGAAAAACACACTTCTGACGTCATAACGAAGGGGGATTCTCAATATATGAGCTAAGAATTAGTTGAAGAGTTCTTTGGAAGCGGAAGGGAGAACGTTTAAACTGTAGATCCAAATGTGAATTCCTGACGTCATCATCATCTGACCGGTCTAATGAATAAAGTATCACCATTGTGTTTTTGTAACTGTTGTTATGTGTCACCTTTTAACACCCAAAAGGTAATGTGTTGATCATTTGTAATGAACATTGTGTGACCCTTCGAGGATTATGCATCCCCCCTCCTCTGTGTTAAGAACTTGTATACATCTCCAGCCAGTATATATATGAAGTCCCAAGCATCCCAGAACTGTATAAATGTCTTCATTCCCCCCGATCTCTCTCTCTCTCTCTCTCTCTCACTCTCTCATCATTGTAATATATGTGCGCCAATATGAACTCCCCCGTCATCTTTAATATGAAACCCCACTATACAAGATGATGAAACTGGAGTTCCGAAACAGCACTACAGGTTCATGATCGATCGGGGAGAAGAGTTGTAGAATAAACGAAAGAGATGTTTATATAGTAACGAAAATCGGAGAGTTAATCAGTCTGAATGTCAGGAAGTGAAACGCAACGGATATTGAATCATGTAGTCTCTAGATAATCTGAGAATTCGTTCTGGGAACTGAAGTCAGACAGATCCAGTGTAGCCTCAAGGGAGACGACCCGACTCAATTTGACATCCATCTGAAAACAAAGACAGTTTAAACTGGAATAAAGAAAGTTATTTTGTGTTAATTCATATGTATCCTAATTTCAGAAACATTTATTTCAGCGTTTTTAAGTCGAGTGACAATCATTGGCGAACAGTAAAAGCCAGTGTTACGCAAGGTATGGCTCTTTGTCTGTGCGCTACAATAGATAGTAAAGGACTGCCTTGTTAAATGTTTATTGTCTTGTTTATGTTAAATTATCTTCTATATGTTAACTTCTAAAGACACACGTATTGATAATTACTATGCCAATTATATACGCAACTATGACGATTGTGCGTATATTACACATACATGACTTTGTAAAATATACACCTAGTATGTAAAAAAAAAAACATCCATACATTAATATAACCATCCAACCATTACGTCACTAAGATACACACCATATCACATAGACATTTATTAACACATTTTTAAGTGAATTCATATTACATATAGACATACTGTGGAGGAAAATTATCTTGAATAAGCAAGAGGATGTGTATGTGCTTGTGGACATGTCATATTTGCGAGGCCAATGTTTACAGACTTGAAATTGAATGATACGGCGCATGCGTTAACTACCAAAACGAGGTTTATTCAAATACAAGATTCACGTTTCCCAGTTGAGAGTGAGATTTCGATAAAGGATACTTTGTCTCTGTGGGTGCTGAAGAAAGAAGCATCGTTCGAAAACGAACATAGAAAAATACAGCAATAAAGCGAAGAATATATATATATATATATATATATATATATATATATATATATATATATATATATATATATAACCTTAACCTTAAACTTAAACTGCCCCTTCTCTTAACAGAAGCCGAATCTACAGAATTAACATATACTCATAAGAACTTGAATTGCGCCCATCGCCACTCATGGCGAATTTTCTCTCTTCAAAATTTGAAAAGGTGTTAAACCTTTTCATTTTTTGTAACTTAATTTTTCTTGCCTGATGATATTTAATATGATTGAAACGGTCTGCACATCGTAGCAATATATGACTGTGTTTACATAAAAATAAATAAAAAATAAGAAATTAATATATGTATACACACACACATATTATATATATATATATATATATATATATATATATATATATATATCGTTTCAGACAAGGCATTAAACCGCTAGATGTAAGAACGGAAGCCGGTTGATATGCATAATAAGTAAAAAGGAAAAGGAGGTGAAATCACTTCACAATAAGGTCATTATTAACTGACGCTGATAAATTCAGTCCACTTCGGAGGTTTAATCGGAATCGGGAATCGAAAAAATTAGAACTTTTAGAATATTGGAATCGGTATCGAAATCTAAAATAAATTCTGTCTGGATCTGTTAAAACCAATTCTTCTTCTTTTTTTTTGTTTTGTTTTTTTTTAACTTAATTTTCTATGCTATATATTAATGATGAAATGATAAATATTCATTGATTTTTAACTATTTATTGATTTTAACCTGTCATTAAAATTAAAATCTATAGATAATCCCATTTTTATGTTCGCGAAAATATATGTAATATGTTACATGCGTTTTGCGGTAAAAAAAGCTCTATATTTAGAAATATAAAAGAATCGGAATCCCAATCGTTAATTGTATGGAAATA
This sequence comes from Euprymna scolopes, assembly GCF_053919585.1. Taxonomy (NCBI): domain Eukaryota; kingdom Metazoa; phylum Mollusca; class Cephalopoda; order Sepiida; family Sepiolidae; genus Euprymna; species Euprymna scolopes. Next base: position 30,719,300 of record NC_136514.1, on the reverse strand, counting down.
GGAAATTAAGAACAGATTTTTATTGAGATTGGAAAACATATTCGAATTTTTGCATCACTTAAATCACAAAATTATCGAACCTAAAGCCAAAATAGTAACGAGAGTAACATACTCAGTTATTCATGTCGAAAGAGACACTCAGTCATTAACGTTAGAAGTGCCTCAAGAGACATACATCTGTGCACGACATTTACTGATGAAGAACCCTCTTAAAGGGCTTACGCTGAGCTCGATCTTTAATAATGCCATCCGGGAAAGTGCCGATCATAAAAGCATTATGACCTCTCCCTCTACTAATACTACTTAACTACCTTCATTATCTGTCAGTTCAGACAAATAGAGACCTCAGCACCCTCGTTCAAACTTCTGGACTCAAAACAGGCAAGCGTAAAGTGTTATGTCATAGACTGCCCATACCCCCTCACAAACAAAGACTGCCAGCGAAGATTGGCTATAGGACAATATATAGGCAGCCGTCTCATTGCTCTACACAGACTATTAGACCGATAGAAGTATAATTACGGGGAGTTAATGCCTTTTCTGTTTAACTCGAAGTTACCTCCTCCCTTTCATCTTTGCTATGTGATTTCACGACGAGACACACTGACAGATGCGAAGAGACTGCTGACACAAGCTCAAGCAATATCGGACTAAGACTAATAGATGTCATTCTGTGTGTTGCCTCTTTGTAAATAAAATGTCTTGTGTTAAGTCAACTGTAAGCATCCTTATTTCTTTCACTACTTCATGGCATTCATGTGATACGCACACACAAATTCATTTCCAGGCCTAATCCTCTGCAAGGCATTACTAGTTATGATAAGCCAACACCTCCAAACGGCAATCTAGGATGTCGGTTGAGAGTAGATAGATTTGGAGGACACCTGCTGTTTATTCGAGTAGATCAGCAAGGGAAACGATGAGAGATGCATCGTGAGGCAGATTGTCGAGAGACGCCAGAGTTAGGACTCGAGAAATGGAAGACTTAGCTTAGTAGTGGCGACACTAACGCTAAAGCCTCAACACACCCATGCCTAATAGTCGTTTGTATAAAATGTATGTTTGTTTTATATGATGAATGCAAATTGTGAGCTATGTTTCGGGATAGACGACCGCCAATATTATAATAACCGGCTAAAATAAGATGAAGAAAATAATCCACAGTACATGCACCGTGATACAGTTTGAGGCGCTTTCATAATAATACAAATGAAAGACGTTCAAAAGTCCAAGAAGAAATAAAAGAGTCATTAAGTTGGCTGACAAAAAAAGTCTACGCTAAAAATTACGTTAAAACCTTTATTTATCCGGTCCCATCAGATCTCTTATACTCGGGTTACACTATATCCGGATTTCTTATATACGGGTTACACTGTACATTAACACAGACTCTAATTTGGGACCAAAGAAAAATCTCTCTTATATCCGTTTTTCTTATATTCGGATCTCTTGTATCCGGGTTACACTGTATATATATATAAATATATATAAACACACACACACACACATATATATATATATATATATATATATATATATATATATATATGTATGTATGAGCAAACAGTTAATAAAATATGTTACAAAACACTTTGAAATGAGTTAAAAACATATTTAATTTGAAAAGGAAACACTAGATAAATGGATAGTCCCTAATCCACGGAGTTTCGAAGAAATACTTTCCTTCTCATTAAAGGGTAGGAATAAGCAATATATATATATATATATATATATATATATATATATATATATATATATATATATATATATGTAAAAACATATATATATAGGTCCTGAATATGATCTTAAACTATATTCGATAGTGAGGCCCCAGCTTGTGGGCTTTGGGGAGTGTGGAGCTACCCCTTAATTGTCATTGCTCCCAGGACCACTCTGGCCAGTACCTGTTAGGATCCCAACTATGGGTTAAATCGAAACCGATTCGAAAAAAGATATATATATTCTATAAAAGTTTTTTTCTTCAAAATCACTGGATAAGATACAAAAGGGTTGATATGCCGTAAAACAAAAACAACCAACACACACACACAGACACACACACATACATATATATATATATATATATATATATATATATATATATATTAGTCCCCGCGCGAAAGAGCAGGACACAAATTTTGTGTCCTGCTCTTTCGCGCGAGGATTAATTTATATACATATATATATATATATATATATATATATATATATATATATATATATATATATATATATATATATTAGTCCTCGCGCGAAAGAGCAGGACACAAAATGTTTTAAATAATAATTGAATAACAATAACAAAGACTTTCGCTGGCGAGGACTACTATTGACCGTAACCAGTTATACATTCCTTTTGAAATTTTCATCCCTATTTTTCTCGTTATGTACTGAATATTTCTTAATGAAACCTTTATGAAATATGTTCCCTATAAAATTTTAAAAATTGTCTATTCTGAAAGAGGTTTTAAAAAATTTAATTTTTTTAGCTTAAATTTTAAATTTGTATTTTAAAGTTTTTATTTAAAAAATCAGATATTCTCATTATTCAGACCTGTATTACAAAGTTTTGCAGAAAATGAGTTGTGGTTTGAGGAGAAATACAAACAGAAACAGAGAGAATATTCAGACCTGCAATAATACAAAGAGGGAGTTGCAAAAATAAGTTGTTGTGTGAGGAGAAATACAAACTGAAATAGAGAGAAGGAGAGTTTTAAAATATAATCTTAAAACATAAGATACAAATTAGAAAAGTATTTCATCCAAGGCATGAAAATTGTTAAACAAAATGTTTTTACTATAGGCTTTACAAGCAATTAATGATATAGATATAAAATTTTCAATGATTTTTTTAAAGCGCAACAGAATGTACATTACATAAAATAAATCCAAGGTAATTTTTTTATTCAATTTAAATTGAATTTTTATACCTTAATTTGTAAAATTTATAGGTGCACTTTGAAGATAAATAAATTTCAAATTGAATCTTGTACCTTTATTTTTAAAGCCTATAGTAAAACCATTTTGTTTAACAATTTTCATGCCTTGGATGAACTTCTTTTCTAACTTCTGTGTATATATATATATATATATATATATATATATATATATATATATATATATATATATATATATTATATATATATATGTATATATAATGATCGAGAGAAAGAGGGAGAAAGAGTTAGGGAGAGAGAGAGAATGGTAGAGTTCATTTACATTTTTCTTTCGACTATAAACATTGCGAGTACAGCAAACGTATATTACGAAAACAAAAAAAAAATTCTAATTTTCGATTTATTGATCCTGAGTCACATAAAAAAATAACTACTTGGTTGATATTCGAAAAGTGAACCATTTCAGAAGGATTTTCCGCTGATAGGAATATCCGGTATTTTATATCCGTTCTTCTTAATGGACACGCAAGGCAAATCTGGACCGTATTCTTGGATTTATTGGCCATGGTGTCGCCATTCACACCCGATGGATAATTTGCAAGCCGTCACAAAAACTAAAATTACGTAAAAATAAAGAAGGAATTGAGTGAAAGAATAATAAAAACGGCGTAGAAGACACGTCTTTGTGGCATTAACAGGAAAGTATAGAACATAAGTAAAACGCTTTATGCCAATAAAACCAAGGCATGCAACTGGAATGGCGCCGAAATAAATATGGCCGTTTTCCATTCCATTTGCCAACAAGTGACGCATGCGCGTGTCCTACTTTAATGGCGGCCATTTTCTAATAAACGAATTCGGTAAACGTTAAAGGTGACGGTCAGAAAAGAATGCGAGAACGATTCTGTATATGCAATGAACTGCTATTCTTGTGTAATACTATTAATTTATATCATTATTAACCAACATTAAATTCGGAATCATTTCGAGTTAAGATTCTAGTTTCGTTTTTAAGTAAACACGGCATCAGGTCAAATCTTATGACCATTTTCTTTGGATTTACCTTATTTACATAATGTAGACACATTTCAAGCGTATTTTCTTTTTCAATTTTACGTGCATAATATTGAATGGATTTTAAATTGAAGTGGTCTTTTATTTAGTAATATATAATAATAAACAACATAAAAGCATTTTAATACATACTTTTTTCTCGTGTTCCTCTCTGTTAGTGACCTTTACTGCGTACAACATTTTTTTTTCTAATGTAAAGAGATTACGCCGGAATTACCAAAAAATCATAGTATAAAATAAGTATTTGTAGTTTTTATTAAAGTAAAAATAATAAAATGACGCTTGTTATAAGAATGAAGACGCAAATGGCTGTTTAGTAGATTTGAAGCGTGTCAAATGTTTCGTGTGTCAGGCACTCGTTTTCTGGTAAAAAAGAACAATCTTGTGTTCGTAGTTCCAGGCGTTTTTATAAGTGAAATTAATTTGCATATATGGACAAAACCATTAATGGGTGTCAGTCTGTCTAATTTTTGACAGCCCATAGAGTTCGTTCCAGTTTTAGGTTTGTTAGTAGTTCATATTTTTCTATTAGAGAAAGTGCGGTGTATACAGGAATCAGCAGCAGCAGTAGTAGCAGCAGCAGATAGCAGCGGTCCTGCTGTTATAACAGCGTCGGTGACCACGGCTGCCCATATTGTCGAACTATAGTAATTTTGAAAAAACGAGTAAAGACGGTAGTTTTCCGTTGCTTTCCGTGTTGATTCGAGGATGTATCTCTCTCAGTGAGTTAAACGCCACATCAGATACCAACCTGGAAATGTCTACGACTCGGCGCAGTACATACAGTGCCTAGCCTTCCCAAATGGTCACTCATCTGGTACTGGCCAGGTGTATCGTTGCTTACCTTTGCTGATCTGATGAGAACCAGTGTGTCAACGTTATTGTGTCGTGCACACGTATGCACGCGTATCTAGATAAAATTCTCACGATCTAAAAAGAGAGTCACTCTTTCTATAAATGTTTAGTTGTTGTTCAGTTAATTATAAATTGCAGTTAATTAGAGGCAATTTTTTTTTAAATTTTCAAACATAACTCAATCCCTAAACTAAATTATTTTAGCATGTATATCATGTTATTAAAGCATATAGGAAATAGGCATTAAGAAAGAAAGCGTTTATTAATACATTTTAGTATAATAATATGCATTTTAGTATAATAATATGCATATAACGCGTATCCTGATACTATAGACGTCTCTCCCCAACGTGTTGGGAATCTAAAAAAGTGGAAAATACAACAAAAAAGAGGAAACAAGTTTATCGGCAGAACAAAGGTATTGGAAGTTGTTCACTGGCGTACACAGAGGCAACTAAAATAGGAATGCTAATGAAGGTGTGGCAGTGAATGCAAAAAAAAAGACTGAACAAACGATTGGTTAATATATTTTCAAGTTAGTTTTAGGAGTGTTAATAAATTTGGCGACAGTTTACGACAGTCACTAGCAATTTTCGGACAGTCTTGGGTTTGCGACGGTTGAGGACAGTTTGGAGCTGAGGACAGTTGTGAGTTGGATTTAGTATAAGACAGGTCGTGGCTTGCATCAGATTGGGAGATCTTTAGAAGATTGAGAAGAGCTGACATCAAATGTCAAACACAGCCTCGACAGAACGTAGCGTTTAGGTGGCCGATGGAGTCACACACACACACACACACACACACACACACACACGCACAGAGTGTAACTGATATTTGCAAAATATGTCGGAATTTGTGGTTTTTGTATTTCACTGTATTCTTTTTTACACTTGTGAGCCCGTGCGCCCCCCCCCCCATGAACAGCATCCAATTGAGAGATGACGACATGGCAAAAGAAATGCTGAAAGGAAAAAATCAACTGCACACAACGTTGGTGTCGGCGGTATCATCGAGCAGTCGAACGCGTAGTTATCACTAGGTCTATGAGAACAGCATATTCTTTTCATTGTTTTGACTCTCGAGTGTGTATCCATTGATATCATATGTGCTTTTATATAGAGTGATGTGGTTCTCGGTTGATTAACTGTGTCTAACTGTGTTTGATATATACTCGAGAGCCAAAACAATGACAAGGATATGCTGTTGTCATAGGCCTAGTTATCACACTATTAAATCTTCCATTAGTTGTATTTTGTTAACAAGGTCCCCCCCATAGACAACGTTTTTGTTGAAAAAGCATGCGTCACCATTGACTTAAACTGGAGAGTTTATCTAGGAGGGGAGCACAGATCTACCAAGCTGTTTCCTATGCCTTTATCGTAACTCTGGCAGGGTGGATTCCGGGTACGATGCCTTGACCATGATTTTATCCAGTTTTGTTTATTTTGTGTATTCACAGCTAACATCTCTTTCTCAAGAAGTTATTCCTCTATCTGCAACCTGTAGTACCGTTGGATAGGAGTTCTCTTCTCCAAATCACGGCGATGCTTATCTTGTGGATACCAACATAGGAATATGGTCTAGTAGAGAGATGAAACATGAATCTGCATTGAACAACTAGTAGGATACCAACAGTGTATCAATGAAGAGCTACTAGGTGTGGTGGAGCTGGTGTGAGAGAGTCAGAAGGAGTTGTGATACTACCACTACTAGATAATGGAGGTGAGTATGATAATAGAGGTGGTATTATTGAAAAATTAAATCATAATAACATTGTTTCTGATTTGGGGGGGGGGAATTGATAATTCGTATTATTTGAGTTAATCAAACAACTGTTCTCATCTTGTGTGTTATTTTTTTAAGACATCACGGTCGATGTAACTTCCGACATTCTTCACGGGTATTTTGTCGAACTCGGGAACTTTCTGTCGAACTCGGGAATCTTTTTGTCGAACTCGGGAATATGCAAGGAATTTCGACTGGAACCCTTTACTTAATCCACGGGGGGGAGGGAAACTCTCGTCCATCAACCATGACTGAGTAGGGGGTTCCAAAAATAATGCCTCCTATTTTTATTTCACTTGAATAGATAAGAGGGGAATGCAAGTTTTATTGTTATGATCACTAAACTTATACATTTATGACTTGAAAGTTTCATCTCTCTGCTGTAGATATTGACAACAATGTCAGACCCTAAGAAAGCAATCTCTGACATAGGTGTACGTCACAAGCAGAGATCCGTCATAAGACTCCTCACAACAGTGCATAAAGAATGGCGGTAACTAGGTAGAAAAATAAATTCTAGATCACAAAATGTCGCTCGTCTTAATGGCACCGCTCCTGTCTTCATAGCTCTTCGACATGTTAAGTTTAAAAAATAGGAGACTTTACTTTTAGAACAATCCTCGTAATTCACAATTGTATTTAGTGTCGCCCGCACTGAAAATTGGATTTTCAACCTCTATAAGAGTGTAACATACTACTAGTAAATTTACCAAGTGTTTCATCCAATATGCAAAAGATTTTTGAAACTTCACCGAGTTCGACAAGATACACTTAACGTTATATCGACCGAAACGTTGTGAAAATAATACTCGATAGAAACTTAACGAAAATAAGTCGAATCGGTATGTTTTTTTACATGGGCGTAACCACTTATCAAGGCCAGAGACCACTCGAGGATAAAGGTTAAGAGTGTAAAGTAGTCAATTGGACAATATAGTAATCCTTAGTAATATTAATTCGGTAAATTTGTTAACTTAAGTGGAACGGCTCACCAAGAACTTGTTTACCTTGGACTTGAAGACAACCATATTGTAATCAGCTGGAAAGCAGGAAAACGGAAGACAATTCCACATGCGTGTAGTTCTAAGAAAGAAGATTTGTTCATGGAATCTACGTTTAGGTTTAGGCACAGAAAAAGAGTGTGGAAAATTATTGATAATGTTTTCAGCTAGGAGGTATTATTGATTGTGTTTTCAGATAGACGAGTGTTTCTTGTGAAAGTTTGGCGAGGAGGGACCATAGATTGAAGCTCAGTCGAGAATTGTCCATGAAAGTAACGATATTAAATAACAAAACAAGGCTGATATGCTGTAGAAACGTTAGATGCAACGATCAACCCCACTGATGTAAAACAAAGAAATTGGATTTCATACTTGAAACACACGAGAATAAAAACAGCGTATTTTCTTACATTTTAATCTACTTATCTTTGTAGATTATCTGCTTCGTATGACTAACAGATTGCATGACATTCCTGATAGTTGCGTTTTGATCCTTTTATCGCTCATCCATTTATTAATGAGCCTTTAACTTCACAGAGTAACGGCACATCCTATTTTCATTTCTATGTTTATTGAATAATCTATATAACACACGCGTGTGTTTTTTAATCTCTCCGATTAAATATGCTATACTTGAATATTTGATGGAAAACGCTTATATAGAGAAATATAATGATATATATTTTATATGCTTGATGGCAGCGAATGAGTTATGAGCTTCATAGAAATTGAATTCTCGTATTCGCTAAACAGTCGTATTGTTTCAGATTTCAATTCATTCATTCATTCATTCGTGGTGTTATGCCTTGTATACACAATGACGGCTCAGGTTCTCTATCTATCTATCTATCTATCTTTCTCGACTCATTCATGAATTCATTGTTGCTCATCATTTTGGATGTTGACCAGTTGTTCAGACTATCAGCGTGTTTCTCACTGTCGTCCTCTGCTTCTTCTACCCACGATATTTCCCGCCAAACTAATCTGTTCTATTCCGTATTTTATTTTCAATTAAGATCTGTTAATATAAAACTTTTGTACACCCATACATCCACAGCTGCAACGCCCATTTCAGGGTATTCTTACGCAGTAAATGTAGCCACGTATCGTACGAGACGTCACTTCTAGCCGTTTTATTGCTCATTTATCAACAAGTGTATTTTTTCCTTATACCTGGCGGTGACCTTTGCAGATGTATCTGCATCAAATCATAGAATGTTTGTTTGTCCAGCCGAATAAGTTTCTCTATTAATTAGCCGGATATTATTTCTTCCGGCCAGGTGTTATGAACGATACTCTTAATCTAATATTCAGAAAATTATACTATTGATGAATCGGGAGTTATGATGGTTAAACATCCAGAAGTTAACCCAACGAAACATAATTACTAAAATTAATCCTCTTATAAATTTGATAATGAAATCAATTAAAAAAACAGGTGTCCTCTTATTTATGTTATAAACAATATGTAGTTGATACTTGAAGATGTTGCATTTTCATTTATTTTTGTGTTTTTTTTTCTTTACTTTCTCGAATATCGAACATAGGTGTGTAGTACCTCATTCTTTTCTCTTTGTGGCAATGTTGTCGCCTTACATTCGTGTGGTCTATTTCTTTGTATGGCTAGGATTCGCATTTATCGTCGCTGCGGATATAACTGCATTATAGACAAAATAATTTAAAGATAAGACAGAGATTTGAATGGAGATTTATTTAGAGAAAAATATTAAGCAGGCACAAACACAATTTATACTTCTTTTAAAAAGAGAGAGACCGTTATATTCTTAATTAACTGAAAGGCCGATAGTTCGATGGATGGATAAATAATCCTTGGATCAATTTTCATCAAAATCCATTACATGTTTGTAATTCTAGAAAAATGTCTAAAACTAATCTTCAATCGTCTTTTCATCATTGGTGACCCCGAGAGCGGTTTTTTAATCAACATTGGTAGCTACAAGTGAGGTATCTTAAACATTGGTGAATCTGAATGCAGTCTTTTCAGCATTAGTTACCCCGAGTGCAGTCTCTTTAACAGTTGTGTCCCTGGAACACTCAACATTTCGATAAACCTGTGAATCGATGAGATCCTTTAAAAAACTAATGCCTTCTTCTTCACGCCATTTTAAAATAGATGAAGCAGGACTACAAAGAACAAGTCAGCCTCTTGAAAACCCACTGACTTACATCAAATAATGTCACCAAAAGAGAAGCTATTGACAAAATGATACCATGTTAAGCAATCCAGGGTAAAGTCGTGTAGGTACTGCAATTAGTAATATTTAAATCAAATTTTAAAAATTAAAAAAAAAAAGATAGACTGAATACAAGTAAAAATGATCATTAATTGGTCGAAAATAAAATATTTGACCGATTTCACTAACCTTCTTTTTTGTTTATTTTACTATCTTTTAATTTTTGAAATTGACGATCATAGCAAAAATGGCGGCAATAACATAAACTATGTTGGTTTGTCTGGGTCAAATTAACTTTACAATATCTAAACAAATACATAAAATATGTACAAGACTAAAATGCTATAAAGGTCCTTTTTTTCGCTGTACTCATACCAAACAAGGCATATTGCCATTTGGACGAAAGAGGCTACTATTTTGAAAAAATATCTACAGGGATACTATGTAGGGAGTGCGGCAGCGAGATGTCTGTTTACATTACATTTAAACTTCTGTATGTTGGTAGAGTGAGTGGATCTGGAATCAGGGAAGGAAGTCCAAAGTCTAGCAGTCAGAGGTAAGAAACTATTAGAGCGAAAGGCGTGTAAGGTTTGTCGGGGCTATTTACGTCGAGTAGGCACAACTGCTGCGAGTTCTATTAAAGTACTTGTAAAACAAATAAAGGGGTGTAACATTACAGAGATTGGACAGGGGTTGAAGCTTGGTTGATAGTATGGGAGGCATTACATTTAAGACTCTTTTTGAACCCTATCTAAGAGGGAGAAAATAATGGTAAATGAACTGGTTCAGATGTGGTAACAATACTCCATGCATAGACGAATGGTGGCTTTGTAGAGATGCAGGATACAGGTTTTAATAGTTTTTTTAGCACAGTAGAAAATACCCACTTTCTTTGCAGCAGCTTTGGGGATGTATGTGATCAGATTGATAGAGTACATTTTATTGCGTTTAGTAAAAGTTATTTGTTGTAAATTTGTTGTTCTTATTCATACGACGGTCCTCATCCATAAAATTCTTTATTTGACAAATTGTCTCTGGTGTTCTGACTTCCTTATTCCTCGCACACCTCTCATCACTCCTCACAGATACCCTGCCATATTTTTAATGTCTTGTTGCACTATATTTACTTGATTCTTCCGGCCTTGGCAGACGTGTTTTAAATATTCTCTCCAGTGCTTTTTCTGTGCACATTTGAACTTTTCTTTTAATGATTTTGAACTCATTCCATTTGTGATTTTTTCCAAGGAATTCTGCCTTTTGGATCATTTTGGACCATCTTCCAATTATGCTATTCCTTTGGAACTTATTTGTGGATTGCAAGTTTTTAATTCGACCGTGTTTGGATTTTACCATTCTTGGATTTTTTACCCTTCACCGGACTATCCATTCATGTGAAATCTTTTTATCATTTTTTCTTTTACCTCATATTCCTCGTACCTCACCTTCTTTTTAACCAAGTAAGATCTGTGACTTACTTGTGGCTTCATTAAATACTTTTACATGTAAAATCCGATCCCGCATTTTGCTAATTTCTGCCCTCTGATGAGAAGGAGAGTATTTCTTCGAAACTCCGCGGATTAAGGACTATCCACTTATCTTCTGCTTCCTTTTTAAATATGTTTTTAACTCTTTTTCAAGATGTTTTTAACATGTTTTATTAATCATTTGTTCATATATATATATATATATATATATATATCGATCGGCTCACGACTCCCTACACTGATGATTCCCGAAAGGATGAAACACTAGTGTCCGTAGGTATTAAAAATAATTATAGTAATATATATATATATATATATATATATATATATATATATATATAGGCCAGAAAAGCCCATGTAGAAACTTAGACAACCCGTATAGACTATGTGTGAATGAGAAATTAGCTATCCTATACTTTAAAGAACCCCCAAATTTATTAAACTGCAAATGTGAAATAGCAAACATTCGTATACACAAAATAAACTTTAACTTAGGATAATAACATACGCAAAAAATGCATACCTAAATAATAATAATAATAATAATAATAATAATAATAACAACAACAACAACAAAATCAAGTACATAACAAAAATACATTAGTATAAAATAAAATGTAAGTGGAAAACATCCAGATTAAAACTAGGTCAGTTCCTAACACACAGAAAACAGAATCTGGATTCCCGCCAAAAAGAACAAAGAAACGTGCTAATTAGTGGTCAAATTACAATTGCGGTACAAACGCGTGCCCATTGGCTACATCAAATGCGTGTGTGAATAGCAAAAAAATCCGATTGGTGAACTAGAAAACTCAGTACCATGAGAACCTAAAAACACGTAACAATATCGACCCAATGCAATGGCTTGATGAATTCTCACGACGACGAAACGCAGAAAATTCTATATAGCTTAATTGCCATATATATTTTCAAAACTTACTAACTAGCTCTATGTACATATTGAACAATGTTGAAGTAAATATGAAAACAGATGCGTAAAATTTTATGTAGATATATAAAATAATATATATTTGTGTGAGAGTATGTGTGTGTTTGTGTATATATGTATTACTACGGCATAATAACGTTTAGAAACCGTTTTCGTCTGATCACCGGAGTTAAGCAACGTTGAGCCTGGCTAGTATCAGACAGGAAACCATTTCGAAATTCTAAGCGCTGTACGTGCTCTCCGCTTATCTCGGCATAGTTTTCAGTCGTCCTAAACCTCCAACGGCTACTGGTATTTTACGACGCCGATTCAGGAGAGGTGTGGTTGAAGATTGCGCAACTTATGCCACATAAATCCCTCGCGGAAGCACACTTACAGTGGGTATCCATAGTTTGTAAAGACTGAATAAAGCTACCATGTATATATATATATACGCGTTCATACAGTAACGACTGAATGTTTGTTTGCGTTGATCCATTATACCAATTTTATCTTTCAATTTGTTGTGAATTAGATGTATGACTCGTTGTTTTCGACGATACATTTTTAAATCAACAAGATTTCGTGGAGTCATCTTGCTGGATTTAATGTAAACAGCGTTTTCCTTTTTGCATATTTTTGCATATTTTGCATGTTTTTTGCATATTTTTGCATATTTCTTGCATATTTTTTTCCTTTTTGCATATTTATGCACATTGGTATGCACACATTGCGTTCATTTCCAAGTCTGATTGTTGAACTGATGATTCGCAAGAATCTACTAAAGATATCTTAATTCCGGATTTTTAAAATGGCTCGATATAGTTTAGACGGTTTTTCAGCTCGCTAGATTCTCGTTGCAGACTTTATTTGGATAATCATGTAAACTTTTATTTTTATCATTTTCATTCATATATTTTTTCACTGATCATCATATGTATTTTTTACGTCTCTACTATTCTCTTCTTACTCTCCGTAATTATCCTGTCTTCTTTCTCCCTTTAATATTTTCAAAATCTTTTCTGCTGCTGTAAGCGTATAATTTCATTTCTAATCTAATCTCCTGAAACCAGATTTTCTTTCTAGATATATAAATTTGCCTTTTTCTCCTCTTCTGTCGTAAAGCATTTGCCTCTGAAAGAGGTTCTTTTTTTCTTATTAAGCTGCTAATGTAATAAAGTAGTATTCAACTTTGAAATCTCATCTTTTAATTTCTTATATATATCTATATAATTATAAAACTCAAATGACCTTGTAACGGATGTTGTATACCAACATCCGGTTTACGACTTTCGGCTGCGCATGCGTACATAAACAAATAATCAACGCGACAATAAAACGTATTGTTTTACTGTGTACGTTTTCAGCGTCCCAATTGTGTTTTTTTTTTCGCGTTTAAATTATCCAAATGAACAAGTGTTAATAATTTCTGCATTTTTTTACCTCGTTCATTCTCGTATTACGTTTAAGTTATTTTAACGCAATTTTCTTACAAATAAATCTACTTTAAGCTGTTGACAACCATAAGAGCATTTTACAACGGTGATTTACCCACCGCCTTCCATTTTTTTTATTTCTCCTTCTTTTTTTTAATATACCTTTCTTTAAAATACTGATATATTTTCTTCTAAACATAAATAAATAACCCTGAAAATATGTAATCAGCGCGACAATAAAACGTGTTGTTTTAGTGTGTACATTTTCAGCATCCCAATTGTTTTTTTGGGGGGGTTGCGTTTAAATTAAGAGATATATCAAAATTTGAATTTAACTTTAAGCATTATGGTATCTGTTCAGTGCACATTTGATTATACGTATGTGGTCCGAATGTAAGACATCGGCCTACTCAGCAGTAGTGAGTTCGAGTCTCAATAAGTTTTGCTATACTGACGAGAAGTCAAACTTCGAAATATGTCGGGTGTATAGAAAACTTGATTTCATGCACGTAAAAATATTTAAAAAAAAAATATATATATATATATATATATATATATATATACATGTTAGTAAACAACTTATATTGTCACGACAACAACAGAGCTGTTGTTTTCGGTTAAAATATGATATCGTCGGATGACCTATACATTCCGCTGCATTGAAAGCCAGACCTTTAATGAAAAAAATTAATGTCTGGCTTACAATACAGTCGGAAGTAGAGGTCACCTGACGAGGTCTTAAGAGTAGCCCGAAGAATCCAAATAATATGAATATTATAAATTGACTTTAAATATTGTATTTTAAAAAAGAGTCTAAGAGTTTCTTCTACGTTGAAAGTATCGTCGTAATAATAAATATAATCCATATTTATTACTAATGTTTTCTTCTTTGTTTGATAATACATTTTTACTATTTACATATCGTAGAAATATTATGTTAATAATGTATCCAATATATTTAATATTCTGCTTGTTCCTTCCTTGGTTGCTCTTACCTTACGATTTGAAAAAAAAAGGCTAAATACGATTTTTGAAAGCCAAATAGATTTTCTTTTAAAAATCGCGAAATTTGGCTTTAAAATGCTCAATCTGGCAATCATACACAAAAATATGGGAGTCTCCATCCTTTGATGTAGCCTCGTTTTACGAATATAATAATATATGATCATTGTTTTAATAGTGTGAGAAAAGAGCTTGTAGTAACAGTTCTCCACCGAAAGAAGTCAGCGAAACGTTATGTAAAAAGGGAACATTTGAAAGAAACAGAGCAAAAAGAAGTGCTGGACTGAAAAAATAAATTAAATTTGTCTCTTATAATTTTATTATTTGCATTGAACTATGTAGTAAAATATTACTTTCTGGGTATTTATTACTTAATACTTATTAATTTACCTCATTTGAATCTTTTCTGTATTTAAAATACAATGGATACTATTTTCATAGAAATGTAAATAAACTCATAGCTGCTGCGTGTCATTGGTTTTTCTGTTCACAAAATTAATTTTTTGCGCTAGTCAGAAAAATATCAGCTTTATTAAAACATATTTGTTGATTAAACATATTTCTCATTCTGAGGAATTTCCACAAGTCCTGCTAGTGTAGAATGTTTCGGTAGAAACTATTTTTATTCCACTTAAGAGGAATCTTTTCTATACTGTGGTAATGTTGATTTTGTTTGGAGAAATATTTTTAAGTGTATTTTTAAATAATTTATATTGAAAGTATGGTCTTAAAAAAAAATATCCAATACAGAAAATTATTCTTAATCCGCTTAGGAAGAAGCCCGTCTAGATTGAAATACTCTGTATTTTGTTTGGAGAGCAGAAATTTCCATACGCAATAAAAAGCAATACACAATTGTACAATATAGGGGGTGATTTTTTTAGAGGTGTCGAACTTTACAACTTTATTTTTTTTAAATGCAGATTTGGTAATTATCGGTTATTTTTTTGTTCAACTCAGTTTGGCAATTCATTATGAAGAGACTGACACCCGTGCAGTGTTTGTGAATTGTACAAATTTATTTAGAAGATCACGATTCTGTTTGAGCAACACTTCGTGAATTCCGTGAGTTTTATGGTGCTTATAATCGATCATCACAACGATTCATTAGAGAAACTGTTAATGTTTTTTTTTTGTTTTTTTTATTTTTTTGTTTTTTTCTGTATTTTTTTTTTATTTTTTTGTTTTTTTTCTGTATTTTTTTGTATTTTTTTGTATTTTTGTATTTTTTTTGTATTTTCTTTTTTTTTTGTATTTTTTTGCACATCATTCACAATTAACGATAATACTCATCCCATAAGATGTGGTTCAGTGCGTACACAACAAACGATTCCGCTGTACAGCACAGTGTATATGATGCCGCAAATGTGATCATTCGTCAACGTGCTCAACAATTAAACATGTGCCTTTCGACTTTATGGAATTTTTTTTTTTTCGTAAAGATCTAGATTTGCCCGCTTACAAGATTAAACTTGTTCACGTCGTAGATTTGGTAAAATTAACCTTAGGAAACATTGCCACAGATCCTAAATTCCATTTGAAAATTTTCTACAGTGATAGAGCAGACTTTTGCTTAAATGGCTATGTCAAAAAAATAAAACAGAAATGCTAAATTTGGAGCGGTGATAATCCACAAGCTATGATCGAAACACCATTACAGCCAGAAAAAAAACTCACTGTTTGGTGCTTTTTATAGTCTGGTGAAATCATTGGTACATATGTCTCTCAAGGCACTGATGGTCAGAACATAACAGTTAACGGTGAATGATACAGAAAAATGATTATCAACTTCTTCATATGTGGTTTCAGCAAGACGGAGCTATATGCCATACAGCTTACGATACGATCAATTTATTGAGAGAAACATTTGATCAACACATTATTTCACGAAATGGATCTGTCAACTAACCACTTCGTTCGTGCGATTTAACCATATTATATCATTTTTTAGGTAGATGTAAAGCCTCGTGTCTATGCTTATGAAGCAGACACAACCGACCACTTGGAAGACAACATTCGACACGAAATTGCAAAAATATAGCCTACTTTAATAAGTAGAGTTTGTGAAGATTGGACCTTTAGATTACACCATATGCGGGCAAGCCGCAAGGAGAGGGCAGAGACGTGAAATTGTATTTAAATTATAACGGCCAAATATTAATATTTGCAAGCAATCACATATGTGTATAATAAAAATATTTTTCTGTGATTATTTTCAATTTAAATTCGCTACCTCTAAAAACCACTGACTCAATTCTAGTTTTAAACCGACTAAAAACTTTCATCAGGTGGTCTTTATTTATGTTCGACATTGCTCTGGCTATTACTTCCATCAGAGATGATTTGGTGTCATGAGGATTCTTAATAACTTCCTTTTCAACGACGCCCCACACGTAATAATCCAAATAGTTTATGGTCTGCTGAGTTAGGCGGCCATAAGTTTGTGAGATGATCATGAAAATTCTCGGCCATCTAATTCTGGGTCTTGGGTGTTTTATATGATGGTGCCGATACTTGTGGGAAAACATAGACATTTCCATTAGCTACGTTGGCTATCCAGGGCTAAACAATAGTTAGAAGAGTCTCAACGTAGGCATCTGCATTGACTCTAGAGTGGAAAAAGGAAAACACGCGGCGTGCCTTTAAAAATACCGAAAACTATTACTGGCGACTTTTAAAAACCTTGCAATTTTCGCTTTTAGAGACACTATTACAGCATGTCTTTTCAGTTCATTAGTTATAACACCATCTGCCATGGGATCTTCTGAAATAATTTTTTTTTAAATTTAATACGTACATCAAATCTGTTGCCAAGGCCGCTGGGAAAATGGTCCGATCCTTCTATCGATCCGGTAGATATCTCACTGCTGATGCAATTCTCTATCTATATAGGAGCCGGATACGTCCAGGGATGGAGCACTGTTGCCACATATGGGCAGGAGCTGCTAGAAAAGACTTGTCCTGCCTTGATATGGTTCAAGATAGACTTCGTGGCCCGGTGGGAGATGTCCTTTTCTCTTCGCTGCAACCTCTGTCTCACAGAAGAGATGTTGCGAGTTTGTCTCTGCTTTATCGTTATTTTCATGGAAAGCGTTCGACTGAGCTTCAATCTACGCCCCCCCCTCGACAAACTTTCACAAGAAACACTAGACTAGCTGAAAACATTATCAATAATTTTCCACACTCTTTATCTGTGCCTAAACCTAAACGTAGATTCCATGATCAAAGCTTCTTTCTTAGAACTGCACGCCTGTGGAATTGTTTTCCGTTTTCCTGCTTTCCAGCTGACTATAATATGGTTGTCTTCAAGTCCAACGTGAACAAGTTTCTGATGAGCCGTTCCACTTAAGTTAACAAATTTACCGAACTTCCATTACTATTGATTACTATATTGTCCTTTTGACTACTCTACACTTGTTAACCCTTATCCTTGAGTGGCCTATCGGCCTTAATAAGTGGTGACGCCTATGTAAAAAAATGAGTATATTCTGAATATAAATTACAAATACGTGCCTCAAATACCTTACGCACCCTATATATATATATATATATATATATATATATATATATATATATATATATACTTGTACTTTTTTGTAGAAAAAGAAATCCCATACAGTGCTCTATTATTAGGGAAAAAAACCTTTCTCGAAATAAGAGTAATATATTTTTTGTATAATATATACAGGAATTTACATTTATATCGGTAGTCGGTACCGACGGTTTCAAGCCCGGTAGCTGAGGACTGCTCTTAATGTCCGCCTCAGGCTCTCTTCAGCCGGACTCATCTGTCTTTAACCGGAACCGGAACTCTATATATGGACACCATAATTTTTATTTAATTATTTATTTATTTATTTTATCCTTTATTTATTTTTTTTTGTATGCTACTTTAATAAGGTAATAAATTTGAAGCAATAAATTAAAAAGTATGGGATGATGCCTTCTATATTATTAGTTTTCTTTAAGCACCCCCCCTATCATTCAGTTTAAGTCTCGTTTAAAAGCGTTTTAAAAGTTCATTTTGAAGTTATGTCTAATCTCGTTTAAAAATAGGGTAATAAAATTTAGATTGAAATAGACCTAGGGAGTGCCTAGGGGATGGTATATATTAATATTTAAGTATCGCTTTGCGTTTAAAAACGTTTAAGATTTATTTTTAAATTATCTCTAGTTTCGTTTTAATTACGGTAATAATATTTAGTTTAAATAGACTTAAAATGTGTAAAAATATGGCAAATTTTTATATTTAAGTATCGTTTCACGTTTAAAATTATTTTAAAATTATATGTAATTTCGTTTTAAAAACGGTAATAAATCTTAGATTGAAATAGGTCTAAACGGTCTCAAAAATTGGCGTTTTTATATTTAAGTATATTAGGTATAGCATGATCTCGCTCTATTTAAAAACACGTTTTAAAACATTTAAAATTTTAAATTTAAAAATTCTCTCTAGATCTCGTTTAAAATGGGTGATAAGATAAGATCTACAATAATATAAAATAAAATATTTTGACATGTGTCTATAACTAAACCCTTTTTTTATCTTCACGTTTTATCTTTTTTTCTATCCCAATTTATAAGAAGCGATTCTCTTCTATGTATACAGTCCTTCAAGCATCTGAGGCGGACATTAAGAGCAGTCCTCAACTACCGGGCTTGAAACCGTCGGTACCGACTACCGATATAAATGTAAATTCCTGTATATATTATACAAATATGTATATATATATATATATATATATATATATATATATATATATATAAGCACGGATACCTGGCGTTGCCTGGGTTTACATGAAATTCGATTTGGGCACACCTGCTATACTGAGGATATTGAGCATATTTTCATTGTTATATGTCAACTCCATCGTTACCCTGACAACAACTTCAAAAGATTTTTTTTTAAAAAACGCATAAAAACACGAACATGTAATCGCCTAAAAAAGAAGTGCGTGACAACCTCTCCACCAGATATTTAGACAGAAGGGATACGAAGAGAAGAAGCTTATCTCTAGATATTGAGCATTTTTTATGATTTTTATATCAGTTTAAGCGAATTCCTTTAATGCTACCTCAATCTAGAAAAGTTTTATTCCAACGAAAACAAACGGTAAATAATACAATTTGAAAAATACCAAAGTAGAATGTGTGTTAACCGAAATAAACGACTCGTTATGACTTACTGTGTTTTGAAAAAGAAAAAAATTAGCAGTTATGACGTCAAAAAATGTGATTTACATAACCCTCAAAATAAGAGAAATGTTTTGTTGTAATGTAATAAAACGCTGAAAAAAAATGCCGAATACAAAGTTGAAAAAACTTTTAACTCTGTTTAAGTGCAAAAGTAAAAACTGATAAAAAAATGTTAACAAAAGTTTTTTTTTTTTTTTTTTTTTTCAAATAAAGAATCGTAACTGGATTGAAATATGTATTACTTTTAAATAAAAATGTAAGCCTCTCATAAAAATTGAAATAAGGAAGTTGTTTTTTAGTTTTAATATAATTATACGCCGAAATTACAAAACACCCCTGTTTAAATGGAAAAAAAGAACAAAAAATTACCACAAGTGTGTGCACGAAGACAAATATTGTATTTGATCCAACTGGTGGTGTCCAGGGAGAATAATTCGAAACCAGTTTCTAAAAAAAAATCGATGTCGGTAATAATAATTCAAATTAAATTAAATACATTATCAATAAAAAGCAACTATAAATAACAATCTTAAACAATTATCTCACTATAAACAATAACTAACATACAGCTATTTCGTTGGTAAAATCGATTTTCTTTAATATAATATGCAAATTAGGTAACATCTTGAGCGTATATTTTGCAAGAATCATATTATATTAGAAATAAATGAAATAAAGTTTATGCAAGTAAGTTTTCAGGATGAAAATCAATAACGAAATAATGGACCTCTTGTATATATTAATCAAATTGTGAACAAATATACACATAAGCATAAACAAAGACATAAGACAGAAATACCAATTTATATATATATATATATATATATATATATATATATTTCTCTTTAATTATGATTTTTTCCAATTATATTTCACTTTTTTACATATTAATCCTTAATTTATGAAGCTCTGTGTAATTACAGACTATATGACAAACAGAAGACAAAAGTCTATATTCCAAATTTCATGATGCTGACCATCTTACAATTTATGTCTTTAATTTCGTTGACATTTACAATTCTTGACAGTAAAATTATTCATTTAATTATTATATCAATCAATGAATCTATTCTGATTCATTGATTGATATATATATGAAATGAATGATTTTGTGTTAAATTTATTCCTTTAATAACGTTTACATTTAAAATTCTTGACAGTATATGTACTGTCAAGAATTTTAAATGTAAACGTTATTAAAGAAATAAATTGTAAGATCGTCAACATCATGAAATTTGGAATATAGACTTTTGCCATTTATATATATATATATATAAAGATATATATATAAATATATATGTCGATGACTACACGAAATGACGCGAAAAATTGAACGATCGTTAGTTAGATTTAAAAAGTAATTGTATTATAGTAATTGTCTGTATTTTTGAGATGAGGTGTTTTCATTGATTGAGATTGTCGGACTGACTTCCTCATCTTGGTTGTTATTGTCACAACGTTTCGGCCGTTTTGCCCTCCGGCCTTCGTCAGGTGAACTGTTTGTTAGGAGTCTCGAACCCAACCCTTTATTATTATTACGAGGGTATGGCCGAGTGGTCCTAGACGTTGTATCAAAGTTTACAGTTACCCAAAGGTGCTGAGTTCAATCCTGAACGAAGACAGTGAAAAAGTAACATTGAAAACAGAGAATCAGCAACTATGTCCCAGAGCCTAGCTGGAGTCCGAACACGGTACCCCCGTAATTATAATAAAGGGTTGGGTTCAAGACTCCTAACAAACGGTTCACCTGACGAAGGCCGGAGGGCAAAACGGCCGAAACGTTGTGACAATAACAACAAAGATGAGTAAGTCAGTCCGACAATCTCAATCAATAATTGTATTATGTATATAACATTAAACGGAAAAAATGAAATAATTTGTGGGGGTTACAAAAATTCAGTCTATTAAGAATAATCTCGGTGGTTCGAGCAGAGAGTAATAAGAAGCAAATATAAATGGCAGACATCTTCTCTTCGGAAGTGTTTTAAGGAGAATCAGTCGTTCCAGATAAAATGTAAGAATGTTTGAAAGGTGAAAAATTGAAAGCATAATTTTGGGAAACATACATAAAAGCTTAGCCTAAATGAATTGCGAAGTACAGTATGAATTGGTTATGTTTTTATTAGCCTATTATATCTGGAGGTAGGCGGGGAAATCAAATTTACTTTATTATATATATATATATATATATATATATATATATATATATATATATATATATATATATATATATATACTAGCAAAAGTGTCCGTCGTCGACTGGGTTCAAAAACAGCCTACAGAAAATGGACTCTGATTTATGAAATATGTGAGGTTATGAAAAGTAAGGGTTGTAAATTTGGGTTGCATTTGGGGGTATTAAAACCAAAGCAAAATATGATGAAAGTAAAAATAAAATAGATAACCCCCATAATTTATTATACCATATCTGTTCAAATAAAATAGATAAACCCTATAATTTATTATACCATATCTGTTCACAATATTCTGTGGATCTATATTAAAAAAAAAAACCTTGTTAAACTTTGTGACATAATTCCATTCTATGGAGGTCAGGCGCGAACGAACACCGCATAATTGTGTTATACCATATTTCTTCAAACTGAAACATAATTATCAAAATATACTTACGCAGATAGATATGAAAAGTCTTTATTAAAGTTTGTACCTATTTCCATTCTATTTATTATACCATCCCTATTTAAGTGAAAACATACTTATCAAAGTATTCTTATGTACATCTATATCAAAAACACTTGTAAACGTTTGTTTTTTGAATTTTTTAATTTTTTATTTCCATACTTTGTGGACTAGGCGTGAACGCAGACCCCACAATTTTAATGAACCACTGTTCTGCCAGATCAAACATACCCATTCATGTGTCTCGATACATCTTCTATCATTATATGTAATCAGTTTTTTAAAATAGTCAACCATATAAGAGCTTATTCGTGACCAGACACACACACACACACAGACGTTCAGATTTATATTATATTATATTATATATATATATATATATATACATATATATATATTTGTAGTTATCGACATATAGTCCTGTTTCGTTGTATCACAACTCATCAGTGCCGCTAGAGTTGCACCTTTCCCAAGCCGAGGATTGAACCTAGAACCATCGCGTTGACAGTCAACAGTTCTACCATCGACCTATGGGAACGTCTATTTTAAATTTTAAACAAACATCCGTCCACCACTTTTAAAGTGCTCAAACCGCTTATTTATAAACAAACAGCGAGCCTTTTTCAGCCAATTAAGTAGGGAGTGAGATTATTTACGACAAGGTTCTACCCAAACGAGGGGGACTTAAAATATATTTGTAGTCATCGACGTACAGTACTGTTGCGTTGTCTCAAAACTCATCAGTGCCGCTATATATATATATATATATATATATATATATATATATATATATATATATATATTGTGTGTGCATATATATATATTGTGTGTATATATGTGTGTTTATATATATATATATATATATATAGTGCGTGTGTGTATATATGTATATATATTCTGTGTGTATATATATATTGTGTGTATATATGTGTATATATATTGTGTTTGTATATATGTATATATATGTTGTGTGTTTATATATGTATATATATTGTGTGTGCGCGCATGTGTGTGTGTGTGTGTGTGTGTGTATGTAATAGCAAAAATAGTGGATATGAATCTTTATTGGTTGAGTGAAGTAGATTAGCAGCACACAAATAATAAATATGTCTAGCTACCATCTGTTTTTGTTCATGTCAGACTTTTCTATACGTATACATAGACATATATGTATATTTAGAGAGAGAGAGAGAAAAATAAAGAGAGAGGGAGAGAGAGAGAGAAAGAGTTTATAGATGGATAAATAGATAGATTATTTTACCAGCTGCAAGTAAACCAATATGTCTCTTCCACATAACATCTATTTATTGAACACTTATATATCTTATATATATATATATATGTGTGTGTGTGTGTGTGTGCGTGTGTGTGTGTTTGTGCGTGTGTGTGCGTGCGCGTGCGTGTGTGTGTGCGCGCGCGGGCGGGCGTGTGCGGGCGTGTCTTGTTCGCACATTATATATATATATATATATATATATATATATATATATATATATATATATATATATATATATACATGGCCATTTTGAAAAGTAATTACGTATTTCATATGGGAGATAAGCACGTCTGGCACTAAAGTTTCATTAAACGGTATCTACCGATAAAATATTTTCCAATCTTCCGGGACCAAATTTTATACTTTTGTTTTCCACAACATAATAAAATAATGAGATAATGTTATTTGCTCTCCCTTTTATTGGGCATTTCTAATATAGGGAAACGTTTTATTTAAAAAAAAATACATTTTTACTGACTGACAAAAAGTTGTCGTTATAACCATAAGCAAATTACTTACACGAAATCGACATCTTCAATGTACTTAGCCTCGAGCTGAATTTCCATACAAATTGCTTTTTTTGTAAAGACTTCTCGCCTGCAGAATATATTATCGCAAAACTTCTTCCCTTCGTATTACAACAGTTGTTCTCAACAATAGTTTTCATAAACCGCTCCATAAAACATCACATGCATTTTCTATTTAAATCGCTCAAGACAAGGTATGGGTCTTGGATATGAACTTAAACTATATCCGATGGTGAGGCCCTAGCTTGCGAGCTTTGGGGAGTGTGGAGCCACCCTTTAATTTCTCCCAGGTCCACTCTGATCCGGAGTGGTAGTACCTGTTAGGGTCCCAACTATAGGTTAAATAGAAACTGACTTGAAAAAAAAAAAAACAAATATACTCTACAAAAAAAAAATCTTCAAAATAACTGGATTTGACATTAAAAAACGTGAAAAGGGTTGATATGCCGTAAAACAAAAAACAAACAACCAACCAACCAGACAAGGTACGAAACTACTTACCATAAAGAGTAAAGACATACTACTTCAAGGTAAAAATTTAGTCAATGATAAGTTTTAGACTCATAGTTTCTGACACAGAAAACAGCAACTCTTCCCTCTTTGTCAGAAACATCTCTCGTGGAATATGAGGACTAAAGGATAAAATGAGGGAAGCAGGTGTAAACTAATAATAAAATTGAACATAAGACACGCTAATAAGAAAAACTCTTATAATATATGTTAACGACTATAAATAAATACAAAGAGAAATGTTATTTTAATTCAAACGTATAATTTGACATAAAAAGACGCGGAAAAATACCAAGCGTTATAAAAGAGCAATTAATGAGTGTGCTGTGCATAGTTTTAGGTATATGGAAAATCCCTTCAATAATTCCAAGTCTTCATTTTCACTTGCTGTTTATCTGGCCTGAAGATGTTAAGCCTAAATAAGACTAAAGTTGAAATATGTATGCACTTATATAACCAAGATGTTTG
The DNA here is from genome assembly GCF_053919585.1 of Euprymna scolopes. Lineage (NCBI taxonomy): Eukaryota > Metazoa > Mollusca > Cephalopoda > Sepiida > Sepiolidae > Euprymna > Euprymna scolopes. The sequence continues at coordinate 30,694,026 of NC_136514.1, read as the reverse complement.
TATACATTTCAGGAGAGGAGAAAGTGTGTCCTTCAGTCCTCGCATCTTATGAGCTATGCTTCTGACAAAGGGGGAACTATTGCTGTTTTCCGTGTCGGCGTCTATGCATCTAACATTAATCTTTGATTAGTTTTTAAGCTTGCAGTAATACTTTTATCTCTTTACATCAGATGGTTTAATACCTTGTCTGGGGTGATTTCCATAATACACACACACACACACACATACACATACACAAACACAAAGCCACACGTACACACACACACACACGCACGCACACACACACCTACGCACAAACCCACACACGCACACACACGCACACACGCGCGCACACGCACACACACATGAATATTTCCTTAAACATAATGATGTGAAATTGGTTCTAGCTTTTGGTTAATATTGTTATTCGATATATTCTTTATTTCATTGAAAAATGAAGTTAGAATATTGTTTTATTACCGAAAATATACATTTCAGACACTTGCAATAGCGTGATACACACTTAAAATTTACTGAAAGTAGGAAAATTAGCATAATTTTCAAAATATTTCTTCAAATTCCACTAAAAAATCAGGGAAAGAAGGCACCTTGTTATGCTCTTCCAGTTTACCAAATTTCACTTCTCTGCGTTTCATTACAATTTCAAAATTAAAAAGTATTGACCTATATATATATATATATATACACATATATATATATATATATATATATATATATATATATATATATATATATATATATATATATATATACACACTATTACATAAAAACAGTAAGATTTCTCGGGATAGCCTGTTATGAATGTATGAATAAAATAAACTGGCCAAGATTACTTGAAATGATTTAGTCTAAATAAGGCTAAAGGCGAAACATGTATGCACATATGTAACCAAAATGTTTGCATATATAAAAATATATACTAAAAGTAAATCACCACGTGGAAATAAGTTCTCTTACAGAAACGCAGTAAGCTTATGCGGGACAACTTTCTTTGAATGAAGTAAACCTGTAACATAGTGCATATGAGCGAATGGGAAAATATCAGCAGCAGCGAAGGATGGCTGGTTTGCTAAGAGATTAGCAGCAGCAGCAGTAACCGAAACAAGCGCTTATGAAAATGAGGAAGTGTGTGCGAGAGGAAAAAGGAACAAAAAGGAGAAAAACGCACCACATGGTCGGAGAAGCAAAGTGCGCTTTGAAGAAAATAGACGTGTTAAGTCGAGGACGAGAATGGGCCGGCTGTGCCTGGCATGCGGTTGAAGGAAGGAGAAACGACGTCAGGCTAAATAGACATTTGGCAGCGAGAGGCCTTTTTAAGTGATATCGAGACGGGAGAGTAACAGAATAAATGCTTTTGTTAAAGAAGAAAAAATGCCGACCCGGATTTATATTTATTTGTTTTTGCTTATCCGTTCTTTTGCCACCGTGCCCACGTATCAAACTGGTTATGATCATCTGATCATGTTTAGGTTAAATAAAGCTAAGCACCAAACGTATACGCACATACAGGATTTGCCATTAGTAGGTTGATTGGTTGGTTGTTTTTGTTTTACGGCATATCAACCCTTTTTGGGTTATATAATGCCGAATCCAAAGATTTTGAAGAAAAATTTTTTAATAGAATATATTTGTTGTTTTCACGTCGGTTTCTATTTAACCCATAGTTGGGACCCTAACAGGTACTACCACTCCGGGTCAGAGTGGACCTGGGAGCAATGGTAATTAAAGGGTGGCTCCACACTCCCCAAAGGCCACAAGCTGGGGCCTCACCACTGGATATAGTTTAAGGTCATATCCAGGACCCCCATTGAGGGACTTTTACCCTCTGCAGGGGGGCAGTCGGCGTATTTTAATGCCCCACCGACAGGGCCATCGCCATTAGTAAGTATAAAATTTTGTTTCAGCATAACATAAGAGAGGATCGCGGAAAATATTCTGTAATTTATTTCACTCTGACTCGCGTAATCATCTCCATTAGAGCATGATATTGCCGTTGAATATCATACGGGTTTACGTTTCTAGTGGAACCATGCACCGAGGAAGGAAATTGAAAAAGAATAAGCAAGCTATTTATATACCTGAAAATCACGTCATATCGTTGAAACTATGCTTTGGTTTTAAATAAGTAAATACTTATTTTAAACTAGACTACCCGTAACCCGTTGGGTCAGTATTTTATATTTGCTATGGAATTCATGTATGAGCGTGACACTTGTGACGTAAAGAAAATAGTTTTTTTTTTTTTTACATAACGGAAACATTCTATGAAAGTATATTAAAATGAAAAATCACGGACGGATCACTGAAACATGAAAAAAAAAATCCTCCCTATTCGTGTGAAGTTACCTATTTTTCCGAATAATCGCTCAAAAATCGAAAATTAAACCATACACGTTATGTACGTTAGATTAATATAAAAAAAGTGATTCTCAACTTTATAATTTCTTCATATCTTGGAAACTACTAGTGTCTTGGAGTTTTTACTGCTAATTTCGCTTTCCATCACCCTCGAAAATTTATAAAAGTGGTAATTTTAAAGAATTTTTGTGGGTGGAAAGATACTGCACCTTTACCGATACTTCAATCAAAGTCATTCGTTTTCGTAATTTTGCAGTCCTGAATATGATCTTAAACTATATCCGATTGTTAAGCCCCAGCTTGCGGGCTTTGGGGAATGTGGAGCCACCCTTTAATTGCCATTGCTCCCAGGTCCACTCTGACCCGGAGTGGTAGTATCTGTTAAGGTACCAACTATGGGTTAAATAGAAACCGGCTTGAAGAAAACAAATATACTCTATTAAAAAAAAATTTCTTCAAAATCACTGATGTGACATTAAATAACCTGAAAAGGGTTAATATGCCATAAAACAAAAACAACCAAACAATCTAGTTTTGCATATAAATCACAAAATATCTGATATTTACACAAAACCTGTAGCCTTGATGGAGGGGAGACTAAAACTTGCTCCTATGGTTTCAACTTATAAAAATATATTTCCTTAACCCATGAGTTTTCGATGTTTATACATCTCCTCGGAGGAAAAATATTAACAAATATTATAAAAAGTTTGCACCTAATTTGCTAAAGATAATAAACATAGAAAATTAAACTAAATCTTTTTAAAGTTTTTAAATCATTTTAGCTACATCGAATAAGGGAAATTGGATATTGATGCAGCAAAAAAAGGATATTGAACTTTAAATCGAAAGTGCATGCTAACTCCTATAATGGGATTTTCTATGGGTTTTTTTTTTACACAGTATCAAGGCCCGGAAGCCACTCAGGGATAAGGGTTATTGCAAGTACATTACGTTAGTGTGGAGATTTGATGAAGTCTTTAATTAAGGGGCGGTTCATTAGGAATTTGTTAACATTGGACTTGAAAACATCCAAGTTGTAGTCCGGAGGGAAGCAGGCAACACGGAACAGAGTTCCACAGGCGTGCAGTTCTAAGAAAGAAGCTTCGTTCATGGAATCCGCGATTTAGGCACAGATATAGAGTGGGGGAAAAGTTTTCACAGTGGGTTCAGCTAGACGGGTGTTTTTCGTGAAAGATTGGCAAGGGGGACCAGAGATTGGAGTTCAGACGAGCACCTGCCATGAAAATAACGATAAAACAAGGATAGGCTCACAACGTCTCTTCTGTGGGAGAGCGGTTGCAGGGTAGAGAAAAGGACATCCCCCACTAAGCCACGAAGTCTATTTTGTACTCTGTCAAGGCATGATAGGCTGTTTTTGGCCGCTCCTGCCCAGATATGGCAACAGTATTCCATCCTTGGACGTACTTGGCTTTTATATAGATAGAGAATTGCATCAGTAGTGAGATATCTTCTGGAGCGGTAGAAGGATCCCACCATCTTTCCAACGACCTTGGCAACATACTTGATGTACGTGTTCCATTTCAGATCAGGAGTAAAGGTCAAACCCAGAAGCTTGTCAAAACACAGGGCCTCACCCAGACGAGAGCCATCCATCACAATTGATGCCAGCTGGGGATCAGAGCGTTGATGATGTAAGGATAGGAGTTTGGTTTTGGATGCATTAAAGGTAACCAGCCACATCTTCCCCCACTGAACCACGCGCTCGAGATCAGAGGAGAGAGAATCCGAGAGAACTTTGTCATTTACAGCCTTTGATGTGTTGCCGTAGATGGTCGTGTCATCATAGCATGTTTATTACCTTTAGCAAATTAGGTGCAAACCAATAATAACATTTGCTAATATTTTCTCTCCAAGGAGATGTATACACATCAAAAACTCATGGGTTAAGGAAATATATTTCACTTTACTGTATTCTTTGTTTTGCATACAATAAAATTTCTATATTTGAAATTTAACTTTTTCAAATCACAAATTTTAAATTCCTAAATTATGATTTATTTGCTCTATTTTTTTTTTTTTTTTTTTACAATTTCACCCCAAACAAGGCACATTGCCACTTTGGTGTAGGAGGCTACTATCAGGGGCAACAGCTACTGGGGTACTATGTAGGGATTTGGGCAGCAAGATGTTGGTTCACGTTGCACTTGAACTTCTGCATGTCAGTACAGTTGGGGAAGCATAGACCTGGAATGGAATTCCAAAGTCTAGCGGTTCTGGGGAAGAAACCACTGGAGTAGAAAGATCTTTTACATCTAGGGATCTCTACAGTGTGGGGATGGGATTTTGCAGCGTGTCAGGTCTGTCGAGTTTGTCAGAGCATTCACAATTAAAATACATGTAGAACAGGCAGAGGGATGCAACATTCCGTCGATGGGGCAGAGGCTGAAGCTTAGATGCCAGTTCAGGGCCTATCAGATTTGCGACTCTCTTTTGAACCTTGTCAAGGAGCGAGAGACTAGCAGCCGATGCACCAGCTCAAATATGACAGCAATACTCCATACATGGGCGAATGGTTGCCTTATAGAGGTACAGGATACTTTCGGATGTTAGTAGTTTTCTAGCACGGTAGAGAGAGCCCACCTTCCTTGCAGCGGCCCTGGCAATGTCCTCGATGTAATTGTTTCAACTCATGTTTCCTGTGAACGTTAGGCCAAGGAGCTTGAAAGACGTACTCTCAGATAAAGAGTCGTTGGCCATTGCTATATGTGGTAGAGAAGGTCTCTTGTAATTATTGAATGAAACTAGTTTAGTCTTGGCGGCATTGAACGTGACCATCCATTTTTGTCCCTATTACACTACAGATTGGAGGTCATCCTCTAGTGTTTCTGCCATTTCTTTAGATATGTGTTCATTTGTTTTCCTATCGTGCCTGTTATAGAGTGTGGTGTCATCAGCATATATACCTATCTCAGAGGAAATTTTGTCGGGGAGGTCATTTATGAATATCAGGAACAGTAGAGGTCCAAGGATAGATCACTGGGGCACTCCCGCATTTATATCATATTGTTTAGATGTACGACCGTCGAGGACAACCTGGATTTTTCTCTTATCTAAGAAGGATTTAATTATGTTAAGTATTCTACCAGTGATACCGTAAGATCTAATCTTCCTGAGGAGACCCTCATGCCATACCCTGTCAAAAGCCTTAGATATATCTAGAGCTACCACTCTGCCCTCTCCCACTTTGTCCAGTGAATGGTATATGCGTTCAGAGATTACAGTGATGATGTCTGCCGTGGAACGGGCTTGTCTAAATCCATATTGATGGTCGGTCAGAAGTTTAGCATCTGTAAGGTGCTGGACTAGAGCATGGTTAATTAAGGTCTCAAATATTTTGGCAAAAAGTGGGAGGAGGCTAATAGGGCGATAAATTACTGGGTCAGTTCTTTCGCCAGAATTCTTGAATACTGGTACTACAGAAGCAGTTTTCCAACAGCTCGGAAAGCAAGGTTCATTAAGGCATTTGTTGTAGAGTTTTGAGAGAACTGGAGCTACTTCGGCTGAGCACTTTTTTAATAGCACAGCTGGGATGAGTTCGGGTCCACATGCTTTTGAAGTGTCAAGGTTTTTTATGATAGCATGCACCTGAGCAGGGGTGATTATCAGATCGTCTAGCGTGGCGTCTGTTCGCATAGGAAATTCAGGTAGGAGGTGGTTGGAAGGGTCCAGTGTGGAGTTTGAGGCAAACCGACTGGCAAGTACGTTAGCCTTTTCGGTTGCCGAGCAAACAACCTCATGATTATTGGCTAGTGGGGGAATTGTTGATTGTCCATTATTAACAACAATGTTGTAGATTTTCCAGCTGGGATTGTCGTGTATAAAATATTACATCGAATAACATTTTGTAAGACCGATAATCACTGGATTTGCACGCACACCAGTAGATTTATTGTATTTCAATATTCTGAATAATTATATATATATATATATATATATATATATATATATATATATATATATATATATATATATATATTACAATAAGTTTACCAAGGTAATCAAAATGGTAAAGTTAAATATATTATAAATATTAAAGAGTTAATATTTTCAAGTAAAGTAATCTCAACCAGGTGGAAAAGCTCAATAAAACCGAAAAGGTAATAGAGCTTATAATATGAACAAATGATTAATAAAACATGTTCATATGAAATCTGTTTATCATTGTTCTTTTACCTCCTATTCCCCTTACCTCACCCTTTTTTTAACCAAGTAATATCTGTGACTTACTTGTAGTTTCATTAAATACTTTTACATGCAAAATCCGATCCCGCATTTTGCTAATTCCTGCCCTCTGATGAGAAGGAGAGTATTTCTTCGAAACTCCGCGGATTAAGGACTATCCACTTATCTTGTCCTTCCTTTTTAAAATTAAATATGTTTTTAACTCTTTTTCAAGATGTCTTTTAACATGTTTTATTAATCATTTGTTCATATATATATATATATAGTAAGTAATAAAATATATATGGCGACTAAGCTACACTAAATATTCCACGTTTCATCCACTCTAGGACTCTGCAGCCTATATATATATATATATATATATATATATATATATATATATATATATATATATATATATATATATAGCTGTGTGTCATTATTTAATTATAATTATCAAGTGCCTTTAAGAATACTTCAGGATGGGCACTGTCTGCACAATTATAACTAAGGCAGCCAACTAGCGTCTATGCAATGTTCATAACTTCCACTCGTGTGAACACTCTAGATTGAGATTGGCATTATACTCGCTCGAATTCAGTGTTTAATAAGTCTTAATTCCCTTTCCGTGGCAGTTGTTTGGTGGCTCTGAGGTAGAGGTTCTGTAAATGGAGCAAAAGGCGGCTCGTGGCTTGGTTCGAATCTCAAGAGCCGCAGGAATTGTTACCCTACACTGATGACTGCGTAAACATGAAACACTAGTATCTGTAGGTATAGGTATCAATGAATAATCATTTATAATTATATATATATATATATATATATATATATATATATATATATATACTAGAATACCTGATCCAGAACAGGTAAAATTTATTCGCTGATCGGAACAAATTTACATTATTCTTCTGTTCCGTTATTGAGATGAAAATGGATATATAATGCGGCTAAACCTTATGTCTAGAATCCTTATTCAAATCTTAGTCAAAACCCATTGATTCTAAGCAATAACTACGGCTTACGCTGGAGCAATCTTAGGAACAACTTGAAAAGAAGGAAATCTTGCTTGATAGTTGTCTAATGACAATAGATTAAATTTATTGCAAGTGAATAATGGGCGCAAAAGTTTCATAATTAATTTGTAAAACGGCTTCTTATGCCCATATCATGAGTTGATTAAATCATCATATCATGAAATGAATAAATATATTTATTGATTGATATCGAATATCTATTTCTAAAATGTCAAAAAAAAAGTCGCAGGTCTCCTAACTTGAACGAAGGGTTTCACATCATTTTTTACTCCTTTTGCATAAAACTAAATTCACTTCCATATAGCCCACACTTGCGGCGCTTACGCTTTGCAGCTCTTATTTAATTTTTTTAATGATCGGTTAATTAGTTTTTGTAATAGAAAACTGTACATATAAATATACAAGCATATACATATGTGAATATGTTTATATATTTGTATGTGCAGTTTTAAATATTTAGAAATATAGCTTTATTTAAATCTCTACTATTAAATAAAAGTAAATGTGTGGGGGGGAGTGAATTCCTTCCTCATAGATTCCGAAACGGCTGAGCCTATCTTTTTACAAATTTCACACAATACTAATTTATATGTCTGGCAGTGTTTTTAGATAAATTTTGTGCAGAAATTCATCCGATAACACTGGAAGATCGAAAAACTCCGATGTTAAAAATAGTCTTTCTTCTTTTATAGATAAAAAAAAGAATTCTTACAGGGAAGTCTTTTACATTACCGGTGTAACCTTAGCCGTTGTAACGTAAAATATTCCCCTATGAAATTATTTTTTATCTATAAGAGAAGAAAGACTATTTTAAAGATCGTCAAACCCAAATGTCAGCTGATGTGATGTTGTAAACAAACACAGACGGAATTCGATGAACGACATTATCATTATTATTATTTATTTATTTTCATTTTATTTTTTTTATTTAAAAAAAAAATATTTTTACTTATTTATTTTATTTATTTATTTATTTTTTTTTTTTTTTTGTCAAATTTGTCCACCGGGCAAATTATTTCTCGTAATATATAATATTCAATAGAGGGTTGTATTCTATAATAATGCATATGCAATTTTTAAAATGTCATTTATAAGCGTATTGTACGACCGGGCAACGCCAGACGTCCAGCTAGTAGAGATATAACAAAAGGTGGACAAAGTGGATGAGTGATCTTATTATGATGGTTTAAAATTACTCATAGTCACCGCGCCTTCATCTTGTTTCGTTATGTTTTTCTCGTTCGTGTTGTATTGCCAAAACGTGAGACGCTCGGAAAGAAAAAGAAAATTCCCCAGGAGAAAATCTTTCGCCTTCGTTTCACTCGATCTTTTCTAATCATATGCTGGAAATGTAATATACGCCAAGAACCGTCTTCTCATCTCCACAATCCTCAATGTACGTCACAATGCAAGCGTTTTCTTTTCTCTGGTGGAAATAAAATATATATATATAGATTTCCGAACTCCGATGTCAAGCCTGGAATCGCTCCAGGTCACATGGTGTCATTTTTGGAACAATCTTGCCAGAGTCAATCTCTCAGTGACAAAGAGAGTTTTTTTATGCCGTAGTTTTACGACTGTGGGAGAGACATGGGTGGGATGCGATTGATATTTTGTGTTAGGTTTCTGAATTTTTGAGATGACGATTCATCATTTGCATTATTCCGAATACTGTTCTTATCTTGAGTGATTATTTTCAAAACATGTCGGTCGATGTAATCTCCGGCCTTTTTCGGGTATATATAGTCGAACTCTGAAATCTGCACGGGATACCGAACTCCGACAGATTCCTCCGTTATCTCTCAAAAGACAACGGATACCTCCTCTACGGGCAGCTGTGCGTGTAAATGTGAAGCAAGGGTTGCGCAGTCCCAACCACACCTCTCCTGAATCGGCACTGTTTGAGTCCAGTGGCAAGGAGACGTCCAGGACGACTGAAAACAATGCAGAGATAAGCGGAGAGCACGTACAGCACCTGGAAGTCCCAAATAGTCACCCATTTAGTACTGATACGGTTCAACGTTGCTTAACTTCGGTGATCCAGTGGGGAATGGTGTGTCATCAACGTGATGAAACCGAACTAACACATAAGCAAAATAATCGTAACGAACTTGTCCTTTTCATTGCTTCGGTTCTTTCAATCAGTGTCGCAATTCTACAACTTTATTGGAAACGAGACGTGCTCGTGACCCGTTGGATCACAACCACTCTCATTATTCTACTTTGTTTTTCTTAGAAAATTCATAAAATGTGACATATAGCCCGCAAAAAAAACAACATCGGATGTTTTATTTACATAAATTTACTAAGGACTCAAATATTTTGGCGAAAAGTGGGAGGAGGCTAATGGGGCGATAATTTAGTGGGTCAGTTCTTTCACCAGAATTCTTGAAGACTGGTACCACAGAGGCGGTTTTCCAGCAGTCGGGAAAACAAGATTCGTTAAGGCATTTATTGTAAAGTTTGGACAGAACTGGAGCAACCTCGGCAGAGCATTTTTTTAATAGCACAGCCGGGATGAGATCTGGTCCACATGCTTTTGAGGTGTCTAGGTTTTTTTATAATAGCATGTACCTGAGAAGGGGTGATTTTCAAATCGTCTACTGTGGCGTCTGTTCGCAGAGGAAAATCAGGGAGTGAGTGGTGTACCGAGTTCAGTGCTGAGTTTGAGGCAAACCGACTGGCAAGCAGATTAGCCTTGTCAGTTGCCGTGCAAGCAACCTCATGATTGTTTGATAGTGGAGGAATAGTTGACTGTCCATTATTTACTACGCTGTTGTAGATTTTCCAAAAATCCCGGGTTCCTAATTTCTGTGCTTCGATGCGTTTTCTGGTGGTTTCAGAGTAATCTGTCTTAGCTGTCTCTATCACTCTCTTACAATTATTTCTAGCTTCTATAAACTTCTGTTTATTTGAGCTGGACTTATGTCGGTTGAATCTGCGGAACGTATGCTGCCTTGGACAAATGGCAGCTGCACACGCAGAAGTAAACCATTGGGGAGAGTGGGGCTTGCTATAGAATTTCCGTGCGGGAACATGTGCTTCAATAGCAGTTTTGAACCATTTAGTGGTCTCATTTGCACACTGTTCCGCTGGAATGATAGCATTCTCTCTTGGCTTCCATTCTCCTTTTAAAATATCAAAAATGCGTAATGAGGGGCCGCATATAGTTATACTTTGTATAAAAAGATATGTTAAAGCTTACAATACATTTCCGCGCTTAAGAGCTAAAAGTACAACCTTTATTACGAAATCTTTCAAGGCATTATAACATCCTTTCCAGGGACATGAAGAGTCAGTTGACTTTCCATTTTATTATCCTGTGACCATCCTCCTAGTAATTACGTCATCCTTTTCTCCATAGCAGTGATACCTGTCTGTTGTTATATGACTATTATCTCCAAAATTACCTCCTCCTTTAGAAGGTGGCACGGTACTATACGTATGTTCGAGCGTCTTTATACTATCCTCTAAATCATGTTCCTTCTTTTGGAGGGTAGTGTAGTATTTGTTCTGTTGCTATAAGACCATTGTCCTATACATTACCTCTTCCTTGGGAGGGTTAATTAAGTACATATCCGTTCGCCATGATATATATTACCTCCTTCTTTTGGAGGCAGGGTAGTATATATATAAATTCGTCATGATACTACCATCCCCTTTTTGCGGGGGTGTATTTAGTATTTGTACAATGGCCACGATAGCATTGTTTCACGAATTCCATTCTTCTTTTAAGAGGGAGGGGTAGTGATATATTATCAACACTACACGATCGGAGATCACATATTGTTTAACATTTTATAAAAAATAAAAAATAAAATAACACGTTGAAGTTTACAGTACATTTTTCCACTTACAGAACAACCTTCATCAGGAAACGGAGCAAACATTCTGTACACGACTACTTTACAAATGAGTCAGAACTTCAAAGCAAGACGTATACGGAAACAGTCTAAAGAAGTCGCTAAAATACACAAAGACTATGAATTGCAAAACATTTTTAAAAAGTGAAACATGCATGGTCCCCCGTGAGTGCACAGTGAACGAGGCATAAAAACATGACTAAGTTTAGCATTTGTCCCCTCCCCTCCCCTTATTTAACCTCAAAAGTCCCCGGGGGACGTAAAATCCTGGTGAAAATTTACAAATGGTGCAGTTTTAAACTATTAAATAGACACACAGAAGATTTCGGACAAATATGGTAAATTAGTCCGAAAAGTGGAGTGTTTTTATTAGCCCTAAAAAACGCCCCTGGGACACACCCAAGTGTTATCGCAAAGTACAGACAAACAAAATTATATAGAAATCAGTTAGTTACAACTTTTCAGAAAGTTTTATAAACATCCAAGGCAATAATTTTTTTAATAAGCAGAAAAGCGTCAATTTTAGCCATTTTAATCCGAAAGGAACCCCTAGGGGGAACAACCAGAGTTTTCCGGGAAATTTTTTTCTGATACGCTTTTACTCATATCATGTTTAATGTTTGTGCAAAACTTCAAAAAATTCCAAGGGGTTGTTTTTGCAAAAGTGCGGACAGACGAAATGACGAACGGACAATGGTGAATTTACACGTCCACCTTCCTTTTGTTGGGGGACCAAAAAAAAAAAACTGTAAAAATGTGCCAACCAACAGCGTGCCAAGTATTTTCTATATGAATTCACCCAGGACTATAATCGATAAGGAAGGTTTTATAGACTGGCTAAAAAAGGAGGGCACACCACTCTGATCAGGAGAGGATTATAATGACTGCACAAAAATTAGGCTTGATAACCAACGCTATTAAGAAAATAAGTCGTCTCAGCAATGATAATGCAACACGATGGCGGGTGCAAATCTCTCCATTGGACCATCTGTAAAAAAATAAATATCGGGTGTAGCAGCAAGTCCTGAGAATATATACCAGAATCAACAGTCAGAAATAAGTCATACACCATCCACTATGACTATGCAATCCATACAGTTATGTACCTGTTATACCTGACATAGTGATATGGGACAAGAAGAAGAAAGAAGCAACCTTAGTAAAAGTTAGTGTCTCAAATGAAGATGGGTTAAACAGAACTGAGATGGAAACATAACAAAACACCAAGTTCTTATGTACGACATGAAAAGAAACTGGAATCTTAGGAAGATCTTCATCAATACCAGTAATTATAGGAGCAATTGAACTTATGAAAACAAATTCAAAAGCAATCGGGCAAATATACCCGGTGAACCAAGTGCAAGAGGGATCCACACAGTTGCATATAATAAAGGGGCGGTTAGAATCTTTAAAAACAGATCTCTCGGTCGGAATGTCTGAGAATTCGGGTGAATGCCTCATCCCCAGTTAGAACAAAATGATAAAAATTTTAAAAAAAAAAAAAAAAGATGAAATATTTATCGTTTTTTTTTTGTGTGTGTGTGTTTTTTATTACATTTTCACTCCAAACAAGGAACATTGCCACTTTGATGTAGGGGGGCTACTATCAGGAACTTAAGTTGCAGGGGTACTATGAAGGGAGTTTAGCAGCAAGATGTTTGTTCACATTACACTTGAACTTTTGCATGTCAGTACACTTGGGGAAGAAGGAAACCGTTAGAAATTTCCAAAGTCCTGCAATTCTTAGGAAAAAGCTATTAGAGTAAAAGGTTTTCTTAAATCTAGGGATCTCAACTGTGTAGGGGTGGGATTTCGCTGCTTGTCGGGTTTGTCGAGGGGTATTTTCGTCGAGGGGGGGCACAAGGGTTTGTAGTTCGTCAGAGCATCCACCATTAAAATACTTGTAAAACAGACAGAGGGATGCAACATTTCCTCGGTGGGACAGGGGCTGAAGTTTAGATGACAATTCGGGACCTATTAGATGGGCGACTCTCTTTTGGACCCTGTCCAGGAGCGAGAGACTAGTAGCAGATGCACCAACCCAAATGTAACAGCAGTACTCCATACACGGGCGAATAGTGGTTTTGTAGAGGTACAGTATACTTTCTCTGAAATAATTTTAGAAGGTTATCCAAATTGCTATGCTATTATATATTGTTCTTTTTATATATTTATTCTAAAGTATATTTAACTGCCAAATAAAATAAGACCTTCTACTTGCGTACTTCCCGTTTTATTTTGTCATATTCATCTTAAATGATAACAAAAAAACATTTACAAATGATGCGAACGAATATAAAAAAAGTAAAATTTCAAAAGCCACAGAAATATTTTTTTTATAAATTCGCACGTTTTGGAAAATACGCTTCCGAATAGGTTCTGTAAAACTGAAATTCCCAAGAGGCTGCATTTCTGATAGTGAGATATTTATCCTTATCATCATTGTATACAGAGTACGCAGTATATATGCTCTGCTTCTTCTCTCTCTCTCTCCCTCCCCTTTTCTCTCTCTTTATATATATATATATATATATATATATATATATATATATATTTATAAACTAGACTACCCGTGACCCGTTGGGTCAGTATGTTATATTAGCTATGGAATTCATGTATGAGCGTGACACTTGTGACGTAAAGAAAATAGTTTTTTTGTTGTTGTTTGTTTGTTTTTTGTTTTTTTGATATAACAGAAACATTTCTATGAAAGTATATTAAAATGAAAAATCACGGACGGATTACTCAAACATGAAAAAAAAACCCTCCCTATTCGTGTAAAGTTACCTCAAAAATCGAAAATTAAACATGATTTTCCTACGAATCGAACACCGGCGAAAGTCATTTAGCAGCAAAAACGCACATGAACCTACCAACGAGAAATATAAGAATGAAAAACCCATATTGGAATCCTTCAACCAAGTTATAGAAACTTAAATCTAAAAAAAAAATAATTAATAAAACCTAAAGCAAAAAAATAAAACCTAAATAAATAAAATAAAATTAATATTGAAACAGATTAAATGTGTCAAAAACTTCACTGTTCTCACACAACTATTTTGTATCTAGAAATGTAAACAAAAAATAAAAAAGAAGGAAGGAAGGCAGGAAGGAAGGAAAAGGGACGATAGAGAGTAGTAGTAGTAGTAGCAGTAGTCTTGGCTTTACTACAATTGTTCTTATGTTTGTAAAAGGGTTAAAGTTGTTTAGTTGTAAGAAAATAGCGACAGTATAGTTGTAATAAAGAATTGTTGCAAAAAAAAACAATCTTCCCATGTTAAATAATAATTTCGAAATAATAACGTTAATATTTCAGTGCGCGGGTCAAAATCTGCAAAAGAAGCGATTTGTATTTATTTGTTTACGTTATTATGGGTTAGTGTTTATGCGCGCATGTGCAACCGGATGTCGTAAACCGGAAAGTGGGTTACATCACTCGTTACAAGGTCATTTGAGTTTTATAATTATATAGATATATTATTATTATTATTATTATTATTATTATTATTATTATTATTGATGGGACGATTCCAATATTTTCACGATTACGATACAGTTACCTTTTCTGCTCTAATTTCCCAATTGCGATACAATTATCGCTTCCGATTCCAATAAACATTTAGCCATAAAGTTCTTTTGGGGGGATATACCGTAAAAATTCATGTGTTATGTGCATATTTTTTGTAAGCGTAAAAATGCACTCGTGCAGAGTTCTGAACAGATTTTAGTTTGACTGGCATTTTAAAATCATTAAAAAAATTGTATATATATATATATATATATATATATATATATATATATATATATATATTGTTTTGACAAAAACTAAGACATCAAAGAATGGGTTGATAGCAACAATTAATGTATTTTATCGTTAGTTACAATTGTTTCAAGACTATTAGGACAAATTCAAACATTATGTCGTTTGAAAATTTTCACAAAAACAGCCTTTCGTCAGACTTATTGAATAAAAAAACACTTTAATAAAACATTATGGAAATCATTTCTCTTATGAGGAAAAGAAACCAAGACTTATAAGGGAAATGGTTTCAACAATGTTTTATTGTTAAAGTGTTTTTTATTCAATAAGTCTGAAGAAAAGCTGTTCTTGTGAAAATTTTCAAACGACATAATGTTTGAATTCGTCCAAATAGTATGGAAATAATTGTAACTAACGATGAAATACACTATTCGTTGCTATCAACCCATTCTTTTATATCTTGGTTTTTGTTAAAACAATATATGAATGGTCAATTATGAAATATGATAATTTTGTAGCTTAAAGTTTTAGTCATGTTTTTTTTTGCTTAAAATTTGTTCGTATATCAAGGATTACTGAATTAATTATCCCAGTAAAATTCGGAATACAACAAATTAGACTATATATATATATATATATATATATATATATATATATATATATATATATATATATATATAGTGTTTGCTTCCTAGATGTAAATCTATTGAAACTCTCGTGTTTATCAAATGAATAGAGTAGAGAACGTTTGTGGAAGCGTTGTCGGCAGCTCTAGTTACTCTCGCTTCGCTTTTTTTGTCACTCAGTCCTCATTTTTTTAATGAGTGATTTTTCTGACAAAGGGAGAAGAAAAAGCTGTATTCTAGGTTGGCAGTATTTTGTGTGAACAGTCGGCAAAGATGGCGGAAATATTTCGTTTCTATGTCTATCCTTGTAGCCATGTCACTAGTAAAGGTGCTGGAGGTAAACGTTTTATCTGGGCTGACGTTATCCGCCTGATAGTCAGGGACCCGAACCTTGGATTAACCACTAAGGAGGCTGTCCTATCAGCAGGTGCAAAGTACTGGGGCTGCTGTATTGCCATTTGGTGAATGGATTCTGGACCATGCAGTAGTCTCTGGTGGGGCCTCTCGATGCCATATTAGTGGGTAATTGTTACGGCTTTATCTTATCATGTGCTACAAAAAAAAAATTCTTCGTTACTTTTCTCTCTTTGTTTTCCCCTCTCTGTCCTGCTCTAAGCAAATCTGACGACCTAGTCCACAAACTCCAAAATTCCATCATGACAAGTTTCAATAACAAATACACGATTAAACCCGGATCTGAAACTTCCAACGTAGACCTCCACTACCATGTCTCCTTCTCCAACATCTGGGGTCTACGTTCTAACCTTCCAGAGGTTGAAGCCCAATTACAGGAGACTAAACCAGACCTTTTCTTTTTATGTGAAACTGGAATTGGACAGACTATTTCCCTAAATGAGTTCGTAATTAAAGGATACTCTAACCTAACTTCCAAAACTGACCCCCAAGATCGCCATGGGCATGGAATATGTGCCTATATAAAAGATGGCTTTCCATGTGGTAGGGACATCTCCAGAGAAGATCCTAACTTGCCCTATATGTGCTTCCGAGTAGCACTAGCTCACACTACGGCTTTTATATTTACTCTCTATCGCCCCCATAACAGCGGAGTTACTATCTTTAAAAGCATATCTGAGAAAATTGACCAAGTTCTATTAGCATATCCTTCAACTAACATTCACGTATGTGGAGACTTCAATGTTCACAACGTAGAATGGTTGACCCACTCAAACAAGACCGATGATGAGGGGAGATTCTGTCATGATTTCTCCATTGCATATGACCTCACTCAGATTGTTCACGAACCCACCCGTGTGCCCGACAATGACGGCCAGTATGCAAGTCTCCTAGACCTCTTTCTCACAACTTGCCCTGAACTATGTTCAGTTTCCGTTCTGTCTCCTCTTGGATCTTCTGACCACTCAGTGGTATCAATTAAGATAAAAATGAAATGTAATAAGTCCTCTGACGTACCTCTCCATCGTACAGTATATCGATACACTATGGCTGACTGGGATAGTTTCCGTACATTTATATCGGATCTTCCTCTGCGTTCCATGTTTAAAAAGGATGTGTCATCTATAGTATCAGACCTGACAGAATGGTTAATTGTAGGTATAGACAATTTCATACCCTCCAAAAAAGTTCCAGCAAAAACCTAACAGCCAGCCATGGTTTTCTCCAGAATGTGCTGCTGCTATTGCGCACAGAAATCACTTTTTCCACTGCTTCCAACATAATAGATTTATGGAAACTAAAGCCGCTTTCAGGACTACCAGCAACCATTGTAAGAAAGTAATAAAGAACGCAAGAGAGTTGTATGCGCAGTCCGTCAAGTCCAAAGTAGCTGAGCAGCGGCTTGGTTCCCACCAGTTTTGGCAAATTGCAAACAGAATCTTGAACAGAAGTGTGTGCTCCATCCCAACTATCATCAATGGACCTGAGTTAATCTCGTCAGCATCAGACAAAGCCAAACTCTTTGCCAAGAACTTTGCAGCTAATTCGACCCTTTGCGACCAAGGCTGCCAACCCCCAATATTTCCTCCTGTATCAGAAAATACACTATGTGATATACAAATATCTGTATGTGATGTTGCCAAGCTAATCAAAAACCTTGATTCCAGTAAAGCAACCGGCCCCGACGATATTCCAATTATAGTACTCAAAAAACTTCAACCAGAACTAGCACCCATACTTACAAAACTGTTTAAACATTGTCTTAAGGAGAATTGCTTCCCATCACCCTGGAAAATCTCATCAGTATGCCCTGTATTTAAGAATTCAGGTGATCGTTCATCCCCCTTTCAATACAGGCCAATAAGTCTCCTTTGCGTCATGAGTAAGTTGCTGGAATCTGTGTTAAATAGAGAAGTGATCAACCATCTCAGCAAAAATAACCTTCTTAGTGACACATAATATGGTTTCCGTTCTGCTAGATCTACAGCAGATGTGCTTACAGGTATATCTCATAGGATTAGCGAATCTCTCGACAGAGGCAACCTTTCTAGGGTAATTGCTCTTGACATATCAAAGGCCTTTGATAGGGTATGGCATAAAGGTTTACTTCACAAGATCTCCAGCTATGGTATTGCTGGAAATGTCTTCTCAATTATTAAATCATTTCTCTCTGATAGGTTCATAAGAGTAGTAGTTGATGGGCAAAAATCAGAAGCTCACAGTATAAATGCTGGAGTCCCTCAGGGGTCGATCCTGGGCCCAACTCTTTTCCTGATCTACATTAATGATCTTCCAAATCACATCCTTACATCATTCGTAGACATTTTTGCTGATGACACTACCATCTATGGTAGCACATCTAAGACAGTAAACGATCAAGTTCTCTCCGATTCTCTCTCCTCTGATCTTGATCACGTTGTACAATGGGGAAAGGAGTGGCTGGTTACTTTTAATGCATCTAAAACCAAGCTTCTATCTTTACATCATCAACGTTCTGATCCCCATCTGGCATCAATTGAAATGAATGGCTCTCGTCTTGGGGAGGCCTCAAGTTTTGACAGGCTTTACTCCTGATCTTAAATGGAATACGTACATCAAATCTGTTTCCAAGGCCGCTGGAAAAATGGTGGGATCTTTCTATCGATCCAGTAGATATCTCACTGCTGATGCAATTCTCTATCTATATAAGAGCCAGATACGTCCAAGGATGGAATACTGTTGCCACATATGGGCAGGAGCTGCTAGAAAAGACTTGTCCTGCCTTGATAGAGTTCAAAATAGACTTCGGGGCTTGGTGGGAGATGTCCTTTTCTCTTCGCTGCAACCTCTGTCTCACAGAAGAGATGTTGCGAGTTTGTCTCTGCTTTATCGTTATTTTCATGGAAAGTGTTCGACTGAGCTTCAATCTATGGTCCCCCCTCGCCAAACTTTCACAAGAAACACTAGACTAGCTGAAAACATTATCAATAATTTTCCCCACTCTTTATCTGTACCTAAACCTAAACATAGATTCCATGATCAAAGCTTCTTTCTTAGAACTGCACGCCTGTGGAATTGTCTTCCGTTTTCCTGCTTTCCAGCTTTCTATAATATGGTTGTCTTCAAGTCCAACGTGAACAAGTTTCTGATGAGCCGTTCCATTTAGGTTAACAAATTTACCGAACTTCCATTACTATCGATTACTATATTGTCCTTTTGACTACTCTACACTCTTTAACCCTTATCCTTGAGTGGCCTATCGGCCTTGATAAGTGGTGACGTCTATGTAAAAAAAAAAAAAAAAAAAATGGCCAGAGCGTGTTTACATGTTTATTTAGATAAACATTTTTAGCTACATATGTGCATATATGTTTCCGAAGCGCCTCTTTCAGAGATCCAACCTCATCAGGATAAAAAAAGTATTTTCTAGTCGCAGACCAAAAAGATTTGTTTTATTTACTAAAAGATATTTACTTAACTTTAACTTAAGAAAAAAAGGACCAACAACGAAACTACCATATTTGCTAGAGAGTAGGGAGAAGAAAACAACTCTGAACACAAAGATCGCCGTTCAGCTGACTCTTTCCATCTCTCTCTCTCTCTCTCTCTCTCTCTCTCTCCCTCTCTCTTCATCTCTCACTCTCTCTATCTTCCTCTCTCTCTCTCTCTCTCTCTCCCTCTCTCTTTTTCTCTCTCTCTCTCTTCCTCTCTCTTTTTCCCCCTCTCTCTCTGCCTACCTACCCACATACTAATTTTCATCCTTTGTTTTAAGTGCACAATTGCCTATAATGTTTTTTTTGTAATATAGTTGGGCGTGCGAGTGTGTGTAAGCGCGTGCGCACGCGCGTTCACATGCGTGCGTGTGTGTGTGTGTGTGTGTGTGTGTGTGTGTGTGTGTGTGTGTGTGTGTGTGTGTGTGTGTGTGTGTGTGTGTGTGACACATGGCTTAATTTTTAAATGCTAAATTTTATTTGTGTTTTGGTATTGGGAATGCCTCTATAGTGTACAGAGGTAATTACTTGCGAGAGCTGGAAGAATATATTATGTAGAAACTCAAAATTGGGATATCTCATTCTAAGTCCTGGTGTGAGTATTTAACTTGTAAAATTTGCTAATTAAATTGCAAGCAAGCAAAAACCAGCCTGGCCACAACCACAGAAGAGGACTCCCTTTTCCCGTTTCTCTCTCTCTCTCTCTCTCTCTCTCTCTCTCTCTCTCTCTATCTATCTATCTATCTATCTATCTATCTTTTTACAAAAGCACAAGTTCAACTTCCACGAATTAAATTGTTTTATAGCGTGCCGTCTATGAAACAAAATACGGTTTAAATGTATTATAACTTGACGTTAATCTTCGTACATAAACATAAAAGTGATGCAAAACGGTTTATTTCAGAGTATTCATTTTACATGGGTCAGGGCGTGTATATATATATATATATATATATATATATATATACACACGCAATTCCCGTTTCTTTTATATGTATATGATATTCATATTTAAAACCCTCTTTTCTATTTATTTAAAAAGAAAATACAATTTTCTTATATATGGGTCCTGGAATTGAATTCATCAGCAAAATATCTAGCTAATTTGCATATTCTTTTAAACATTCATTTTAATTAATTCCCTATTAGTTTTTTTCCGTTTTCTTATGGGATGATCATCTTTAGTTAACTATTACGTGTAATTATATTCATGCAGATATTCTACTTGATTTATACTTGCATAATATTTGCATAAAAAGTTTACAGGAAACACAAAGTATTGTTTCCATATATATTTGAGTATGTATCTATCTATATATCTATAAAAGTGAAAGTGTATGTCTGTCTGTCTGTGTGTATCTGTGTATCTGTGTGTCTGTGTG
The DNA here is from genome assembly GCF_053919585.1 of Euprymna scolopes. Classification (NCBI taxonomy): domain Eukaryota; kingdom Metazoa; phylum Mollusca; class Cephalopoda; order Sepiida; family Sepiolidae; genus Euprymna; species Euprymna scolopes. The sequence goes on along the minus strand of NC_136514.1, from coordinate 30,672,931 downwards.
TACATTTCCCTACGCAATAACTCTGTCAATTTTCAGTCTCCAGACTCGAAATTTGATATACAAGGTACTGAGATATGGGAAAATCTGTGTGATCGGTTTTCGGCCAGAAATGTTGCTGTTAAGGGGTAAAACTCCAACGATTTGACCTTTGAGAACTCTACAAAACTCCTCCGACAATTTTCGGCCTAAACACTTGAAATTTTAGATATAGGTTCCTTGGACATGAATCTAATTTAATAACTTCATTTGAGCCCAAAATCATGAATTTTAAGGGGTCATAATCGGGGTAAAAGTTTTTAAAAAATTGACCACTTTTTTCTTTTTTTTTTTTTTTTTTTGCTAAACATACATCTCCAAATACCCGAACAACGCCTGGCATCCATGCTAGTATATCTATAAAACTGAACGTGTCTGTGTATCTGTCTGTGTGTCTGTCTCTGTGTCTGTATGTGTACATTTCCCTACGCAACAACTCTGTAAATTTTTAGTCTACAGACTCGAAAATTGTTATACAGTGTAGTGAGATTTGGGAAAATCTGTGTGATCGATTTTCGGCCAGAAATTTGGCTGTTAAGGGGTAAAAATTCAACGATTTGATATTTAAGAACTCTACCAAACCCTTCCGACAAATTTGGGTCTAAAATCTTGAAATTTTAGATATAGGTTCCTTGGACATGGACATAACTTAATAACTTTATTAGAGCTCTAAACAATAAATTTTAAGGAGTCATAATAGGGGTCAAAGTTAAAAAAATTGAACTTTTTTTTTGCTCAGCATACACCTCACAACCGGGCAACGCCGGACACCCATGCTAGTATATCTATAAAAGTGAAGGTGTGTGTCTGTCTGCGCTTGTGTCTCTGTATCTGTGTGTCTGTGTGTCTACATTTTCCTACGCAATAACTCTGTCAATTTTTGTCTCCATACTCGAAAGTTGATGTACAGTTTACTGAGACTTAGGAAAATGTTTGTGATCTGTGATCTGTTTTTGGCCAGAAATTCCGCGATTAAGCGGTCAAAGTTCAACGATTTGACATTTGAGAACTCTACCAAATTCCTCCGACAATTTTGGGTCTATGCACTTGAAATTTTAGATATAGGTTCCTTGGAAATGGATCTAACTTAATAATTTGAATAGAGCCCAAAACAATAAATGCTAAGAGGTCATAATAGAGGTTAAATTTTAAAAAATTAACCGTTTTTTTTTTTGTTTTGTTTTTTTGCTCAGCATGCACCTCACACCCGGGCAACGCCGGGCACCCATGCTAATTTATTTATATATTTGTCCTATCTCTATATCTACATTGAATCTCACCATCATTTATACTTTGTTGTGTTTAATTATTTATTAATATGTCAATTCATTTCTTCTGCCTTCCTCATTCTTTATAGTCATAACAATTAAACGGAAATCATTCGGATGTAACCGTGGCATTCAGAATAAATAACACACACCCTCTCCTATTAATATATAAATACTTTACATTAAAAAAAAATATATATATATATATATATATATATATATAATGTGAAAGTGTCTGTCAGTCTGTCTGTGTACATTTACCTACACAATAACTACAATAACTACAGACTCGAAATTTGATATACAGGGTACGGAAATTTGGAAAAATTTTTGTAATCCGTTTTCGGCCAGAAATTTAGCTGTTAAGGGGTCAAAGTTCAACGATTTGACCTTTTAGAACTCTAACAAACTCCTCCGCCAATTTTGGGTCTACACACTTGAAATTTTAGATATAGCTTCCTTGGACTAACTTAATAACATGATTTGAGCCCAAAATAGTAAATGTTAAGTTGCCATAATAGGGGTCAAAGTTAAAAAAAAAATTGACCGCTTCGCTCTCTACCAAATTACCCAGAAAATTTCTGGTCTAAACATTTGACATTTTACATAAAGGGTATTCAGAGATATGGCAAGCTTTTTAATCGGTTCGGGTTGAAAATTTGAGCTACCAATATATAATCGTATGTATGTATGTAGGTTTCGACAGAGGCGACGGATTTTTACAAGATCAGTATTGTTTTGAAGTTCGACCCTTCAGACGACAAATACCGAAAAATTGGCTAAAAACATTAATATATTCACCTCATACTGGGCACTTTTTTACAAGGGAGGTCCCTTTTTTCGCCGATATTTTTTCCCTTCAATTGTAGATCCTTAATTAAAACGTAAGTCACTTCCGGTTAGGCGGTGGTCGTGACAGCAAAGACGTCAGGTTTTCCCCCGTTCTTTTCCTCCTTCACGGTACAGGTTCGAGCCTGCCTTCCTACTATCCCCTTTTTTTTTTTTTTTTTGCTCAACACATACATCCAAGCACCCGGGAAACGCCGGGCTTAAATGCTAGTATATCTATAAAAGTGAACGTGTCTTTGTGTGTGTGTGTGTCTGTGTATATTTCCCTACGCAATAACTCTGTAAATTTTCAGTCTACAGACTCGACATTTGATATACAGGTCCTGAGATTTGGGGAAATCTTTGTAATCCGTTTTCGGCCAGAAATTTGGCTGTTAAGGTGTCAATGTTCAATGATTTGACTTTTGAGAGCTCTGACAAACTCCTCCGCCAAATTTGGGTCTAAACACTTGAAATTTTAGATATAGGTTCCTTGGACATGGATCTAACTTAATAACTTTATTTGAGCCCAAAAGAATAAATGTTCAGGGGTCTTAATAGAGGTCAAAGTTTAAAAAAATTGACTTCTGCGGTCTCTACCAAATTACTCTGACAATTTCTGGTCTAAACATTTGAAATTTGACATAATTCATAGAAAGGGCAAGCTTTTTAATCGGTTTTGGACGAAAATCTTTAGTTACCAATATATAAATGTATGCATATATGTTTGCATGTCTGCCTAAAACTTTGAAAGAAGCGTTTTACAAGATCAATACTGTTTTGAAGTACGACCTTTCGGACGACAAATATCGAAAAATTGGCTAAAAACATTAATATCTTCACCTTCAACTGGGTACTTTTCTACAGGGGGGTCGCTTTTTTCGTCGATATTTTTTAAAGTGATCCTCCTTGTCTAGCCTTAATTTAAACTTATGTCACTTTCGGTCTAGCGATAGTCGTAACAGCAAAGACGCCAGGAGTTTTTTTTCGCATTCTTTTTCTCCTTCGCGGTACAGGTTCGAGCCTGCCTTCCTACTACCCTTTTTGTTTTTTTTGTTTTTTTTGTTTTTTGCTCGACATACACATCCAAAAACCCGAGCAATGCTGGGCTGAAATGCTAGTATATATATAAAAGTGAACGTGTATGTCTGTCTGTGTATATTTCCCTACGCAATAACTCTGTCAATTTTTAGTCTACAAACTCAAAATTTGATATACAGTGCAGTGAGATTTGGGAAAATCTTTGTAATCCGTTTTCGGCCAGAAATTTGGCTGTTAAGGGGTTACAATTCAACGATTTGACCTTTGAGAACTCTACCAAACTCCTCCGCCAAATTTGGGTCTAAACATTGGAAATTTTAGATATAGGTTCCTTGGACATGGATCTAACTTACTCACATGATTTGAGCCCAAAACAATACATGTTAAGGGGTCATAGTTTAAAAAATGACCGCTTTTTTTGGGGGGGGGCGGCTCAACATACACCTCTAAACACCCGAGCAACGCCGGACTTAAATGCTAGTATATATATATATTTGTAATCATCGACATACAGTCCTGTTTCGTTGTATCACAACTCATCTGTTCCGCTAGACTAGCATCTCTCCCAAGCCAAGGGTTGAACTTAGAACCGTCGTGTTGATAGTCGGCAGTTCTCCCACTCGACCATAGGGTCGACGCCCGTAAATAACTCGTCGGAATGTCTATTTAAATAGATACCCGCTTCTTATAATTTTCTTATATATATATATATATATATATATATATATATATATATATATATATATATATATATATATATATATATATGTATACAGGGTGTCCGTAAAGTTACTATACAGTCTTATTGTTTTATTGTATTATATTTGTATTAATAGTTAATATTTATTTATTTTTTTACAGGTTTATACTCAAAAAAGTATAAAGACTTCCTTAATCTGCGGATTTTCACAAGTTGCTTCATCTCTAATTGAAAAAAAGTTAATGCTTTGAAAATATCTTTCTTCCTCGATTGCTTGCAAACTGTTTTTTTTTTTTTTTTTCTACAGATGATTTGGGTTGCGTTCCTTTGTGATTTTTAACTTGAACATCGCAAATCCGACTCATTCTTATGTGTATATCTTTTCATTTTCATTTTTATTTCTTCATTTTTCAATTCTTTTTCTCTATTTCATGAATTCTCTACACTAACCTTGTTTTGCATTTCTGACTATAATATTCGTTTGCTAATATCTTTCCTCTGCTGAAAAGAACGCTCTCTTTGAAACTCTGCGGATTAAGGAATCCTTAATATTTCTTTTGAAGTATCCTTTAGAACAACTGATTGAGTGATTGATGCTTCCGTTCAGTCCCGAAAGACAAAGGATACCCGGTGTAGGGGCAGCTGCACTTGTAATTGTGAGGCAACGTTGCGCAATTTCTAACCACACCTCTCCTGAATCGACACTGTTTGAGTCCAGTGGCAAGAAGACAAGGACGACTGGAAGCAATGATAAGCGGAGAGCACATACAGCACATAGAAGTCTTTAATGGTCACCCATTTATTACGGACCAGGTTAAACGTTGCTTAACTTCGGCGATCCAGCGGGAGTGGTGTATCAACGTGATTATGCCGTACTGTAGAACAATAAATTCTTGTAAATCATAATATACAGTCTGTAGTCTCTATTTACTATGTGGTTTTATTAAGCTTTTTTTTATTTGATTAGCGATTACTATATACATAATAATAATAATAATAATAATAATAATAATAATAATAATAATAATCATTTAAAGTTTCATTTTAGCTTGTAAACTTAATTTTTACTGCTTATATATATATATATATATATATATATATATATAATATATATATATATATATATTATAAGTGAACGTTTCTGTCTGTATGTATGTCTGGCTATATACACAATAAGTCTGTGAATTTTCAGTCTACAGACTTGAAATTTGATATACAATATATTGAGATTTGGGAAAATCTTCGTAATCCGTTTTCGGCCAAAAATTGTGCTATTAAGGGATCAAAGTTCAAGGATTTGACTTTTGAGAACTCTAACAAACTTCTCCGCCAATTTTGGGTCTAAACACTTGAAATTTTAGATATAGGTTCCTTGGACATGGATCTAACTTAATAACTTGATTTGAGCCCAAAACATATGTTCAGGGGTCATAATAGGGGTCAAAGTTAAAAAAAAGTATTGACCTCTACGGTCTCTACCAAATTACTCAGACAATTTCTGGTCTAAACATTTGAAATTTGACATAAAGGGTATTCAGAGATCGGGCAAGTTTTTCAATCAGTTTAGGTCGAAAATTTGAGCTACAAATATATAAATGTATGCATTTATGTTTCCATGTCTGCCTAAAACTTTCGATAGAAGCAACGGATTTTTACAAGATTAGCATTGTTTTGAAGCTTGACCCTTCAAACGACAAATACCAAAAATAGGCTAAAAACATTAAGTTCTTCACCCTCAACTGGGAACTATTCTACAGGGGGGGTCGCTTTTTTCGCCTATATTTTTTCGAACATTACCCCCTCTTTTCGATTGTCTAGCCTTAATTTAAACCTACGTCACCTTAGTTTGGCGGTAGTCGTAATAGCAAAGATCTTATGTTTTTTCACGTCCTTTTCCTCCTTCGCGTTACGGGTTCGAGCCTGCCTTCCTACTACCACTTTTTTTTTGTTGTTCAGCACACACCTTCAAACACTCAGGCAACGGCGGTCACCCACGCTAGTATATATATATATATATATATATATATATATAAAAGAGTGTAGCCATAAACAATTGTAGGTTTTTCAGACTTATATCATTTTTGAATATTTCAAAATATTTTTAACAAGGCTGAAGCGCGTTATAAAATATTTTTAAATATTCAAAAATGATAAAAGTCTGAAAAAAATACAATTGTTGATGGCTACACTCTTTTAAATATACATATTTTCCCTCGTTGGAAACACACAATCATCGTCCCATCAATAATAATAATAATAATAATAATAATAATAATATATATATTATATATATATATATATATATATTGTTGATATCGCTAATAAACAACAAATCAGATATGTATAAATATATATATATATATATATATATATATATATATTAAAAATATAATTATCCAATGTAACGTTTTTCGTTGGGTACGACTCATCAGAGTGGTTGAATC